>NC_069503.1:48372772-48732772 GCF_027579735.1 Bombina bombina | reverse complement strand
TATTCGGGCCTGGACTGAAGGAGATCATCTCTGATATTACTGGAGGAAAAAGTCATGCCCTTCCTCATGATAGGTCCAACAAATTAAGGACCAAACAGACTAATTTTCGTTCCTTTCGAAACTTCAAGAGTGGCGCAGCTTCAACATCCTCTAATGCACAAGAGGGAAATTTTGCCCAGTCCAAATCAGTCTGGAGACCTAACCAGGCTTGGAACAAGGGGAAGTAGGCCAAAAAACCTGCTGCTGCCTCTAAGACAGCATGAAGGAGTAGCCCCTGATCCGGGACCGGATCTAGTTGGGGGCAGACTTTCTCTCTTCGCCCAGCCTTGGGCAAGAGACGTCCAGGATCCCTGGGCTCTGGAGATTGTTTCCCAGGGATATCTTCTGGATTTCAAAGCCTCATCTCCAAAGGCGAGATTTCATCTCTCACAATTATCTGCAAACCAGATAAAGAGAGAGGCATTCTTACGTTGCGTTCAAGACCTACTCCGATACACAGAGATCATCATCAGTTCCTCAGGTTCGCCTTCCTAGACAGGCATTACCAGTTTGTGGCTCTTCCCTTCGGGTTAGCCACGGCACCAAGAATCTTTACGAAGGTTCTAGGGTCCCTACTGGTGGTTCTAAGGCCACGAGGCATAGCGGTACCTAGACATTCTGATACAGGCGTCGACTTTTCAAATCGCCAAGTCCCATACGGACATTGTTCTGGCATTCCTGAGGTCTCACGGGTGGAAGGTGAATGAAGAAAAGAGTTCTCTCTCCCCTCTCACAAGAGTTTCCTTCCTAGGAACTCTGATAGATTCAGTAGAAATGAAAATTTTTCTGACAGAGGTCAGGTTGTCAAAACTTCTAACTTCCTGCCGTGCTCTTCATTCAGTGTATGGAAGTAATCGGCCTAATGGTAGCAGCAATGGACATAGTTCCGTTTGCCCGTCTACATCTCAGACCACTGCAACTTTGCATGCTCAATCAGTGGAATGGGGACTAAACAGATTTGTCTCTTCAGATAAATCTGGATCAAGAGACCAGGGATTCTCTTCTCTGGTGGCTATCTCGGGTCCATCTGTCCAGGGGAATGAGTTTCCGCAGGCCAGAATGGACTATAGTGACGACAGATGCCAGCCTTCTGGGCTGGGGCGCAGTCTGGAACTCCCTGAAGGCTCAGGGGTCGTGGAGTCAGGAGGGAGCCCTCCTTCTGATAAACATTCTGGAACTAAGAGCGATATTCAATGCTCTTCAGGCTTGGCCTCAGCTAGCTGCGGTCAGGTTCATAAGATTTCAGTCGGACAACATCACGACTGTAGCCTATATCAACCATCAGGGGGGAACAAGGAGCCCCCTGGCAATGTTGGAGGTTTCAAAGATAATTCTATGGGCAGAGGTTCACTCTTGCCATCTCTCAGCTATCCATATCCCAGGAGTAGGGAACTGGGAGGCGGATTTTCTAAGTCGGCAGACTTTTCATCCGGGGGAGTGGGAGCTCCATCCGGAGGTATTTGCCCAGCTGATTCAACTATGGGGCAAACCAGAACTGGATCTCATGGCGTCTCGTCAGAAAGCCAAGCTTCCTTGTTACGGGTCCAGGTCAAGGGATCCCCAGGCAGCGATGATAGATGCTCTAGCAGCGCCCTGGTCCTTCAGCCTGGCTTATGTGTTTCCACCATTTCCTCTGCTCCCTCGTCTGATTGCCAAGATCAAGCAGGAGAGAGCTTCTGTGATTTTGATAGCTCCTGCGTGGCCACGCAGGACTTGGTATGCAGATCTGGTGGACATGTCATCCTTTCCACCATGGACTCTGCCGCTGAGGCAGGACCTTCTACTTCAAGGTCCCTTCAAACATCCAAATCTAATTTCTCTGCGTCTGACTGCTTGGAGATTGAACGCTTGATTTTATCAAAGCGTGGTATTTCCGAGTCGGTCATTGATACCTTAATTCAGGCTCGATAGCCTGTCACCAGGAAAATCTATCATAAGATGTGGTGTAAATATCTTCATTGGTGTGAATCCAAGGGTTACTCATGGAGTAAGGTCAGGATTCCTAGGATATTATCCTTTCTCCAAGAAGGATTGGAGAAGGGATTGTCAGCTAGTTCCTTAAAGGGACAGATTTCTGCTCTGTCTATTCTTTTGCACAAACGTCTGGCTGAGGTTCCAGATGTTCGGGCATTTTGTCAGGCTTTAGTTAGAATCAAGCCTGTGTTTAAACCTGTCGCTCCGCCATGGAGTTTAAATTTAGTTCTTAAAGTTCTTCAAGGGGTTTCGTTTGAACCTTTGCATTCCATAGATATTAAACTTTTATCTTGGAAAGTTCTGTTTTTAGTAGCTATCTCCTCGGCTCGAAGAGTTTCGGAGTTATCTGCTTTACAGTGTGATCCCCTTATCTGATTTTCCATGCAGATAAGGTAGTTTTACGTACCAAACCTGGGTTTCTTCCTAAGGTGGTATCTAATAAGAATATCAATCAGGATATTGTTGTTCCTTCACTATGTCTTAATCCTTCTTCAAGGAAGGAACGTCTATTACACAATCTTGATGTGGTTCGTGCTTTAAAGTTTTATTTACAAGCTACGAAGGATTTTTGTCAAACATCTGCTTTGTTTGTTGTCTACTCTGGACAGAGGAGAGGCCAAAAGGCTTCATTAACTTCTCTTTCTTTTTGACTAAGAAGCATAATCCGCTTAGCTTATGAGACTGCTGGCCAGCAGCCTCCTGAAAGAATTACAGCTCATTCTACTAGAGCAGTAGCTTCCACATGGGCTTTTAAACATGAGGCCTCTGTTGAACAGATTTGTAAGGCGGCGACTTGGTCTTCGCTTCATACCTTTTCTAAATTCTACAAATTCGATACTTTTGCTTCCTCGGAGGCTATTTTGGGGAGAAAGGTCTTACAGGCAGTGGTGCCTTCCGTTTAAGTTCCTGCTTTGTCCCTCCCTTCATCCATGTCCTAAAGCTTTGGTATTGGTATCCCACAAGTAATGGATGAACCCGTGGACTGGATACACCTTTACAAGTGAAAACAAAATTAGGTAAGCATACATTTTGTTTTTTCCTTTAAATTGTGGGCTGTTAGGCTCACGGGCGAAAAAAATGCTAGAATTTATTGTGTCATTTTTGAAGCAAGACTTTTTTGGCGCGAGATTGACGTTTGTCTGACGTCAATGTGGGCGTCATACTTGGCGCCAGTGTTTTTACATTATTTAAGTCTCAATTTTTAGTTGCTTCTGGTTTCTAGAGGCTTGTTCTGTTTGCATTTTTTCCCATTATTGAAACTGTCATTTAAGGAATTTGATAATTTTGCTTTATATGTTGTTTTTCTATTTCATATTGCAAGATATTCCAAAAACTGTTCCTGTATCAGAAAATACTGTTGGATTCCTGATGACTGATATCAGTCCTACCAAAGCTAAGTCCATTTATTTTAACGTTATGAATTTTATATTTAGCTATGGTTTGTAATAAGTTACCATGATAAACTTTTACATGCAGGTACCATTAGTATTTATGCATTATCTATTGCTATTCTTTTTACATCTAATGTACAAGATATACCTAGGAATCTATGAGAATGTTTTTTCTGATTCTATCCTAAGGCTTTTTCTGACATCCCGCCTTCTAATAAAATTTATAGGTCTTTTTTAAACTTCTCATTTAGTTGATGAATTTTTAAATGACCGACAACATACTGAATTATCCTTCTCTGATAATGTTTTTTCTCATTTAGAATATACTTCATCAGATATTTCACACTAACAAATCTACTTTGTTTTTTTTACATAGAGTACATTCGTTGTTGAAAAGGTGTTGATTATATTGGATATTGAGGAGTCTAGTTCTTTTGATTTAAGACTAGCTATCATTTAAATTCTGCTCATTAACCTCCTGTGGTTTCTTCAGAGGTTTTTTCCCAGTTCATGATACTAGGGAATGGAATAGGCCTGGGACTTCTTTTATTCCTTCTTTAAGGTTTTTAAATTGTATCCTTTGCCGGCAGTTAGTTTAAAGTTTTGAGGAAGATCCCCAAAGTTAATGGGGCTATCTCTACTCTTGCTAAACATACTACTATTCCTATAGAAAATAGTATTTATTTTTTTCCTTCAGATGGGAAACTTGTATCTTATTTAACGAAATTTTTTTTATTTCAGGTCCTTTTCTTAGCCCTGCAATTTATTTGGCTGATGTTGCAAATGCTTCAACTTTCTGGTTGGATACTTTAGTGCAACAAGTATCGGATTATGATTTGTTTTAGCATTGTTAAGTTGATCAACATGCTAATATTTTCATTTGTGTCGTCATTTTTTTGATATTTTCACAATTGAGGTTTAATCTATGTCTTTAGCTATTTTTAGCTAGAAGAACTTTGTGACTTAATCTTGGAATGCTAATTTGTTTTCTAAAATTCATATTTCTTTTTTTCCAAGGTAATCAATTATTTGGTTCACAATTGGATTCAATTTTTTCCAACTGTTACTCTGGGGAAGGGAGTTTTTTGTTGCCTCAAGATTGAGTTCTAAGAGTAAATCTTAAGCTTATATTTGTTTGTTCTTAATAAGGAACGGAATCCTAATTCTTCCCCAAGTAACATGTTATAATTGGAAGCTTTCTTCAACATGGAATGAATTTAAGCTATTTAAAAGATCAAAGTCAGCCACCCAAATTTACATGTAGGTGCGGTTTTTTTATTCCAGCTTAGTTGGTAAGGGGCAGGTTTTGACTTTTTTAAATTTTTTTTGGTTCAATTCGGTCCAAACTTCTTAGATTGGGGTACTGAATAGGATTCAGAGTAAAACCGCCTGTGAGAAGTTTTTTTTTCTCTCTCTAGCATATTCCAGCTATTCCAGTAAAGGTTCACACTTTTCTGAAGTAGGTTTCAGACCTGTATGTGTTGGGTACTTGTGAGGCGCGGCTGGTTACCCGTTGGGGTCTCAAGGCGCTGCTCAGACCTGGAGTTATCTGGGGTATTCATACCAGTTCCATTTCAGGAACAGGGTTTGGGGTTTTGTTCAAAACTATTTATTGTCCCAAAGATAGAAAATCTTTTTGATTTGTCATATAAGAGTTCCTTCTTTCAGAATGGTGTTTATATAGTCTATTCTGCCTTTTTGGTCAGTAAGGGCATTATTTGTTTACAATAGATACAATAGATGCATATCTTCTTCTGTTTTCATTCAGATTATTTTCATTTTCTGAGATTCTCTTTTTTTGTCAAGCATTACCAATTTGTTGCTTTTCCTTCTGGTCTAGCGACAGCTCTGAAAACCTTGTGTAAATGTCTTTGTCTCTAACAGACAGGAGACAATTATATTGGGTTCAGTTTGTCGGAACCTTCAGTCTCTATTATTTCCTTCAGTAGCTATATGCATGGAAGTTTTAGGTCTCATGGCTGCAGCATTGGATTCAATTCCCTTTGCTCATTTTCATATGAAACCTTTCCAGTTTTATATGCTGAATTAATGGTGCAGGGATTCTTGGATATTCATTTTTAATATTTTTGAATTCCAATGTTCAACTATCTTTGACTTGGTGGTTAGATCACCATCATATAGTTCTACGGGTCTCTTCGATTCATCCAACCTGAACCTTGATTACTACAGATGCGAGTCTTTTAGGTTGGGAGGCTGTCTGAGGATCTCTGTCAGCACAAGGGGTTTGGAAATCTCAGGAGGCGAGATTACCATTCAATATTTTGGAACTCCATGCATTCTCAGAGTTCGTCAGTTTTGGCTTCTTTTTGAAGAGAGAGACGTTTATTGTTTTTCAGACAGACAATGTCACAACTGTGGCGTATGTCAATTATCAGGGTGGGACTCTCAGTCCTTAGGCTGTGAAAGAAGTATCTCGGATTCTTGCTTGGGATAAATCCAGCTCCTGTCTAATTTCTGCGGTCCATATCCCAGGTTTAGACAATTGGGAAGTGGATTATCTCTGTCAATCAAGCTTTTCATTCAGGAGAATGGTCTCTTTACCCAGATGTGTTTTTTCAAATTGTTCTGATGTGAGGGTTTCCAGTAATAGTTCTGATGGCATCTCATCTAAAAAAGAAAACTTCCCAGGTACCTATTCAGGTCCGGGGATCCTCAGGCGGAAACAGTGTATGCATTGACACTTCCTTGGAGTTATCATTCTGCCTATATTTTTGCTTCTTCTGGTTCTTCTTTTTAAGAGTGATTTTTCAAAATCATCATGGAGCAATCGTTTGTGCTGCTGGTGGCTCCAGCATGGCCGCTCAGGTTTTGTTATATGGTCCTTGTTCGGATGTCCAGTTGCCAACCTTGGTCACTTCCATTTAGGCCAGACCTTATATCTTAAGATTCGTTTTTTCCGTCAGGAAATCAAATTATAAAATTTGATGGTTTGGAAATTAAAACGCTTAGTGCTTAGTCATAGAGGTCTCTCTGACTCAGTGATTAATACTATGTTGCAGGTTCGTAAATCTGTGTCTAGAAAGATTTATTATCAAGTTTGGAAGATTTACATCTTATGATGCTCTTCTCATAATTTCTCTTGGCATTCTTTTAGAATTCCTAGAATTTTATAGTTTCTTCATAAGGTTTTGTCTGCAAGTTCCTTGAAAGGACAAATCTCTGCTCTTTCTGTGCTGTTTCACAGAAAAAATTGCTAATCTTTCTGATATTCATTGTTTTGTTCAGGCTTTGGTTCGTATCAAGCCTGTCATTAAGCCAATTTCTCCTCCTTGGAGTCTTAATTTGGTTCTGAGGGCTTTACAGGCTCTTCCGTTTGAGCATATGCATTCTTTGGACATTAAATTATTTTCATGGAAAGTATTGTTCCTTTTGGCCATCTCTTCTGCTAGAAGAGTTTTTGAATTATCTGCTCTTTCTTATGAGTCTCCTTTTCTGAATGTTCTTCAGGATAAGGTGGTTTTGCTGTCTTTATTTAAATTTTTAGCTCAAGTTGTGAATTCTAACAACATTAATAGAGGAATTATTGTTCCTTCCTTTTGTCCTAAATCCTAAGAATTCTTTGGAAAGATCCTTACATTCTTTGGATGTGGTCAGAGTTTGAAATATTATGTTGAAGCTTCTAAGATTTCAGAAAGACTTCTAGTCTATTTGTTATCTTTTATGGTTTTAGGAAAGGTCAGAAGGCTTCTGCCATTTCTTTGGTGTCTTGGTTAAAGCTTTTGATTCATCATGCTTATGTGGAGTCGGGTAAATCCCCGCCTCAAAGGATTACGGCTCATTCTACTAGGTCAGTTTCTACTTCCTGGGCTTTTAAGAATGAAGCTTTTGTTGATCAGATTTGCAAAGCAGCAACTTGGTCTTCTTTGTATACTTTTACTAAATTCTACCATTTAGATGTTTTTTCTTCTTCAGCAGCAGTTTTTGGTAGAAAAGTACTTCAGGCAGCTGTTTCAGTCTGATTCTTCTGCTTATAATTTCAGTTTTTTTCATTATAAAGATTAAAACTTTTGATTTGGGTTGTGGATTGTTTTTTCAGCGGAATTGGCTGTCTTTATTTTATCCCTCTCTAGTGACTCTTGCGTGGAGTTCCACATCTTGGGTATTTGCTATCCCATACGTCACTAGCTCATGGACTCTTGCCAATTACATGAAAGAAAACATAATTTATGTAAGAACTTACCTGATAAATTCATTTCTTTCATATTGGCAAGAGTCCATGAGACCCACCCTTTTTTTTTGTGGTGGTTATGATTTTTTTGTATAAAGCACAATTATTCCAATTCCTTGTTGATGCTTTCGCTCCTTTCTTATCACCCCATTTCTTGGCTATTCGTTAAACTGAATCGTGGGTGTGGTGAACGGTGTATTTATAGGCATTTTGAGGTTTGGGAAACTTTGCCCCTCCTGGTAGGAATGTATATCCCATACGTCACTAGCTCATGGACTCTTGCCAATATGAAAGAAATGAATTTATCAGGTAAGTTCTTACATAAATTATGTTATATATATATATATATATATATATATATATATATATATATATATATATATACACACCCATATATACCACCCACATGCACACAGGTGATAAGTGGCTATAAAATTAAAGTTGAAAAAGAGGGCGCCACATAGCGTAATAAAGTTTGAACCAAATTCAAGTTGAAATGAATCAAAAATGCTTACCAAATGAATATGCACCGTACTGTGACCGGTGCTAACAAGCCGGCTAACACTCACAGTGGTTAGTACACTGGTGTCTGTGGTATACTGCGTCTGGATGAAGGTCGAGTGATTCTGTCTGACTCCGTGTTGGGTCGATCACTTTCTTAACCAACGTGATATTGCTGTATTAGATTCACACTGCAAATAATGTGTGAGACCTTGACCCTTGCAAATTGACGATAAAAGCAAAAGGACAACCTCCGTAAAAGTTAAAAGATATTTATTCCATACAAGTACCGCTACGCGTTTCTCGACAGTAACTGGTCGTTTCCTCAGGCATGAAATAATGGATCAAATAATGGATAAGTGGCTATAGCAGAAAGCATTAATCTTGAACTTTTTGTAATAGCTGTGTACCAATATATTTAAATGTCAATTATCTACGTGAAGGTGCGAGAGAAAAAAAAATAAAAAAAAATAGATGACAGAGACAATCAGCGAAAACACTTCAGGCAGTGATAGCATGAGTTGCTTTTAACTCAGTGAACCCTAGCCCTCCTCCTCAAAAAAACTTGCCCCACAGGAAAGGTAATTCCATCAAACACAATAGTACAAAAAAAAACCCCATAACAATGCAATTTAAACAATTTTGGCCCCATAATCCATGCCGCAGCAAAAGAGCAAACCAAGGTGAAGAGATATCGCAGCACAAGATATCACAATATATCGCAATACATCTCTGAGCTTAACACAGTAAGAGGCCACCTAGATCGATAATTGTAACAGGGTTCTGGGGTATATAATACACAGAAAGTCAGGTTGTAGAGAGAACTATCAAGAGATTTCAACATACAGGTATAGACCATATATTTCTGTCTTCTCAGGACCTCTTAGTATGACCACAGCATAAGCTTAGAGTTCAGTAAATGATCTAGTCTCCCAGTAAAAAACAAAGACTGGGCTAATTGATCCTGAAAAGTTCCTGGAAGGTTTCAGAATACTGTACAGTTCTTACTGAAACTGGGTAGCATAAAAAAAAACATAATTTATGTAAGAACTTACCTGATAAATTCATTTCTTTCATATTAGCAAGAGTCCATGAGCTAGTGACGTATGGGATATACATTCCTACCAGGAGGGGCAAAGTTTCCCAAATCTTAAAATGCCTATAAATACACCCCTCACAACACCCACAATTCAGTTTAACGAATAGCCAAGAAGTGGGGTGATAAGAAAGGAGCGAAAGCATAAAAAAATAAGGAATTGGAATAATTGTGCTTTATACAAAAAAAATCATAACCACCACAAGAAAAGGGTGGGCCTCATGGACTCTTGCTAATATGAAAGAAATGAATTTATCAGGTAAGTTCTTACATAAATTATGTTTTCGTTCATGTAATTAGCAAGAGTCCATGAGCTAGTGACGTATGGAATAGCAGATACCCAAGATGTGGAACTTCCACGCAAGAGTCACTAGAGAGGGAGGGATAAAATAAAGACAGCCAATTCCGCTGAAAAATTAATCCACTACCCAAATCAAAAGTTTCAATTTTTATAATGAAAAAAACTGAAGTTATAGGAAGAAGAATCAAACTGAAACAGCTGCCTTAAGTACTATTCTACCAAAAACTGCTTCTGAAGAAGAAAAAACATAAAAATGGTAGAATTTAGTAAAAGTATGCAAAGAAGACTAAGTTGTTGCTTTGCAAATCCGATGAACAGAAGCTTCATTCTTAAAAGTCCAGGAAGTAGAAACTGACCTAGTAGAATGAGCTGTAATCCTCTGAGGCGGGGATTAACCCGACTCCAAATAAGCAAGATGAATCAAAAAGCTTTAACCAAGATGCCAAAGAAATGGCAGAAGCCTTCTGACCTTTCCTAAAACCAGAAAAAATAACAAATAGACTAAAAGTCTTTCTGAAATCTGAGTAGCTTCAACATAATGTCAAAACTCTTACCTCATCCAAAGAATGTAAGAATCTCTCCAAAGAATTCTTA
This sequence comes from Bombina bombina, assembly GCF_027579735.1. Lineage (NCBI taxonomy): Eukaryota > Metazoa > Chordata > Amphibia > Anura > Bombinatoridae > Bombina > Bombina bombina. The sequence continues at coordinate 48,722,687 of NC_069503.1, read as the reverse complement.
GTATTAGGACACAAGGAAGGGACAATAATTCCTCTACTAATGTTGTTAAAAATTCACAACTTTAGGTAAAAATTTAAAAGAAGACAGCAAAACCACCTTATCCTGATGAAAAAATCAGAAAAAGGAGACTCACAAGAAAGAGCAGATAATTCAAAATCTGTTTTAGCTGAAGAGATGTCTAAAAGGAACAATACTTTCCATGAAAGTAATTTAAATGTCCAAAGAAAGCACATGCTCAAACGGAAGAGCCTGTAAAGCTCTTAGAACCAAATTAAGACTCCAAGGAGGAGAAATTGGCTTAAATGACAGACTTGATACGAACCAAAGCCTGAATAACAGAAAGATTAACAAATTTTTCTGTGAAAACAGCACAGAAAAAAAAGCAGAGATTTGTCCTTTGGAACTTGCAGACAAAAACCCTTATCTAAACCATCCTGAAGAAACTATAAAAACCTAGGAATTCTAAAAGAATGCCAAGAGAATTTATGAGAAGAGCATCAAGAGATGTAAATTTTTCAAACTCGATAATAAATCTTACTAGACACAGATTTATGAGCCTGCAACATAGTATTAATCACTGAGTCAGAGAAATTTCTAAGACTAAGTACTAAGCGTTAAATCTCCATACCATCAATTTAATAATTTGAGTTCCTGATGGATAAAATGATAAGATTTAAGGTCTGGCCTTAATGGAAGTGACCATGATTGGCAACTGAACATCCGAACAAGAACCATATACCAAAACCTGTGTGGCCATGCTGGAGCCACCAGCAACACAAAAGATTGCTCCCTGATGATTTTGAAAATCACTCTAAAAAGAAGAACCAGAGGCGAAAAGATATAGGCAGATTGATAACTCCAAGGAAGTGTCAATGCATACACTGCTTCCGCCAGAGGATCCCCGGACCTGAATAGGCCCCTGGGAAGTTCCTTGTTTAGATGAGATGCCATCAAATCTATTTCTGGAAGCCCTCACATCTGAACAATTTGAAAAAATACATCTGGGTAAAGAGACCATTCTCCCGGATGTAAAGCTTGATTGACAGAGATAATCCGCTTCCCAATTGTCTATACCTGGGAAATGGACCGCAGAAATTAGACAGGAGCTGGATTTAACCCAAGCAAGTATCCGAGATACTTCTTTCACAGGCTAAGGACTGAGAGTCCCACCCTGATGATTGACATACGCCACAGTTGTTACATTATCTGTCTGAAAAACAATAACGTCTCTTTCTTCAAAAAGCAGCCAAAACTGAAGAACTCTGAAAAATGCACGGAGTTCCAAAATATCGATTGGTAATCTCGCCTACTGAGATTTCCAAACCCCTTGTGCTGACAGAGATCCCCAGATAGCCTCCCAACCTAAAAGACTTGCATCTGTAGTGATCATGGTCCAGATTGAATGAACCGAAGAGACCCGTAGAACTATATGATAGTGATCTAACCACCAAATCAAAGATAGTTGAACATTGGGATTCAAAGATATAAAAAGTGATATCCTAGAATCCCTGCACCATTAATTCAGTGTAAAAAAATGGAAAGGTTTCTTATGAAAATGAGCAAAGGGAATCGAATCCAATGCTGCAGCCATAGTACCTAAAACTTCCATGCATATAGCAAGTGAAGGAAATAATAGAGACTGAAGGTTCCGACTAACGAAACCCAATAAAATTGTCACTTGTCTGCTAGAGACAAAGACATTGACACAATCTATCTGGAAACCTAAAAAAAGGTGACCCTTGTCTGAGGAATCAAGGAGCTTTTGATAAAAAGATCCTCTAACCATGTCTTGAAGAAAAAACAAAAGCTGAATCATATGAGATTCCGCAGAACGAAAAGACTGAGCCAGTACCATGAGACCGTCCAAATAAGGAAACACTGAGAACCTTGAAAAGATTCTTAGAGCTGTCGCTAGACCAGAAGGAAAAGCAACAAATTGGTAATGCTTGTCAAAAAAAGAGAATCTCAGAAAATGAAAATAATCTGAATGAAAACAGAAAATGAAGATATGCATCTATTGTATCTATTGTAAACAAATAATGCTATCACTGACCAAAAGGCAGAATAGACCATATAAACTCCATTCTAAAAGATGGTATACTTATATGACAATTCAAAAAGATTTTCTATCTTTGAAATAATGAATAGGTTTGAATAAAACCCCCAAATCCTGTTCCTAAAAAGGAACTGGTATAAATACCCCAGAAAACTCCAGGTCTGAGCAGCGCCTTGAGCCCCAACGGGTAACCAGCCGCGCTTCACAAGTACATATAGGACTGAAACACACTTCAGGAAAGTGTGAGCCTTACTGGAATAGCTGGAATATGTTAGAGAGAGAAAAAATACTTCTCACAGACAGTTTTACTCTGAATCCTATTCTGTATCCGAATCTAAGAGGTTTGGACCGAATTGAACCAAACACATTTTTTAAAAAAAAAAGTCTTAACCTGCCCCTTACCAGCTAAGCTGGAATAAGAACTGCACCTAAATGCAAATTTGGGGAGCTGACTTTGATTTTTTAAATGGCTTAAATTGAATGAAGAAAACTTCCAATTATAAACATGTTACTTGGGGAAGAATTTAGAATTCCGTTCCTTAGTAAGAAAAAAAGCTTAACATTTAGCCTCAGAACGCAATCTTGAAGCCCAGAGTAACAGTTGAAGAATTGAATCCAATTGTGAACCAAATAATTGATTACCTTGGAAAAAAGAAATATGGAATTTAGAAATTAAATTAGCATTCCAAGATTGAAATCATAAAGTTCTTCTAGCTAAAATAGCTAAAGACATAGATTAAACCCTCATTTGCGAAAATATAAAAAAAATGACGACACAAATGAAATTATTAGCATGTTGATCAACTTAACAATGCTAAACAAATCATAATCCGATACTTGTTGCACTAAAGTATCCAACCAGAAAGCTGAAGCAGTTGCAACATCAGCCAAATAAATTACAGGTCTAAGAAAAGTACCTGAAAATCAATAATTTTCCTTAAATAAGATACAAGTTTCCCAAGGAAAAAAAAAATACTATCTGCTATAGGAATAGTAGTATGTTAGCAAGAGTAGAGATAATCCCATTAATTTGAGGGATCTTCCTCAAAACTTAATACTAACTGCCGGCAAAGGATATAATTAAAAACCTTAAAGAAGGAAGAAATTCCCGGCCTATTCCATTCCCTAGTATCAGGAACTGGAAAAAAACCTCTGAAGATACCACAGAAGCTTAATAAGCAGAATTTAAATGTTAGCTAGTCTTAATCAAAAGAACTAGTTACTTCAATATCCAAAATAATCAACACCTTTTCAACAAAAAACAAATGTACTCTATTTAAAAATAAAAAAGTTGATTTGTTAGTGTCAATATCTGATGAAGAATATTCTGAATGAGAAAAAACACCATCAGAGAAGGATAATTCAGTATGTTGTTGGTCATTTGAAACTTCATCAACTAAATGAGAAGTTTAAAAAAGACCTAAAAATGTTATTAGAAGGCGGGATAGCAGACAAAGCCTTTATACTAGAATCAGAAAAATATTCTTATAAATTCCTAAATATATCTTGTACATAAGATGTAAAAAGAATAGCAATAGATAATGCATAAATACTAATGGACTTTGCATGTAAAAGTTTATCATAAAAACTTATTACAAACCATAGCTAAATATAAACATTCATAACATTAAAATAAATGAACTTAGCTTTGGTAGGACTGATATCAGTCATCAGGAATCCCTCAGTATTTTCTGATACAGGAACAGCTTTTCAAATATCTTGCAATATGTAATAGAAAAAAACAACATATAAAGCAAAATTATCAAATTCCTTAAATAACAGTTTCAGGAATGGAAAAAAATGCAAAACAAACAAGCCTCTAGCAACCAGAAGCAACAAAAAAGTAAGACTGAAATAATGTGAAAAAAACTGGCGCCAAGTAAGACGCCCACATTTTTTGGCGCCAAGTATGACACCCATGTTTTTTTGCTCAAAACAAACGTCTGTAACACACATGCGTCAAAAAAATGACTCAACCATGTGTAAACTTCCGTCGTCAACTATGGCGTCGGAAATGACAACATTTTGCGCCAAAAAAGTTCGCGCAAAGAATGACGCAATAAATTGAAGCATTTTCTGCCCCCGCCAGCCTAACAGCCCGCAAGGAAAAAAGTCAATTTGAAAATTGAAGGTAAGAAAAAATATTTATTCATATGCATTTTCCCAAAAATAATGACAGTCTGAAAGAAGGAATACTGATTAACCTGAATCATGGCAAATATAAGTTTAAAACATATATTTAGAACTTTACATATAAAGTGCCCAATAAGATTTACTTACCCCAAGACACTCATCTACATATAGAAGATAGCCAAACCAGTACTGAAACGAGAATCAGTAGAGGTACTGGTATATAAGAGTATATCGTCGATCTGAAAAGGGAGGTAGGAGAAGAAATCTCTACGACCGATAACAGAGAACCTATGAAATAGATCCCCTAGAGGAAGACCATTGTATTCAAATAGGCAATACTCTCTTCACATCCCTCTGACATTCACTGCACTCTGAGAGGAAAACCGGGCTTCAGCCTGCTGTGAAGCACATATCAACGTAGAAATCTAGCACAAACTTACTTCACCACCTCCATGGGAGGCAAAGTTTGTAAAAACTGAATTGTGGGTGTGGTGAGGGGTGTATTTATAGGCATTTTAAGGTTTGGGAATCTTTGCCCCTCCTGGTAGGAATGTATATCCCATACGTCACTAGCTCATGGACTCTTGCTAATTACATGAAAGAAAACTAATTTTCTGGCAGCCAGGTTATTAGTAGCTAGTCACAGGTTTTCTTTATGTGAGACTGTTAGATATCTCCAAGTAGCAGACTGGCAGCCTAGCAAAGAGTGTAGCTCCCTTGCAGGATCTTCACTGCTAAAGAGGGCGTCAAAGCTTATATAGATTGCAAGCTGTATCAACTATAGAGCATACTATGGTAGATTATGGCTTACCATACCAGGTTCCCCAGCTGGATCTTTAAATTTATGCCAAATCCACACTCAAGAGACCAATCTTTGATGTAAGTATGGTGGTATAGTGGGAATGACTTATTGATGTACAGGAAGCAAACTTGTGAAATATGACTGTCTAATTTCCTATGATGTGATTTTAACCTGCGCTAGCCGTGTCCAGCTTAGCTTAATGCCAAATAAGATATTTACAATTTTATATAAATATAAACTGTACTTGGGGCTCGATGATTGAAAGCTCTCTGGGCTGGCGAGATTATTAAAGAATGCTCGCCAGTCCTTCTATTTCCCTGGTGAAATTATCTAAAGCCACTTCTTACCCTGAAAACAGGGTGTCTCGCTAAGGGGCGTATACTGCATTTTCATGTGAAATGTGCACAACAAAATTTGTATTTTAAACGTCATACAAAACAAATATTTGAACCATTCACTCAAAAATAAGCAGGGAAAAATTGTACTGTTAAGTTGCATCAAAAATCGTAACAAAATTAACCAAAAATAGGCCTAGATTACGAGTTGTGCATTAGCCTTAAAAAGCAGCGTTAAGAGGTCCTAACGCTGCTTTTTAACGCCCGCTGGTATTGCGAGTCTTGAAGGTACAGGTGTACCGCTCACTTTTTTGGCCAGACTCGGAAATACCGCAAATCCACTTACGTCAATTGCGTATCCTATATTTTCAATGGGACTTGCATAGTGCCGGTATTACGAGTCTGACCAAAAGTGAGCGGTAAACCCTCTCCTGTCAAGCCTGGTACCGCATTTAAAAGTCAGTAGTTAAGAGTTTTACACTACAACGCTGTAGCTTAAAACTCTTAACTAAAGTGCTAAAAAGTACACTAACACAAATAAACTACCTATTAACCCCCAAACCGAACCCCCCCACACATCGCAAACACTAAAATAAATATTTTAACCCCTAATCTGCCGAACTGGACATCGCCGCCACTATAATAAATATATTAACCCCTAAACCGCTGCACTCCCGCATCGCAAACACTATTTAAATATTATTAACTCCTAATCTGCCGGCCCTAACATCGCCGCCACTTACCTACATTTATTAACCCCTAATCTGCCGCCCCCAACGTCGCCGCCACTATAATAAAGTTATTAACCCCTAAACCTGTCTAACCCTAACACCTCCTAACTTAAATATAATTTAAATAAATCTAAATAAAATTACTACAATTAACTAAATTATTCCTATTTAAAACTAAATACCTATAAAATAAACCATAAGCTAGCTACAATATAACTAATAGTTACACTGTAGCTAGCTTAGGGTTTTTATTTTACAGGCAAGTTTGTATTTATTTTATCTAGGTAGAATAGTTATTAAATAGTTATTAACTATTTAATAACTACCTAGTTAAAATAAAGACAAATTTACCTATAAAATAAAACCTAACCTAAGTTACAATTACACCTAACACTACACTACAATAAAAATTAATTACCTAAATTAAATACAATTAATTACATTTGCAAAGAGAGAAGCGCTCTACCAGGAACGAACAACAGCTCAGTGGCTTGTTCTATGGCGATTTACCACCCGGAAGCAGCCTCTTTTAGACCAGTGTGCTTTTCACAGAAGAAAACTTTCCTGAAGTATATCAGTCTGATCCCGCCAAGTAAGGTCAGTCCAGCCCCGAAATACCAGGCAATTCTCCTCTGAACAAGGAACATGACAACCCCAGACAATCATTTCAGCCTTCTATGGGCCTCGTCAGTGAGGTGCAGCCACATTCCTCTAAGCACACTGGGCAAGGAGTCCACGTCTGGTTTCCCCCATCACCCATAGGGAGACTTCCCCAGGGTCATAATAATTTGCAAAGAGAGAAGCGCTCTACCAGGAACGAACAACAGCTCAGTGGCTTGTTCTATGGCGATTTACCACCCGGAAGCAGCCTCTTTTAGACCAGTGTGCTTTTCACAGAAGAAAACTTTCCTGAAGTATATCAGTCTGATCCCGCCAAGTAAGGTCAGTCCAGCCCCGAAATACCAGGCAATTCTCCTCTGAACAAGGAACATGACAACCCCAGACGATCGTTTCAGCCTTCTATGGGCCTCGTCAGTGAGGTGCAGCCACATTCCTCTAAGCACACTGGGCAAGGAGTCCACGTCTGGTTTCCCCCATCACCCATAGGGAGACTTCCCCAGGGTCATAATAATTTTCAAAGAGAGAAGCGCTCTACCAAGAACGAACAACAGCTCAGTGGCTTGTTCTATGGCGATTTACCACCCGGAAGCAGCCTCTTTTAGACCAGTGTGCTTTTCACAGAAGAAAACTTTCCTGAAGTATATCAGTCTGATCCCGCCAAGTAAGGTCAGTCCAGCCCCGAAATACCAGGCAATTCTCCTCTGAACAAGGAACATGACAACCCCAGACGATCGTTTCAGCCTTCTATGGGCCTCGTCAGTGAGGTGCAGCCACATTCCTCTAAGCACACTGGGCAAGGAGTCCACGTCTGGTTTACAATTAAATAAAATTTTCTAAAGTACAACCCCCCCCCAACTAAATTACAGAAAATAATAAAGAAATTACAAGATTTTTAAACTAATTACACCTAATCTAATCCCCCTAACAAAATAAAAAAGCCCCCCCAAAATAAAAAAAAGCCCTACACTAAATTACAAATAGCCCTTAAAAGGGCTTTTTGCGGGGCATTGCCCCAAAGTAATCAACTTTTACCTGAAAAAAAAATTACAATTTCTCCAACATAGGTGTGTCCGGTCCACGGCGTCATCCTTACTTGTGGGATATTCTCTTCCCCAACAGGAAATGGCAAAGAGCCCAGCAAAGCTGGTCACATGATCCCTCCTAGGCTCCGCCTTCCCCAGTCATTCTCTTTGCCGTTGCACAGGCAACATCTCCACGGAGATGGTTAAGAGTTTTTTGGTGTTTAAATGTAGTTTTATTCTTCAATCAAGAGTTTGTTATTTTAAAATAGTGCTGGTATGTACTATTTACTCTGAAACAGAAAATAGATGAAGATTTCTGTTTGTAAGAGGAAGATGATTTTAGCAACCGTTACTAAAATCGATGGCTGTTTCCACACAGGACTGTTGAGATGAAGTAACTTCAGTTGGGGGAAACAGTGTGCAGACTTGGCTACTTGAAGTATGACACATTTCTAACAAGACTTGGTAATGCTGGAAGCTGTCATTTTCCCTATGGGATCCGGTAAGCCATTTTATTAATAAGAATAAAGGGCTTCACAAGGGCTTTAAAGACTGGTAGACATTTTTCTGGGCTAAAACGATTATTTTATAAGCATTGTTAATAGTTTATAGCTTTGAGGAGTTATTTTAATCTTGGGAATTATGTTAAAAAAACGGCAGGCACTGTATTGGACACCTTTTTCACTGGGGGCCTTCTCTAATCATAGGCAGAGCCTCATTTTTGCGCCACTAATGCGCAGTTGTTTTTGGGAAGCAAGGCATGCAGATGCATGTGTGAGGAGCTCAGATACACAGAAAAAGCTTACTGAAGGCGTCATTTGGTATCTTATTCCCCTCTGGGCTTGGTTGGGTCTCAGCAAAGCAGATACCAGGGACTGTATAGGGGTTAAATATAAAAACGGCTCCGGTTCCGTTATTTTAAGAGTTAAAGCTTTCAAATTTGGTGTGCAATACTTTTAAGGCTTTAAGACACTGTGGTGAAATTTTGGTGAATTTTGAACAATTCCTTCATACTTTTTCGCATATTCAGTAATAAAGTGTGTTCAGTTTAAAATTTAAAGTGACAGTAACGGTTTTATTTTAAAACGTTTTTTGTACTTTGTTATCAAGTTTATGCCTGTTTAACATGTCTGAACTATCAGATAGACTATGTTCTGTATGTGAGGAAGCCAAGGTTCCTTCTCATTTAAATAGATGTGATGCATGTGACAAACAATTTAGAGAAAATGATGCCCAAGATGATTCCTCAAGTGAGGGGAGTAAGCATGGTACTGCATCATCCCCTCCTGTGTCTACACCAGTCTTGCCCACACAGGAGGCCCCTAGTACATCTAGTGCGCCAATACTTCTTACTATGCAACAATTAACGGCTGTAATGGATAATTCTATTAAAAACATTTTAGCCAAAATGCCCACTTATCAGCGAAAGCGCGACTGCTCTGTTTTAGAAAATACTGAAGAGCATGAGGACGCTGATGATAATGGTTCTGACATGCCCTTACACCAGTCTTAAGGGACCAGGGAGGTTTTGTCTGAGGGAGAAATTTCAGATTCAGGAAAAATTTCTCAACAAGCTGAACCTGATGTTATTACATTCAAATTTAAATTGGAACATCTCCGCGCTCTGCTTAAGGAGGTGTTATCTACTCTGGATGATTGTGACAATTTGGTCATTCCAGAGAAATTATGTAAGATGGACAAGTTCCTAGAGGTCCCGGTGCCCCCCGAAGCTTTTCCTATACCCAAGCGGGTGGCGGACATTGTAAACAAAGAATGGGAAAGGCCCGGCATACCTTTTGTCCCTCCCCCTATATTTAAGAAATTGTTTCCTATGGTCGACCCCAGAAAGGACTTATGGCAGACAGTCCCTAAGGTCGAGGGGGCGGTCTCTACTCTAAACAAACGCACTACTATCCCTATAGAAGATAGTTGTGCTTTCAAAGATCCTATGGATAAAAAGTTAGAAGGTTTGCTTAAAAAGATGTTTGTTCAGCAAGGTTACCTTCTACAGCCAATTTCATGCATTGTTCCTGTCACTACAGCAGCGTGTTTCTGGTTCGATGAACTAGAAAAGTCGCTAGATAAAGAATCTTCTTATGAGGAGATTATGGACAGAATTCACGCTCTTAAATTGGCTAACTCTTTTACTTTAGACGCCACTTTGCAATTAGCTAGATTAGCGGCGAAAAATTCAGGGTTTGCTATTGTGGCGCGCAGAGCGCTTTGGCTAAAGTCTTGGTCAGCGGATGCGTCCTCCAAGAACAAATTGCTTAACATACCTTTCAAGGGGAAAACGTTATTTGGCCCTGACTTGAAAGAGATTATTTCAGATATCACTGGGGGAAAGGGCCACGCCCTTCCTCAGGATAGGTCTTTTAAGGCTAAAAATAAACCTAATTTTCGTCCCTTTCGCAGAAATGGACCAGCCTCAAGTTCTACATCCTCTAAGCAAGAGGGTAATACTTCTCAAACCAAACCAGCCTGGAGGCCAATGCAAGGCTGGAACAAAGGTAAGCAGGCCAAGAAACCTGCCACTGCTACCAAGACAGCATGAGATGTTGGCCCCCGATCCGGGACCGGATCTGGTGGGGGGCAGACTTTCTCTCTTCGCTCAGGCTTGGGCAAGAGATGTTCTGGATCCTTGGGCGCTAGAAATAGTCTCCCAAGGTTATCTTCTGGAATTCAAGGAGCTACCCCCAAGGGGAAGGTTCCACAGGTCTCAATTGTCTTCAGACCACATAAAGACAGGCATTCTTACATTGTGTAGAAGACCTGTTAAAAATGGGAGTGATTCATCCTGTTCCATTAAGAGAACAAGGGATGGGATTCTACTCCAATCTGTTCATAGTTCCCAAAAAAGAGGGAACATTCAGACCAATCTTAGATCTCAAGATCCTAAACAAATTTCTCAGGGTTCCATCGTTCAAAATGGAAACCATTCGGACAATTCTTCCTACCATCCAGGAAGGTCAATTCATGACCACGGTGGATTTAAAGGATGCGTATCTACATATTCCTATCCACAAGGAACATCATCGGTTCCTAAGGTTCGCCTTTCTGGACAAACATTACCAGTTCGTGGCACTTCCATTCGGATTAGCCACTGCCCCAAGAATTTTCACAAAGGTACTAGGGTCCCTTCTAGCGGTGCTAAGACCAAGGGGCATTGCAGTAGTACCTTACTTGGACGACATACTAATTCAAGCGTCGTCTCTGCCTAAAGCAAGGGCTCATACGGACATTGTCCTAGCCTTTCTCAGATCTCACGGGTGGAAAGTGAACGTAGAAAAAAGTTCTCTATCTCCGTCAACAAGAGTTCCCTTCTTGGGAACAATAATAGACTCCTTAGAAATGAAGATTTTTCTGACAGAGGCCAGAAAATCAAGACTTCTAAGCTCTTGTCAAGTACTTCATTCTGTTCTTCTTCCTTCCATAGCGCAGTGCATGGAAGTAATAGGTTTGATGGTTGCGGCAATGGACATAGTTCCTTTTGCGCGAATTCATCTAAGACCATTACAACTGTGCATGCTCAGACAGTGGAATGGGGATTATACAGACTTGTCTCCAACGATACAAGTAGATCAGAGGACCAGAGATTCACTCCGTTGGTGGCTGACCCTGGACAACCTGTCACAAGGGATGAGCTTCCGCAGACCAGAGTGGGTCATTGTCACGACCGACGCCAGTCTGGTGGGCTGGGGCGCGGTCTGGGAACCCCTGAAAGCTCAGGGTCTTTGGTCTCGGGAAGAATCCCTTCTACCGATAAACATTCTGGAACTGAGAGCGATATTCAATGCTCTCAAGGCTTGGCCTCAGCTTGCAAAGGCCAAATTCATAAGGTTTCCATCAGACAACATGACGACTGTTGCGTATATCAACCATCAGGGGGGAACAAGGAGTTCCCTGGCGATGGAAGAAGTGACCAAAATAATTCAATGGGCGGAGAATCACTCCTGCCACTTGTCTGCAATCCACATCCCAGGAGTGGAAAATTGGGAAGCGGATTTTCTGAGTCGTCAGACTTTTCATCCGGGGGAGTGGGAGCTCCATCCGGAAATCTTTGCCCAAATAATTCAATTGTGGGGCATTCCAGACATGGATCTGATGGCGTCTCGTCAGAACTTCAAGGTTCCTTGCTACGGGTCCAGATCCAGGGATCCCAAGGCGACTCTAGTGGATGCACTAGTAGCACCTTGGAACTTCAACCTAGCTTATGTGTTCCCACCGTTTCCTCTCATTCCCAGGCTGGTAGCCAGGATCAAACAGGAGAGGGTATCGGTGATCTTGATAGCTCCTGCGTGGCCACGCAGGGCTTGGTATGCAGACCTGGTGAATATGTCATCGGCTCCACCATGGAAGCTACCTTTGAGACAGGACCTTCTTGTTCAAGGTCCGTTCGAACATCCGAATCTGGCCTCACTCCAACTGACTGCTTGGAGATTGAACGCTTGATTTTATCAAAGCGAGGGTTCTCAGATTCTGTCATTGATACTCTTGTTCAGGCTAGAAAGCCTGTAACTAGAAAAATCTACCATAAAATATGGAAAAAATATATCTGTTGGTGTGAATCTAAAGGATTCCCATGGAACAAGATAAAAATTCCTAAGATTCTATCCTTTCTTCAAGAGGGTTTGGAGAAAGGATTATCTGCAAGTTCTTTGAAGGGACAGATTTCTGCTTTATCTGTTTTACTTCACAAAAAGCTGGCGGCTGTGCCAGATGTTCAAGCTTTTGTTCAGGCTCTGGTTAGAATCAAGCCTGTTTACAAACCTTTGACTCCTCCTTGGAGTCTCAATTTAGTTCTTTCAGTTCTTCAGGGGGTTCCGTTTGAACCCCTACATTCCGTTGATATCAAGTTATTATCTTGGAAAGTTTTGTTTTTGGTTGCAATTTCTTCTGCAAGAAGAGTTTCAGAGTTATCTGCTCTGCAGTGTTCTCCTCCATATCTGGTGTTCCATGCAGATAAGGTGGTTTTGCGTACTAAACCTGGTTTTCTTCCGAAAGTTGTTTCTAACAAAAATATTAACCAGGAGATAGTCGTGCCTTCTTTGTGTCCAAATCCAGTTTCAAAGAAGGAACGTTTGTTGCACAATTTGGATGTAGTTCGTGCTCTAAAGTTCTACTTAGAAGCTACAAAGGATTTCAGACAAACATCTTCTTTGTTTGTTGTTTATTCTGGTAAAAGGAGAGGTCAAAAAGCAACTTCTACCTCTCTCTCTTTTTGGCTTAAAAGCATCATCCGATTGGCTTATGAGACTGCCGGACGGCAGCCTCCTGACAGAATCACAGCTCACTCCACTAGGGCCGTGGCTTCCACATGGGCCTTCAAGAACGAGGCTTCTGTTGATCAGATATGTAAGGCAGCGACTTGGTCTTCACTGCACACTTTTACCAAATTCTACAAATTTGATACTTTTGCTTCTTCTGAGGCTATTTTTGGGAGAAAGGTTTTGCAAGCCGTGGTGCCTTCCATCTAGGCGACCTGATTTGCTCCCTCCCATCATCCGTGTCCTAAAGCTTTGGTATTGGTTCCCACAAGTAAGGATGACGCCGTGGACCGGACACACCTATGTTGGAGAAAACAGAATTTATGCTTACCTGATAAATTACTTTCTCCAACGGTGTGTCCGGTCCACGGCCCGCCCTGGTTTTTTAATCAGGTCTGATGAATTATTTTCTCTAACTACAGTCACCACGGTATCATATGATTTCTCCTATGCATATTCCTCCTTTACGTCGGTCGAATGACTGGGGAAGGCGGAGCCTAGGAGGGATCATGTGACCAGCTTTGCTGGGCTCTTTGCCATTTCCTGTTGGGGAAGAGAATATCCCACAAGTAAGGATGACGCCGTGGACCGGACACACCGTTGGAGAAAGTAATTTATCAGGTAAGCATAAATTCTGTTTTCCACCCCCCAACATTAAAACCCACCACCCACACAACCAACCCTACTCTAAAACCCACCCAATCCCCCCCCTTAAAAAAACCTAACACTAACCCCCTGAAGATAACCTTACCGGGAGACGTCTTCACCCAACCGGGCCGAAGTCCTCAACGAAGCCGGGAGAAGTCTTCATCCAAGCCGGGTGAAGTGGTTCTCCAGACCAGCAAAAGTCTTCATCCAGACGGAATCTTCTATCTTCATCCATCAGGCGCGGAGCGGGTCCATCTTCAAGACATCCGACGCGGAGCATCCTCTTCTTTCCATGGCCGACGACTGAATGAAGGTTCCTTTAAATGACGTAATCCAAGATGACGTCCCTTCAATTCCGATTGGCTGATAGAATTCTATCAGCCAATCGGAATTAAGGTAGAGAAAATCCTATTGGCTGATGCAACCAGCCAATAGGATTAAACTTCAATCCTATTGGCTGATCCAATCAGCCAATAGGATTGAGCTGGCATTCTATTGGCTGTTCCAATCAGCCAATAGAATGCCAGTTCAATCCTATTGGCTGATTGCAACAAGCAGCATTGAGGTATGCTCAGTCTTTTATTTCTGAGGAGACTTGGTATATCAGAACTGGCTGACATTTTTTCCCTGCAAGGGAAGGGGTAAGCAGTAGACCTGTACACTAAGGGTATTACTGAAAATCCTGTGTTTATTTCTTTCATTGACATAGTACTGGGCTGAAAGCAATGTAAAAAGAGACACTGGGAGAGGCAGCTTAACGTTTATTTGGTTAATTACAAATAATAAGTATGGCTGCAGTATTACTGTAACGTTTTTAGGGGACCACATGGCTTTCTTTGCTAATCGCTTCCCATGCGGTGATACAGACTAATATGTACGACGTCCATGATGGGCGGGGCCTATTTTCACGCGCTCAGACGCGTAGTTTACTCTGACTGAGAAGGCAGCAGGCATTAGCTCCGGTTGGGCCTAAACTTGTGTTCTGTTCACCGGATCGTTGTCGAGCCATTTTGCAGTACCCTGGGGGCAGGTAGGCGCCACAGCAGAGCTGTGGCGAGGTGCAGGGGTCATTTTTTCAAACAAAATATATTTTTTGCTATAAATGTCTTTTAGTGGTTAAAGGGACAGTCTACACCAGAATTGTTATTGTTTTAAAAGATAGATAATCCCTTGTTTACCCATTCCCTAGTTTTGCATAACCAACACAGTTATATTTATATATTTTTTACCTCTGTGATTATCTTGTATCTAAGCCTCTGCCGACTGCCCCTTTATTTGTTCTTTTGACAGACTTGCAGTTTAGCCAATCAGTGATGGCTCCCAGGTAACTTCAGATGCACGAGCACAGTGTTATCTATATGAAAACATGAACTAACACCCTCTAGTGGTGAAAAACCTGTTAAAATGCATTCTTAAGAGGCGGCCTTCAAGGTCTAAGAAATTAGCATATGAATCTCCTAAGTTAAGCTTTTAACTAAGAATACCAAGAGAACAAAGAAAAATTGGTGATAAAAGTAAATTTGAAAATTGTTTAAAATTACATGCCCTATATGATTCATGAAAGTTTTTTTTGGACTAGACTGTCCCTTTAAATTCACCCTTTGCTCTTAGGATGCAATAATTTTTGTTTAAAACAGATTCGCAGTTCCAGGGTAGAAAGGAGAGAGAGGGGAGATTTTGGTATAATAAAACATGTACTTTATTAATGTTTCTTAAAACAAACCGGCACAGCAAACAGTGAGGTCCTTCTGCTGACGCGTTTCCTGCCTCACTGGCACTTCATCAGAGCATACGGATAGTAACTTACACAGCTGTTAAATCACTTACAACAATGTATAACAGACCAATCAGAAACAAGTCATCAGAGTAAACTTGCACACCTTGTAGTGTTCACTTAACCCTTGATCGTACAAGACTTAGTAGTTCTAAATTAGCGATTAGTCAAACAATGAAATTATATACACTTGTAATTGGAAAACAGACTTTAAAAGTAGAAAAAATTATTTTAAAAACCTATGAATTGGGATACGATCATAGAATGTTTCCATAACAACAAAGAGAAAGTGGATTTTATTATCAGACATTTGCATTTGTGTAAAACTTGCCAAATTAGACTACACGCTTAGAAAGACAGAAAGGGACTAAGCCCGGTAGAATAATATTAGAAATATATATATATATATCTAATCAACATATATGCAGACTATTCCATAAGTATAAAAGGTAAATACTAATTATAATAGCGAGTCTGCAAACATATTTCTAGGGGTATAGTCATAAATATAGCGTGTCATTTTGAAAATAAGACAAAATTGGCAGAAATAGTCTATTTATAAATTTAAGTGGATAGATATTTATATATACACAGAATCTATTCTAGAACAATATTGTTAAACAAAGATCAATCAGTGTTTGGTCTCCAACACTTACAGATTGGTATTTTCCAAAATTAGGAAACTTAAAATAAAGCTTTCTTCTCAATAGTAGAACATTTTAGTCATTATAAGTGTATAAAAACAATAGTAAATGTTCTACATCTGAAGAAGATGGAAAAGAAGAAATCTTTATAGTGACAACCAATAACAATTTACCCAATGTGAACATAATAATCTATTTATCAATAAAAAGTTTTACTTCACTGATTTTGTTTATTCCACAAGGGTGACCAGTCTTAAGTGTATAGATCCAAAAGATCTCTCTTTTACTTAGGGCATGGTACCTATCACCTCCTCTGACCCCCAGAGTGACCTGTTCTATGCCTTGGAACTTAAAATGCTTCAATCTGTTTTCATGTTGGAAAAAATGCTTAGCAACTGGTGTCTTAGGGGTCTCAGCCTCTAGGGACAGTAGATGTTCCCTAATTCTGTCTTTCAGATTCCTAGAGGTGAGACCCACATATTGAAATTTACAGAACATACAAGTTACAAGGTAAACTACAAAAGTTGAATTGCAGTTGATCTTGTCTCTTATTTTTTTTTATTTTTTTTAAAATATTTTTATTTGTTTGAGGAAAACACATAATACAGAATTATCATACAAAGGCAACATTTTGAAAAATATGAATACAGGGAAATAACAGCAATCATCAACGTCATAATCTAATGTTGTATGATATTTCACTTAAAACGAAGAGAAGAAAGAGAGAGTATCTTCCTCAATTTTATATTAATAGTAAGTAAGTGGGGATATATATGCTCTCATAGGGTAGTTTGGCGAAGCGTAATGGGGCGAGGAACGGAGAAGAGGATAAGGAGCTAGTAGTGGGTTAGGAAAGGGACTGAGGAGAGGGTGAGTACTATGATAAGGCAGTAATATCTAATGTTAATGGTGTATGGTGCCAGATAGAAGTGGTTAAGGTCCTAACAATGTAGAATTAGTTTAGTTAGAGAATTTTTCCCACCAAGGGGCCCAAGTTGCATGATAAAAATCTAGTTTATCTATGGCTGAGTGGGAGTGGGCTTCCATCTTAGATATGTAATTAACAGTAGCTAAGATCTGTGGGGTGCTAGGAGGAGAGACTTGTTTCCAGGCTTTTGCGATTTCTAATTTAGTGGCCATCAAGACATAAATGGACAAGGCTTTCTGTGTAGGTGTGAGGGCCGGGAAGTTGAGGTGGTGTAAACCAATTTGGGGGTTAAGCTGTATAATTATGCCTAGAGAGTTAAGTAAGTTAGTTACCCAGAACCATGTAGGGGAGAGTTTCGGGCAAAACCACCAAATATGTGCCTGAGTTCCAATTTGTCCACAGCCCCTCCAGCAGAGAGGAGATTGAGAATTATAAATCTTATGAAGGGTAACTGGGACCAGATGCCATCTCACTGTGATTTTATAGTGGAGTTCCCAAAGGGATGTGGAGTGTAATAACTTTCTAGTAAACTCGAGTTCACTGTACCAAGAGTCGGCGTCAACCGTGAAGTTAAGTTCAGTTTCCCAAGCTATAAACTGGGAGACTTTTTGCTGAGAGGAGGGATCCAATAATATCTCGTAATGGAACGATAAGGTTCCTTTAAGCTTGTGAGGAAGGGACCATCGTTGTTCCCATTTTGTGTTGATTCTGAGGCACTCTCTGGGGAAACCCCATGATCTGAAAATGGAAGAGAATCGGAAGGCCTCAAACTTCAACAGGGTTGGGATCCGTAATTTACTACAAATCGATGCATGAGAGATACCTCCGGTATGTCCATAGAGGTCAGCAACACGGTCCACTCCAAGGGAGGACCAGCTGGAGATATGAGTATCAGGAAGGCAGAAAAGAGCACTAGCTATGGTTTGACAGGGGGAGGGGTGGGGAGCAATCGAATCTAAGTGTCTTGTCTGATCCCAAAACTTAAGGGTGTCTAGTATCACTGGGTGCGAAGTACCCAGGTTTTTCCAATAGTGAGAGGGGATCCAAGGGAGGTCACATAACCTCACTCCTAGAGGAAGTAAAGACCGTTCAATATCTCTCCAACGTGGAGGGTCATCAGTGTGTCCCCAGTCAATCAAGTGGGTTAGGCGTGCCGCTTGATAGTAGAGAATGATATTAGGCATTCCAAGGCCTCCTTTATCACTTGTTCTTTGAAGTGTTTGTCTCGACGTTCGAGGGTGCTTGCCCTTCCAGACATATCCTGTAATAAGACTCTGAAGCTTATTCAAAATTGGGCGAGGCAGATTCAGTGGGATAGTGCGGAATAGATATATAATTTTCGGAATAAAAGACATTTTAATGGCGGCAATTCTGCCAGTCCATGAGATATCTCGAAAGTCCCAAGACTCTAGTAGTTTTTTCCAATCGGGGAGTTTCTCTGTGAAATTCCTAAGAATGACAGTGGAGACATTTGGGGAGAGGTGGATACCCAGAATTTTTAAGGAGTGGGGTGACCATTGGAACCGATATCTTTCACGTAGAATGAGAAGATCACGGGGTGTGATATTGACATGTAAAGCTTCGGTTTTGGTAACATTTAATTTATAGTAACTTAGGGCCTGAAATTGAGAAATGACCTTGAAGACGGGAGGGAGGGACTTAAGAGGACTAGTCAGCAGGAGAGTTACATCATCCGCATATAGGGAGATGGTGTGCTGGTGTGGGCCCACGGTAACGCCGAGAATATCTGGGGCTGTCCTCATGGCTTGAGCTAATGGCTCAATGGAGAAAGCAAACAAGAGCGGGGAAAGGGGACAGCCTTGTCTCGTCCCATTGGTTATGTCGAAGCTCTTAGATTGAAACCCTATTCCCTTGACCCTCGCGGATGGACTGGAGTATAGAGCCTGAATAGCAACAACGAATTTGTCAGGGATCCCAAAAACTCGCAGAGTTTCCCATAAGTACTCCCACCTCACCCTATCAAAAGCTTTCTCAGCGTCCAATGATAGGGCTAACGTGGGGGTATCCCCCTTTGCGCTCTCCATTAGTATATCTAGAATGCGCCTTGTGGCGTCTGGACCTTCTCTCCGAGGGATAAATCCCACTTGATCTGGATGTATCAGAGCGGGGGTGATGTGGGCAAGACGATTCGCTATTATCTTTGCGTAGAGTTTGGTGTCGATATTAAGCAAAGAAATTGGGCGATAGCTCCCACAATCCTGAGGATCCTTGCCAACTTTTAGTATAGTAGTGATGGAGGCTTCAAGAAATTCTTTTCGGAAACTACCTTTGATAAACACTTCGTTAAAGACCTTACAGAGAATTGGGGAGATTTGAAGGGAATAGGATTTATAAAATCGAATTGTGAAGCCATCTGGACCTGGAGACTTCCCAATTTTAAGGTCTTTAATGGCTAGGGTGACTTCTTGAAGAGAGATGGGGGATGTCAGAGTCAATATTTCGTTTTGGTCTAACCGAGGGAGATCTAAAGAAGAGAGATATCTACGAATGCTAATAGGATCAAGAGTTTTCGTGGGGTCTGAAGAGCTCAAATTGTACAGCTGGTGGTAAAAATATCTAAAAGCCTCCCCTATAGCTGTTGGAGAGGTCACGTGACCACCTGTGGTTTTTATGGAAGTGATTTTAGCTTGTGCCGTCCGATTTCTTAGTTTTCTGGCTAGTAAAGTAGAAACCTTATTGTTATTATGATAGTAGACCTGTTTAAGTCTGTCTAACATGCGCTGGGATTCGCCAACTTCCAACTCCTTGATCTGGTTAGTAATCTCCGATAGTTGAGCATTAGTTGTAGCGGAATAAGAGTTAGAAAGCTCAAGTTTCAAGGTCCTGAGTCGACAGTTAAGTGAAGCAAGTGAGGTTCCTCGCGCCTTTCTAATCTGGATAAATTTGTCAATATAGAAACCTCTGAGGTATGACTTAAGTGTAGCCCATAACACTTCTTCCGAAATAAGGGGAGTGCGATTAGTACTCAAGAACGTGGCAAGCGTGGATAAAGTCTCCGCTCTAACTTCAGGGTTAGTAACCAGAAAATCTTTAAGTCGCCACGACAAGCCTACTCCATGTAAAGGAGGGTTACCTAGTTCGATTGTCAAGGAGTCATGGTCCGACCAAGAAATTGCCGATATCGTCGCATCTGAGATCACATCTAAGAGGCGTGAGCTTGAGAAAAAGAAATCAATCCGTGTATGGGACTTGTGAGGGGCTGAATAGAAAGTGTGTTCTCGTCTATTTGGATGTATAGCTCTCCAAACATCGTAGAGATCATACTGTTTGACTAGGTTTTGGAAGGCGCAAGATAGTGGGCGCAATGTCCTCTCTGAAGTGGAGATCGGGGGGCCTGTCCTGTCTACTAAGGGGTTCCAGATAAGATTGAGATCTCCTCCCAAAATCAGTTCTCCTTGGGTCACGGCGGCCACCGACTCCAGCAGTGATCTAAGAAATCGAATTTGCCCTGAGTTAGGTGCATATGCGTTTACTAGTGTGAATCGTCTGTGGTTGAGTTTACAGATTAAAATAATAAAGCGTGCCTGGGAATCTTTTTCAATATAAATTGCTTCATATAGGGTAGAGGAGCTGACTAGGATGGCGACCCCTCGGGACTTGGAATGGAAAGATGATGTGACTACTGTTGGGAATTTTCTGTATGTGTATGCGGAATCTTTGTGAACTAGCCAATGCGTCTCCTGAATAAAAGCTACATCAATCTTATTGCGTGATAACATGTTAAGCATTAAACTACGTTTGGTCGGGGAATTAAGCCCTTGAGTGTTAAGGGTTAAAAATTTCAATTCTGACATCATGGAATCAAAACTATATGTCTCCGATTCCTGGTTTGTACAACTATGAGAGCAGTATGGTTAGAGAAGAGTCACTAGTTTAACTGCGAAGAGCCCACTTATAGGAGTGAGGGGAGAGGGAAGCAGCGGGCGAAAGCCGCTCGAATTGGGGGATAAAGGGTGATAGGAGGGGGAAGTAATGGGGGGTTGGAGTTGCTTAAATAATGAACTTTTAATTAGGGTGTTTCGTGGTGCGGAGGTAGAGATGCAGACCTAAGAGTGGAAGAAAAGATTTAAAAGAGGGAAGAGGTAAGAGGGTGTCCACGAGATGGGCTAGTACTGGAAGGGGGGAGGGTAAGGATATGTACTGTGATGTGCTATCCGTGGCAACTATTATCAGCTGGATTTCAGAGGAATGGGGTCCTACCGCGACCAGTGTGAGCGGGTCTAAGTGCAAGAGGAAGGGGACAATGTTAGTATATTATGGAGAACTAAGGGAGAAGGGGGGGTGCCTGATTAGGATTCTGCTTCACTTAATGAATTAAGATGAGTAAGGGGGGAAGTAACTTAGGGGCGGTAATATACATGGGGGGGTGATAACTATTGAGGGAGGTGAATCTGTTCAATACTAGAAAAGTAGAGTAAAAACAGCATACATAACATTTCAGACATTGTAACCATTTCAAATCAAACCAAAAACGTCTTGTCAAACAATGCAAAAAGGTGAACTGTACAGTAGAATTATACAAGAGACCTTAGAGGAGATTGACAACATTACATCAATATCATATGTAGATCATGACAACAGTATTGTCTGTAGTAGACTAGGAGTGCGTAAATAATAACTTGAGAACTGTTTTCACTATGTGAGAAGTAGAAAGAGCTTTGGCTTACTAAGGTCCAGTCATTAATCTTAACATGATATACGGGTTATAAGATATGATAGATAGTTCATGAGAACCTGAGGACTAAGCATAAACACCAGTTATCTTCCAAAAGGTCTAGTATGATTAATTAAAAGTTGCTGTCTATGATGGATAATAGGTTAAGTCAAGCCGTCAAACAAAGATTAGGGTAGGTTCTACCATGTGGGAATGTGTCTCACTATGTTAAAGTGGCGACTTAAAATTTTAAGATCTAAGGTAAGGTGTCCAGAATTAGTAAGTTGTCAAAGCTAATAGATGCATCGTAAGGAGCGTACTTAGGGAAGGATCCCCAGTGTGGAATCGACTATAGTTAAAAAAAAAAAAAAAAAAGAACAAAAACCAAACACATGAACAGATAGAAAAAACCAAACATTAACAGATAAGATTTACATTTACGTTACCCTTCTAGCTTCTTCTAGACACTGTTGTTTGAGAGTCCCATGAGGATAAACAGTGTCATTCGGGGGGGAACTTCAGGAGAAGGGGGAGAATGGGTAAAAGTGGTAGCTAAATATAAAGAACCAGAATGGACAAAAGAGGGGCAGTCCGGTATGAGTAGACCCGTAGGAGTCTAGCAGGGTATATCACAGTACATTAGAAGTCAGAAATCTCTCTTCACATCAGAGGTAGTTGTAGTTGCGGGGGCGATGGTGATGGGGGTCTTTCTCTAGAAGATTGAAAACTGAAAACTTGGCGTTGAGGCTGCCCAGAGACAGTTGCAGCGTTGAGCTTCCTGAAAGTGTCCTGAGGAGCCTGGGGAAGATTGTCAGTCATGAGGAGTTTCAGAGATTGTAGAATTTGGAAACCTTGTTCAAGAGTAGTAATGGTGTAGGCAGTATCTTTGTATTGAAAGAATATACGGACAGGGAAGCCCCATCGGTATTTGATGTTGTTATTGCGAAGACATTGAGTGACTTGGTGGAAGAGTCTTCTGCTAGACAGGGTATGGGCAGAAAGGTCTGGAAAAACCTGTATATCCTTAAATGGCTCCTTCAAAGTCTTCTTCTGGAATGAGGTCCTGATGATTCTTTCTTTGAATGTGAAGTAGTGTAACCTCACGATTACATCTCTGGGGGACCCCATGGGTGCATTCCTCGGTCTAAGAACTCTGTGGGCTCTGTCAATTAAACTTTCCTGAGGAGGAGTAGGACCTAGTAGCTCTGTGAAGGATTGTAAATGAGTAGGTAAATCCGTTGGGGTGATTTCCTCAGGAATGCCTCGTATTCTGAGGTTATTCCGACGTGACCTGTCCTCTTGATCTGCCAGTTTGGTCTCCAGACCAGATATCATTTCAGCTAGAGATTGGGTGTAACTGAGAAGGTTGGAGTGATCAACATGTAGGTCTTCTTGTTTTTTTTCTAGAGAATCTGTTCTCTCCCCCAGAAGGGAGATATCTCTCTTCAATTCGGAAACAGAGGCTTTAAGTTCTTGCTTTAGTGAAGTATAGTGGGAGTCCATTTTGTTTGAGAGATCTTTAATGGAGTCAAGAATAGTGGAGGAGGAATGGGCAAGTCTTTCTGCAGAGAGGGAGAGGGATCGAGAAGATTCCTTGGGAAAGATGGTAGAATCTCTAGAGTCGTCATCAGAGAGGTCCTGGTCGGTAGCGTTCTTGTATGAGAAATGATCTGAAAGTGTCCGTGTCGGAATATCTCCGTGTTTCGTTTTTTTTCTTTGTGAGTGAGGCATTTTACTCATGGTTGACCTTATGGACAAGGAACTCACTTGGGGAGATTCTGATGGCGCTTGTAGTGGTGGAACGTGGAGCAGGAATAGTATGTCAGGCACCCCCCAGGTGGCGGTGCCTAGCCTAGCATGAGAAAGTGAGCTGTTGGTTAGAAAAAGACAAGCATGTGAGCTGGAGGTGGTCTCTCACTGAAACTGGTTTATGTCTTCTCTGGATTCACTTAGATCTTGATTAAGGACGTGGAGTAGGAGGCTTGAATGCTGAGTGACTCTCTCCCCAGGGGATTGCTCTCTGCCGAGCGAGTAGGGAAAAGGGGAGTATGGGGTATGACCTGCGGGCACAGTGGGCCAGCAGGAAAGGGGGGGGGGAGAGAGGTCAGGTGAGGACAATGACAGACAGATTCACGCTATGAAGCAAGGAGGTACTCCAGGAAGGGTGTTGGTGAGGTATGGTGGCTGAGGAGAATAATAACACCTATGATGAGCTAGTGGGAATTTGGAGGTATCCACAGATAACAGAGCAGTTAGTCCTTAAACTCTAGGTTAGAGCTGGCCTGAATCCCAATTACCAATAGATGCTGCAGTGTTCATATATATGAAGTAAACATGAAATATGCTGCGATAAACTTTGGAGGTCTCAGGAAAGAACAACCTCATATATAAGGAAATAAAGTGATTTTCCCTCAATACAATGCTGAGAGGTATTGAAGGAGTCAAAATCTATGAAAGCACTGCCACAGCTTCAAATGTGATGTGCTCTGTCACTTGTCTGCAAACACAGTATACTGACGTTGGTAGCTTATGAAGAGTAGTCAAAATTAAGGTGAGACACAGTGAGATGGTGCTGTGTACGATAGTATGTAGATTCTCACAGTGAATAAATTATGGAGCAATGTAGTGTACTCTGCATCTGCAACAGAGTTTCTAAGGGGCCTGTAGCTTTACACTGCGTGTTGGAGTTAGGGTGGATATAGTGGCCCAAGAATTGTTTATGTCATATATGCTATATGTGGATCCCACGTGGGGGTAGCTTACATTTAAGATCCGAACCACGATGTTTTTCCCAGGTCTCACTGTCTGATGTGCTTAACAGTGGGATCCGGCAACTAGAGGAGTGAGCCCTGGCCTTGGTTGTGACACGCCGCGTGTCAGAGAAAGCAGGTGAGGAAAGTCAGGCCGTTTCACTATGTCCAGCAGCGGTAGTATCCCCGGCAGAGGAGCGGTAGAGAAGGGGCTTCCCTCCGGTACGATCAAACAGCCGCGGTGACTGAAAGGCTGCGTGAGGGCAGCCGCTGAGACCAGGTGGTGAAGGGTCCGGCAGGTACACTGCGTCTGGCAGAGGTGGTATATCCGGCGGTAGAGAGGGGACTACCCTCCGGTGAGTGCAAACAGCTGCAGATATTGAAAGGCTGCGTGAGGTCAGCTGTTGAGACCGGGTGGAGTAGGTATCGTCCGGGAGGTAGCTGAATCAGTTGGAGATCAAGGGTGGTGAGATCAGGAAGCCTGAGGTAGTTTGGGCTTCAAGGAGGGACAAGTCCGGAAGTGGAGTAACAGGAGCGCCACAGGGGAGTGTGACGCAGCAAGAAAATTTTCTTAAGTTAGTCAAAAAATAAGATTTAGAGTGAAGTCCAATCTCCAAATTTGTAGAGAAGTAGTCCCCATGAGTTAAAGAAATAAAGTATGATAAATAAAATAGTTGGATAAGGGTTTAAGGATGTGAAAAAAGAAAATAAACAGCATTGGTCTGCAGAGCTCTGCTTAGATGCGACCACTTGCTATGATGGCAAACTCCGCCCCCCCATCTTGTCTCTTATTTTATATGTCTTGCCTGTATTGGTAGATTCGAATATGTCTCCTATAATGAATGACATATTCACAACTTTTGCAAGGTTTTACTCCACATCTGTGAAACCCTACATTAGTGGGTAACCACTGACTAAGTGTAACTCTTCCAGAGCTTAGTTTAGGTCCAAAGTTTTTTCTTAAGTCATCTCCAATAGTGTCAGATCTACTCGCGATAAAATTACAACTCTTAGAGATGTCTTGAAGATCTATATCTCTCTCTAGTAGTGGTAGTCTAGTTTTGATTATACTGCATACCTCACTAAACCGTTTACTATATCTAGTGATAATATTGATGCCTTCTCTCTTTCTGCTTTTATTGTCGGTCCCTGTCTTGTCTTTCAATAAATCATTTCTATTAAAAGTGGACACCAATGTCGATATTTCTTGCAATTTAGTTGCATCATATCCTCTATCTATCAGTCGTTTTGTTAGGCTATCTGCATGTTTCCAATAATCGTTTAAATTTGTGCAGTTACGTCTGAGCCTGATGTATTGTCCCTTAGGTATCCCTTTCTTAAGGTGACCTGGGTGTGAGGAGTCAGCTCTCAGAATGGTATTTCCGCTGATCTCCTTCCTATACACTTCTGTGATTAACTCATTGTTATTATGCTTTAAGAGTACATCCAAGTAAGGTATACTAGTGTCTGATGTACTATAGGTAAACCTTAAATTCTGATCATTGAGGTTGATGAACTCAACAAATTGCTCAAGTAGTTTGATGTCGCCGTCCCAAATCAGAAGAACATCATCTATGTAGCGTGTGTACAATATTATGTTCCTCTGGAAGGGATTGCAGACATCAAAGATTTTCATCACTTCAAAATTGGCTAAAAAAAGGTTTGCATACGAGGGGGCGAATTTCGCCCCCATCGCTGTCCCCCTCAGCTGTAGAAAAAACTCACCATTGAATATGAAATAATTTCTATTCAAAAGAAAGTTAATGGCCTGTAGGATATAATCTATCAGCTTATCATCATAGCCTGAGTATCTCACGAGCATGTTTTGTATAGCTTCAATACCCAGAGTATGTGGGATGCAAGAGTAGAGTGAGACTACATCTATAGTCACAAGATGATAGTCTTCACTCCACTGTACATCTTGTATTAATCACCCTCCTTATACCGCTACGGATAAGGAGGGTGAGTGATATGATACTTACCCTTTTTTTGCCATTGTGTATTATCAAGTATACCTTACAACAGTTACATATATGAGTTGTTGATGTGGTATGGATTACCTCTGCACTAAAGATCTGTCTATTAATCAGGATTGTTGGAAATAATATCTTTGTAGCTAAGTGTATCCCGCGAAAGGTGGGACTCCCACTCAGGAGTGAATAGTTACGCTAGCTAAATTTTGGCTCACTAATCACCTGTTCGTAATTATCTGCACAAAATTTTTTTGTAAATTTCATTGCAATAATTTTTGGCCCAATTGAATAAATATATTTAATTGTATTGCATTATTTAACGTTTTAGGCAGTTTAGGGAAAATTGTGCACTTTTTATTTCTTAAAGGCGCAGTACACATTTTTCGAAAAATTGTTGAAATCAATAAATAAAGTGTTTAACGACTATTGTGGTTATTGCTAGTCTGTTCAACATGTCTGATATTGAGGATACTAATTGCTCTATGTGTTTAGAAGCCATTGTGGAACCCCCTCTTACTTTGTGTACCTCTTGTACTGAAAGGGCCTTACAATGTAAAAAGCATATTTTAGGGATGAAATCCAAAATGATCTGAGGATAGAAGGGGGGAGCTTTACACAAGTTACAGAAGTGACCTAGGAGAAATGACAGGCCTAGTGTTATCTTAGAGGGGTAGGGCTGACGTGGTCCCACCCCTGCCTGATACTCTAATAATGACCTCTTTAGCTTAGCACTTCTCTCAAAGGTTGATAGTTAAATACAAAGTCGAGGGATACCACTAGATGTGTAGAATATATACAAAGTGATCTTAAATTAAGAAATTTCGGCATAGTTTTGTTGTTGTTTGAGTTATGTTTTGTACATTGGTGCCATTGTCAATCACCATGCATTTATATGGAGTGGGGCTACTGTTTTCAAATGGACTTATCACGGACAGTCTAGCTCTACTATTTCATTTTACTATATGGGAGTTCGTTCTCCTTTCTTTTGGAGACTGATGTTTCTCCCTCTTTTGTTTCTGTTTAAACGTTTGTATCAACAATGACATCCTTTTGTACCATGCTGCTAAATAATGATAATAAAAAATAAAAAAAAAGCATATTTTAGGTAAAGAAAGTGTGCCTAAGGATGATTCTCAGTCTGAAGAGAATCAGGATATGCCATCCAATTCTCCCCAAGTGTCATAACCTTTAACGCCCACACAAGCGACGCCAAGTACCTCTAGTGCGTCTAATTCTTTTGCTCTGCAGGAGATGGCTGCAGTTATGTCAACTACCCTTACAGAGGTATTATCTAAATTACCAGTGTTACAGGGTAAACGCAGTAGGTCAGGTATTAATGTGAATACTGAATCCTCTGATGCTTTATTGGCTATTTCCGACATACCCTCACAGGGCTCTGAGTTGGGGTCAGGGAATTGCTGTCTGAGGGAGAACTTTCAGACTCAGAAAATATGTTACCTCAGACAGATTCGGACGTCATGTCCTTTAAATTTAAGCTTGAACACCTCCGCCTGTTACTTCGGGAGGTTTTAGCAACTCTGGTTGATTGTGACCCTATTGTGATACCACCAGAGAAATTGTGTAAGATGTACAAATATCTAGAGGTACCTACTTACACTGATGTTTTTCCGGTTTCTAAGAGAATTTCGGAAATTATAAAAAAGGAATGGGATAGACCAGGTATACCATTCTCTCCTCCTCCTACTTTTAAGAAAATGTTTCCCATATCAGATACCATTTGGAACTCTTGGCAGTCGGTCCCTAAGGTGGAGGGAGCTATATCTACCTTGGCTAAGCGTACAACTATACCTATTGAGGACAGTTGTGCTTTCAAAGACCCTATGGATAAGAAGTTAGAGGGTATTCTAAAGAAATTATTTATTCATCAGGGTTTTCTTTTACAACCTACAGCTTGCATTGTTCC
Organism: Bombina bombina; assembly: GCF_027579735.1. NCBI lineage: Eukaryota > Metazoa > Chordata > Amphibia > Anura > Bombinatoridae > Bombina > Bombina bombina. The sequence goes on along the minus strand of NC_069503.1, from coordinate 48,694,404 downwards.
AGTTACTACTGCAGCAGCTTTTTGGTTTGATGCTCTAGAAAAGTCTCTGAAGGTTGAGACCACATTAGAGGACATTTTGGATAGAACTAAGGCTCTCAAGCTAGCTAATTCTTTTATTACAGATGCCGCCTTTCAAATTGCTAAATTAGAGGCGAAAAATGCAGGATTTGTCATTTTGTGTCATCAAAATCTAAGCTTTTAGCTATTCCTTTCAAGGGTAAGACCCTATTCGGGCCTGAATTGAAGGAAATCATTTCTGACATACCTGGAGGTAAAGGCCATGCCCTACCTCAGGATTAGTCTGTTAAGATGAGGGGTAAACAAAATAATTTTCGTTCCTTTCGAAATTTTTAAGGAGTACCCTCTGCTTCCTCTTCCTCCACAAAGCAGGAAGGGAATTTTGCTCAATCCAAGTCCGTCTGGAGACCCAACCAGGCTTGGAATAAAGGTAAACAATCCAAGAAGCCCGCTGCTGCTACAAAGACAGCATGAAGGGGCGGCCCCCGATCCGGGACCGGATCTAGTAGGAGGCAGACTTTCTTTCTTTGCCCAGGCTTGTCGCTGGATCATCTGTCCAAGGGGAAGTGTTTCCGCAGACCCTCGTGGGTAATAGTGACAACGGATGCCAGTCTACTGGGTTGGGGTGCAGTCTGGAATTCCCTGAAAGCTCAGGGTGTTTGGACTCAGGTGGAGTCTCTACTTCTAATCAATATTCTGGAACTGAGAGCAATATTCAATGCACTTCAGACGTGGCCTCAGTTGGCTTCGGCCAAATTAATCAGATTCCAGTCGGACAATATCACGACTGTGGCTTATATCAATCATCAGGGGGGAACAAGGAGTTCCTTAGCGATGATAGAAGTATCCAAGATAACAAGAGTTGGCCTCCGCCCATCGGATTATCTATCGGCAATCTACATTCCAGGAGTAGAAAACTGGGAAGTGGATTTTCTAAGTCGTCAGACTTTTCATCCGGGGGAGTGGGAACTCCACCCGGAGGTGTTTGCTTCATTGATTCGCCAATGGGGCAGACCGGAATTGGATCTGATGGCATCTCGTCAGAATGCCAAGCTTCCACGTTACGGATCCAGGTCGAGGGATCCTCAGGCCGAACTGCCTTGGCAGTGCCTTGGTTGTTCAGCCTAGCTTATGTGTTTCCACCGCTTCCTCTCCTTCCACGCGTGATTGCTCGGATCAAACAGGAGAGAGCTTCAGTAATTCTGATAGTGCCTGCGTGGCCATGCAGGACTTCGTATGCGGATCTAGTGGACATGTCCTCTCTGCCACCGAGGAAACTTCCTTTGAGACAGGACCTTCTCATTTAAGGACCTTTCCAACATCCAAATCTAAATTATCTGCAGCTGACTGCTTGGAGATTGAACACTTGATTTTATTTAAGCGGGGATTCTCTGATTTGGTCATCGATACTTTGATACAGGCACGTAAGCCTGTCACTAGAAAAATCTATCATAAGTTATGGAATAAATATATTTATTGGTGTGAATCCAAGGGTTACTCATGGAGTAAAGTTAGGATTCCCAGGATTCTGTCTTTTCTCCAAGAAGGATTGGAGAAAGGGTTATCAGCAAGTTCCTTAAAGGGACAGATTTCTGCTTTGTCAATTTTGCTTCACAAACGTTTGGCAGATGTGCCAGATGTTTAGTCTTTTTGTCAGGCTCTAACAAGAATTAAGCCTGTATTTAGACCAATTACTCCTCCATGGAGTTTGAATTTAGTTCTTAGAGTTCTTCAAGGGGTTCCGTTTGAACCCATGCATTCCATAGATATTAAATTATCTTGGAAAGTTTTGTTTTTAGTTGCTATTTCTTATGCTCGTAGAGTTTCTGAGCTTTCAGCGTTACAATGTGATTTGCCTTATCTTATATTCCATTCTTATAAGGTGGTTTTGCGTACCAAACCTGGATTTCTTCCTAAGGTTGTTTCGAATAAGAATATTAATCAGGAAATTGTTGTTCCTTCCTTGTGTCCTAATCCTTATTCTAAGAAGGAGCGCCTTTTACATAACCTGGACGTGGTCCATGCCAAAAAGTTTTACTTACAGGCGACTAAAGATTTCGGTCAATCATCTTCATTATTCATTGTTTATTCTGGAAAGCGTAGGGGTCAGAAAGCTACGGCTACCTCTCTTTCTTTTTGGCTGAGGAGTATCATCAGCCTGGCATATGTGACTGCTGGACAGCAGCCTCCTGAAAGAATTACGGCTCATTCTACTAGGGCTGTGGCCTTTAAAAACTATGCTTCTGTTGTACAGATTTGTAAGGCTGCGACTTGTCGTCTCTTCATACTTTCTCTAAATTTTACAAATTTGATACTTTTGCTTCTTCTGGGAGAAAGGTTCTTCAAGCAGTGGTGCCTTCCATTTAGGTTTCTGTCTTGTTCCTCCCGTTTCATCCGTGTCCTGTAGCTTTGGTATTGTATCCCACAAGTAAGGATGAAATCCGTGGACTCGTCGTATCTTGTAGAAGAAAAGGAAATTTATGCTTACCTGATAAATTGATTTCTTCTACGATACGATGAGTCCACGGCCCTCCCTGTCATTTTTAAGACAGATTATATGTTATTTTATTTTTTACAACTTCAGTCACCTCTGCACCTTTAGCTTTTCCTTTCTCTTCCTAAACCTTCGGTCGAATGACTGGGGGTGGAGGGAAGGGATGTGCTATATATACAGCTCTGCTGTGGTGCTCTTTGCCACTTCCTGTTAGCAGGAGGTTAATATCCCACAAGTAAGGATGAAATCCGTGGACTCGTATCGTAGTAGAAATCAATTTATCAGGTAAGCATAAATTTCCTTTTTTGTAAAATGGGCTGAACATGGGCGTTTCATGTGCGTATATGAAAATGTCTCTTTAATCCCAGCATAATTCTATAGAGATTTTTGCACTGCAGATCTCACATTTTTTTTTCTCACCAACGAAAAGGTTGTGAGCTTTTCTCAAAACAGCCTAATGTGAGTTATATTGGTTGCAGGATTTTAATTTTAAAGTGCTCCCCCTGCTCCCTGCTAACTTCGCACTAAGGAGTGGTGTCCCTATCCAGCGAGCTTCATTATAATAGGAGCCATCTCGCCACTCGCAAGGACTGCCCCTTTTTTACGATCATTGCACCGGGGCAGCCTGCGAGAGTCATTGAGAAAAAGTAAGTTTGAGCTGGTGAAGATTATATCATTGAGCCCTTTTATATTGTTTCCATTTCTTTCTGTCTTGATGAATTGCGTTTACAAACAAATTTAATTTGAATTCAATGCAGATCTATGTTTTTGTTTAACCCCTTAACCACCAGCGCTAATTAAGCCCTTAAGGACCAGCATCATACCCTGGGTATTTCTAAATGTAGAAACTATGTAGCATGGGTGTTTATTGGTGGTTGTAGATGTGTAACAGATTTTGGAGGTCAGTTAGAAAAAGTGTTTTTTATCATATTTTATAAAAAAAAAATATAGTAAATTATATGATATGATGAAAATAAATATATTTTTAGAAAGTCCATTTAATGGCAAGACAAATGGAATAATAATATGTGTGGGTACAGTAAATGAGTAAGAGGAGAATTACAGCTAAACACAAACACCACAGAAATGTAAAAATAGCCCTGGTCCTTAACGGTAAGAAATTGTAAATAGTCTGGTCTCTAAGGGGTTAATTTAAATATATGCAGCTTTACAGACATGTTTAAAGAGACAGTATACACTAATGTTGATGTAACTGCATGTAATAGACACTACTATAAAGAATAAGATGCACAGATACTGATATAAAAATCCAGTATAAAACTGTTTTAAAAAGTACTTAGAAGCTCTCAGTTTAGCTCTGTTGAAAAGGTAGCTGGAAAGCCCACTGCAAGTGGGAAATAAGACACTCCCCCCTCCCCCTTCTTTTGCATATGAAAAGACCCTTTACACAAACAGGAGTAAGCTGCAGTAGGTAGCTGACGGTATTCTCATAAAACTATGGGGCTTGGTTAGGAGTCTGAAAATCAGAGCAATGTTATTTAAAAATAAGCAAAACTATACATTTAAAAAAAACAAAAAACTTTATGGGCTATATAAATAGATAATCTACAAAACATTTATGCAAAGAAAAAATAGTGTACAATGTCCCTTTAACAATTTATATGTAGTTTTTTTTTTCTATTTTCTTAATTAAAAATAAATGCTAGACGATGCTAATTATAACAAACGCACAAAACTGCAGGTCTGTTATTTTAGAAATTCCGGTAAAATGTTATATTTTAGGCTTTTGTAAAGTATGAATTTATGATAAAAAATGACAGAGCAATATGTTTTGTGTATATGTATATAAGTAAATATTATATGTATGGCAATAAATGTTACACATCTGATGGGGGCTTCTGTTAAATACAAAAAGTAATACAGTGACTAATTACAAATGCACACAGTTAGTTGCAGAGTACAGCAATTTATATGTGTAGAAAAAAAAAATATATATATATATATGTGTGTGTGTATATATATATATATATATATGTGTGTGTGTGTGTGTGTATATATATATGTGTGTGTGTGTGTGTATATATGTGTGTGTGTGTGTGTGTATATATATATGTGTGTGTGTGTGTGTATATATATATGTGTGTGTGTGTGTGTGTGTGTGTGTATATATATATATATATATATATATATATATATATACACAGTATATACAGTATATATAAGAAATATAATGTATGCTAGAAAGATTAGAAAAAGAAACAGTACAAACAATAAAAGAATGCGAGCTCAATCCTATAGGCTGATTGGATCAGCCAATCGGTTTGAACTTCAATCCGATTGGCTGATTGCATCAGCCATCAGCCAATAGGATTTTTCCTACCTTAATTCCGATTGACTGATAGAATCCTATCAGCCAATCAGAATTCAAGGGACACCATCTTGGATGACGTTATTTAAAGGAACCTTCATTCGTCGTTAGTCCGTCGGCCAGGAAGGATGCTCCGCATCGGATTTCTTCAAGATGGAGCCGCTCCTCGTCGGATGGAAGAAGATAGAAGATGCCGCTTGGATGAAGACTTCTGCCCGAATGGAGGACCTCTTCTGCCCGGATCGGATGAAGACTTCTGCCCGGCAGGAGGACCACTTGTGCCCGGATCGGATGAAGACTTCTGCCCGGCTGGGTGAAGATGGCTCAAGGTAGGGTGATCTTCAATGGGGTAGTGTTAGGTTTTTTTAAGGGGGGATTGGGTGGGTTTTAGAGTAAGGTTGGGTGTGGGTGGTGGGTTTTAATGTTGGGGGGGGGTTGTATTTCTTTTTTTACAGGTAAAAGAGCGGATTACTTTGGGGCAATGCCCTGCAAAAAGCCATTTTAAGGGCTATTTGTAATTTAGTATAGGGTAGGGAATTTTATTATTTTGGGGGGCTTTTATTATTTTATTAGGGGCTTAGATTAGGTGTAATTCGTTTAAACTTCTTGTAATTTTTTTTTATTTTCTGTAATTTAGTGTTTTGTTTTGTACTATAGTTTAGTTTATTTAATTGTATTTATTTTAGGTAATTGTAGTTAATTTATTTAATTAATTTAATGATAGTGTAGTGTTAGGTGTAATTGTAACTTAGGTTAGGTTTTGTTTTACAGGTAAATTTGTAATTATTTTAACTAGGTAGCTATTAAATAGTTATTAACTATTTAATAGCTATTGTACCTAGTTAAAATAAATACAAAGTTGCCTGTAAAAAAAAAAAAAAAATCCTAAAATAGCTACAATGTAATTATTAATTATATTGTAGCTATCTTAGGGTTTATTTTATAGGTAAGTATTTAGTTTTAAATAGGAATAATTTAGTTAATAATAGTAATATTATTTAGATTTATTTAAATAATATTTAAGTTAGGGGGTGTTAGGGTTAGACTTAGGTTTAGGGGTTAATAACTTTATTATAGTGGCGGCGACGTTGGTGACGGCAGATTAGGGGTTAATACATTTAATAGCCTATGTGGGCTATGGAGGTTTAGGGGTTAATACTTAAATAGGTTTATTGCGTTGTGGGCTATGACGGTTTAGGGGTTAATTATTAGGCTTATTGCGTTGTGGGGGGTTGTCGGTCTAGGGGTTAATACATTTATTATTAGTAATGAGAGGGGGGATTGCGGATATAGGGGTTTTACGTGCTTTTTTTGGGAGGCAGGTTAGACTGTTATGGGAAATTTAAAATTATCTTTACTTTTCTTAGGCGCAGGCAGTTTGTAAAGTGCCGTAAGTCACTAGCAACTCCAGAAATTTGTAGTTTACGCTCATTGCTAGTTTATCAGACTTTCGGCACTTTAGGAACTGCCGGCGAGGTATATGTAATACCCCGATGTGCAAGGTGAAATTACAGGCGGCGCAGGTTCCCACGCTTGCGCCGAAACCTGCGCCGTATATGGGATCGCGCCCCAGGTGTGACCCTCTCATTGTCTCCCAACTGACAAGTTGTACTCATGTGAGTCACACAGAGAAAGGTGACACTCCCACATTAGTATAAATATCTGTGTAACACTCAGTGATATCACAGGAGGAACCAGAGAGACTTCATACTTACAGAGCTTCTGCTAAACGGTAATGTACAAAACCTGACATAAATCTTTATTAACAGCCTCACACTGTTGTGTTTTATATAATGATGAGAAAATATTGTTCTGTATTTTGTTATGATAAAGATTAAATATTTCACTTCATATAAGAAACTGAGTTTATATATAAAAATCTCAATTGTGCTTATTTAATTTGTTTTCTATATTTTTCATGCTGTGTTAATTAATTTAATGTTTAGTTATTTCACTAAAAAGGCTAATTTAATAGATAATGATTTACTGCAGTTTGTAAAATGAATGTTTGTAGCAGAACCAAACCATATGTTCAAGCTTCAGGAGGTCTGTCCAATAATACATTTCTGGGGGTTGTTCCTGTTATCCAATGAGCAACATATTCTTACATATCAGACAAATAGAATCCTGTATTTCCCTATAGGTTTATAATTAACTGTAGAGCCCAGATAAACCATTTTCATTTAATATTAGTGTGAAGCTGCTATTTGCTCCAGTAATAAATATCACTCAGCTTATGGCCCTGTTGTATCAGTCTCATCACATATACTGATCTAATGATAAATATCTTGTGATCTGCATATTATTTTATTTCTAATGAGGTTATTTTATAATACATTTCTTATTTCTATTAGCTGCACCTGTTTATCATCAGAACGTTTATCCCACTGATCTGTGACTGATTCTTGTTGTTAGTAAAGACCTTAGTAAGTGTATTCTGCACCTTCAGCTGCTGCTGTTTATGTCACATGACCACAGACTTAAAGGGACAGTGTCCTGTAAATTTGTTTTCCCCTTAAAATGACAAGAAACCCCAAATGTTTCTCATTATTTAAATAGAACATATAATTTTCAACAACTTTCCAACAGATATTTGCTTCATTCTCTAGATATCCTTTACAGAAGCAGCAGCAATGCACTACTGGGAGCTAGCTGAGCACATAAGGTGAGCCAATGACAAGAGGCATGTATGTGCCACTAATCAGCAGCTAGCGCACCATAGTGCATTATTTGCTTTGTCACAAAGGTCCCCAAGGGAATAAAGCAGATTTGATAATAGAAGGAAATTGGAAAGATGTTTAAATTTTAATCATAAAAGTTTAATTGTGACTTTGCTGCCACTTTAAAGGGACAGTAAACACCAGCATTTTTGCTGTTTAAAAAGGTAGATAATCCCTTTATTACCCATTCCCCAGGTTTGCATAACCAACACAGTTTTATAATAATATACTTTTTACCTCTGTGATTACCTTGTATCTAAGCCTCTGCAAACTGCTCCCTTATTTCAGTTCTTTTGACAGACTTGCATTTTAGCCAATCAGTGCTTGCTCTTAGGAGCTTCATGTGCCTGAGCTCAATGTTATCTATTTGAAAAACATGAACTAACGCCCTCTAGTGGTGAAAAACTGTCAAAATGCTTTCAGATTAGCGGTGGCCTTCAAGGTCTAAGAAATTAGCATATGACACTCCTAGATTTAGCTTTCAACTAAGAATACCAAGAGAACAAAGCAAAATTTGTAATAAAAGTAAATTGGAAAGTTGTTACATGCCCTATTTAATTCATGAAAGTTTTTTTTTTACTTGACTGTCCCTTTAATGTGTTTCTAATGACTTGTTTTACCGTTGTATAAAATAGTATAAAGTATATGGGAAATTTTACCTTTAGCTTTATTTTTATGTAAAATAACTGTTTGCTGTTTGTAATTTATTTTCATTATTAAATTGTACACAGCCTTTTAAATGACCTGAGGCTCCGGCTCCTACTTAGCATATGCAGGAGATCACATTATATACAAATATGAGTCTGTTATTGGCTGATAGCTGTCACATGGTACAGGAGTCTGTTATTGGCTGATAGCTGTCACATGGTACAGGTGCAGAACTACATTTATCAGAAAACAATCCATTGCTCTTTTTAAATTTCATACAGCTAGATTATGAGTTTTGCGGTAAGCTAAAAAGCAGCGTTAACAGGTGCTAACACTGCTTTTTTAATACCGCTGGTACTTGCAGGTTTAGTGTCACCGCACACTTTTTTGGCCTTACCGCAAAATGACTTACATAAACTTCATTAAGTCTTTTTTATATGGGACTTTCATAGCGCTGGTATTACGAGTCTGTCCTGGGAGGCCAAAAAGTGAGCGGTACACCCTATCCCGTCAAGATTTCTAACGCATTTTAAAGTCAGTAGTTATGAGTTTTACACTACAACACGATAGCATAAAACTCGTAACTAAAGTGTTAAAAAGTACACTAACACCCATAAACTACCTATTAACCCCTAAACCGAGCCCCTCCAGCATCGCAAACACTATAATAAAATTTTTAACCGCTAATCTGCCGCTCCCGACATCGCTGCCACTATAATAAACCTATTAACCCCTAAACCGCCGCACTCCCGCCTTGCAAACATTAGTTAAATAATATTAACCCCTAACATTGCCGCCACCTACATTATACTTATTAGCTCCTAATCTTCCACTCTGGACATCGCCGACACCTACATTATATTTATTAACCCCTAATCTGCTGCCCCCAACGCCGCCACTATACTAAATTTATTAACCCCTAAACCTAAGTCTAACCCTAACCCTAACACCCCCTAACTTAAATATAATTAAAATAAATCTAACTAAAAATTACTATCATTAACTAAATAATTCCTATTTAAAACTAAATACTTACCTATAAAATGAACCCTAAGGTAGCTACAATATAACTAATAGTTACATTGTATCTAGTTTAGGGTTTATTTTTTATTTTACATGCAAGTTTGTATTTATTTTAACTAGGTAGAATAGTTACTAAATAGTTATTAACTATTTACTAACTACCTAGCTAAAATAAATACAAAAGTACCTGTAAAATAAAACCTAACCTAAGTTACACTAACACCTAACACTACACTACAATTAAATACATTAAATAAAAAAATACAATTGAATAAATTCAATTAAATTAGCTAAATCACAAAAAAAACGAAATTACAGAAAATAAAAAACAAATTACAGATCTTTAAACTAATTACACCTTATCTAATCACCCTATCAAAATAAAAAAAGCCTCCCCAAAATAAATAACCCCCCCAGCCTAAACTAAACTATCAATAGCCCTTAAAAGACGGCATCTTCTATCTTCATCCATCAGAATGCAAGCTCAATCCTATTGGCTGATTGCATCAGCCAATAGGATTGAACTTCAATCCTATTGGCTGATTGCATCAGCCAATAGGATTTTTCTTCTGTTATGTGTGATCAGTCCACGGGTCATCATTACTTCTGGGATATTATCTGCTCCCCTACAGGAAGTGCAAGAGGATTCACCCAGCAGAGTTGCTACATAGCTCCTCCCCTCTACGTCACCTCCAGTCATTCTCTTGCACCCAAAGACTAGATAGGAGGTGTGAGAGGACTATGGTGATTATACTTAGTTTTTATAACTTCAATCAAAAGTTTGTTATTTTACAATAGCACCGGAGCGTGTTATTACTTCTCTGGCAGAGTTTGAAGAAGAATCTACCAGAGTTTTTCTTATGATTTTAACCGGAGTAGTTAAGATCATATTGCTGTTTCTCGGCCATCTGAGGGAGGTAAAAGCTTCAGATCAGGGGACAGCGGGCAGTTGAATCTGCATTGAGGTATGTAGCAGTTTTTATTTTCTGAATGGAATTGATGAGAAAATCCTGCTATACCGTTATAATGACATGTATGTATACTCTACACTTCAGTATTCTGGGGATGGTATTTCACCGGAATTACTCTGTAAAAGTACATTAAACCTTTTAATAGGTATTTAGTTCATGTTAAACGTTTTTGCTGGAATGTAGAATCGTTTGCATTTCTGAGGTACTGAGTGAATAAATATTTGGGCATTATTTTTCCACTTGGCAGTTTGCTTGTTTTGCTTATGACAGTTTCGTTTCTCTCTCACTGCTGTGTGTGAGGGGGGAGGGGGCGTTTTTGGCGCTCTTTGCTACGCATCAAAAAATTTTCAGTCAGTTACACTTGTATTTTCTGCATGGTCCGGTTCATCTCTAACAGAACTCAGGGGTCTTCAAACTTCTTTGAAGGGAGGTAGATTCTCTCAGCAGAGCTGTGAGATTTATGTAGTGACTGTGTTTTAAAACGTTGCTCTGTAATTTTTATGTTTAAAATTTAATTAGTGTTGCTTTACTAATGGGAACAAACCTTTGCTAACAAGTTGTGTTGTTTTTAAAGAGTGATGCTATAACTGTTTTTCAGTTCATTATTTCAACTGTCATTTAATCGTTTAGTGCTTCTTTGAGGCACAGTACGTTTTTGTTAAATAAGATTGTAACCAAGTTGCATGTTTATTGCTAGTGTGTTAAACATGTCTGATTCAGAGGAAGATACCTGTGTCATTTGTTCCAATGCCAAGGTGGAGCCCAATAGAAATTTATGTACTAACTGTATTGATGCTACTTTAAATAAAAGCCAATCTGTACAAATTGAACAAATTTCACCAAACTGCGAGGGGAGAGTTATGCCGTCTAACTCGCCTCACGTGTCAGTACCTGCGTCTCCCGCCCGGGAGGTGCGTGATATTATGGCGCCTAGTACATCTGGGCAGCCATTACAGATAACATTACAAGATATGGCTACTGTTATGACTGAAGTTTTGGCTAAGTTACCAGAACTAAGAGGCAAGCGTGATCACTCTGGGGTGAGAACAGAGTGCGCTGATAATTCTAGGGCCATGTCTGATACTGCGTCACAGCTTGCAGAGCATGAGGACGGAGAGCTTCATTCTGTAGGTGACGGTTCTGATCCAAGCAGATTGGATTCAGATATTTCAAATTTTAAATTTAAATTGGAAAACCTCCGTGTATTACTAGGGGAGGTCTTAGCGGCTCTTAACGATTGTAACACTGTTGCAATACCAGAGAAAATGTGTAGGTTGGATAAATACTTTGCGGTACCCGGCGAGTACTGACGTTTTTCCTATACCTAAGAGATTAACTGAAATTGTTACTAAGGAGTGGGATAGACCCGGTGTGCCGTTCTCACCCCCTCCAATATTTAGAAAGATGTTTCCAATAGACGCCACCACACGGGACTTATGGCAAACGGTCCCTAAGGTGGAGGGAGCAGTTTCTACTTTAGCTAAGCGCACCACTATCCCGGTGGAGGATAGCTGTGCTTTTTCAGATCCTATGGATAAAAAATTAGAGGGTTACCTTAAGAAAATGTTTGTTCAACAAGGTTTTATATTGCAACCCCTTGCGTGCATCGCGCCGATTACGGCTGCGGCAGCATTTTGGATTGAGTCTCTGGAAGAGAACCTTAGTTCCGCTACGCTGGACGACATTACGGACAGGCTTAGAGTCCTTAAACTAGCTAATTCATTCATTTCGGAGGCCGTAGTACATTTAACCAAACTTACGGCTAAGAATTCAGGATTCGCCATTCAGGCACGTAGGGCGCTGTGGCTAAAATCCTGGTCGGCTGATGTAACTTCTAAGTCCAAATTACTTAATATACCTTTCAAGGGGCAAACTTTATTTGGGCCCGGTTTGAAAGAAATTATCGCTGACATTACAGGAGGTAAGGGCCACGCTCTACCTCAAGACAAAGCCAAAGCTAAGGCTAGACAGTCTAATTTTCGTCCCTTTCGGAATTTCAAAGCAGGTGCAGCATCAACTTCCACTGCACCAAAACAGGAAGGAGCTGTTGCTCGTTACAGACAAGGCTGGAAACCTAACCAGTCCTGGAATAAGGGCAAGCAGGCCAGAAAACCTGCTGCTGCCCCTAAGACAGCATGAACCGAGGGCCCCCGATCCGGGACCGGATCTAGTGGGGGGCAGACTCTCTCTCTTCGCCCAGGCTTGGGCAAGAGATGTCCAGGATCCCTGGGCGCTAGAGATCATATCTCAGGGATACCTTCTAGACTTCAAATTATCTCCCCCACGAGGGAGATTTCATCTGTCAAGGTTGTCAACAAACCAAATAAAGAAAGACGCGTTTCTACGCTGTGTACAAGATCTATTATTAATGGGAGTGATCCATCCGGTTCCGCGGTCGGAACAAGGACAAGGGTTTTACTCAAACCTGTTTGTGGTTCCCAAAAAAGAGGGAACTTTCAGGCCAATCTTGGATTTAAAGATCCTAAACAAATTCCTAAGAGTTCCATCGTTCAAGATGGAAACTATTCGGACAATCTTACCCATGATCCAAAAGGGTCAGTACATGACCACAGTGGATTTAAAGGATGCTTACCTTCACATACCGATTCACAAAGATCATTACCGATATCTAAGGTTTGCCTTCTTAGACAGGCATTACCAGTTTGTAGCCCTTCCATTCGGATTGGCCACGGCTCCAAGAATTTTCACAAAGGTTCTGGGTGCCCTTCTAGCGGTTCTGAGACCGCGAGGAATTTCGGTAGCTCCGTACCTAGACGACATTCTGATACAAGCTTCAAGCTTTCAAACTGCCAAGTCTCATACAGAGTTAGTTCTGGCATTTCTAAGGTCGCATGGATGGAAAGTGAACGAAAAGAAGAGTTCTCTCTTGCCTCTCACAAGGGTTCCATTCTTGGGGACTCTTATAGATTCTGTAGAAATGAAGATTTATCTGACAGAAGACAGATTAACAAAGCTTCTAAATGCATGCCGTGTCCTTCATTCCATTCAACTCCCGTCAGTAGCTCAATGCATGGAGGTGATCGGCTTGATGGTAGCAGCAATGGACATAGTACCCTTTGCACGCCTACATCTCAGACCGCTGCAATTGTGCATGCTGAGTCAGTGGAATGGGGATTACTCAGATTTGTCCCCCACTCTGAATCTGGATCAAGAGACCAGAAACTCTCTTCTATGGTGGCTTTCTCGGCCACATCTGTCCAGGGGGATGCCTTTCAGCAGGCCGGACTGGACAATTGTAACAACAGACGCCAGCCTTCTAGGTTGGGGCGCTGTCTGGAATTCTCTGAAGGCTCAGGGACAATGGAGTCAGGAGGAAAGTCTCCTGCCAATAAACATTCTGGAATTGAGAGCAGTTCTCAATGCCCTTCTAGCTTGGCCCCAGTTAAAAACTCGGGGGTTCATCAGGTTTCAGTCGGACAACATCACGACTGTAGCTTACATCAACCATCAGGGAGGGACAAGAAGCTCCCTAGCAATGATGGAAGTATCAAAGATAATTCGCTGGGCAGAGTCTCACTCTTGCCATCTGTCAGCAATCCACATCCCGGGAGTGGAGAACTGGGAGGCGGATTTCTTGAGTCGCCAGACTCTTCATCCGGGGGAGTGGGAACTTCATCCGGAGGTCTTTGCCCAAATACTTCGACGTTGGGGCAAACCAGAGATAGATCTCATGGCGTCTCGCCAGAACGCCAAACTTCCTCGCTACGGATCCAGATCCAGGGATCCGGGAGCGGTCCTGATAGATGCTTTGACAGCACCTTGGAACTTCAGGATGGCTTATGTGTTTCCACCCTTCCCGCTGCTTCCTCGATTGATTGCCAAAATCAAACAGGAGAGAGCATCAGTGATTCTAATAGCGCCTGCATGGCCGCGCAGGACTTGGTATGCAGATCTAGTGGACATGTCATCCTGTCCACCGTAGTCTCTACCTCTAAGACAGGACCTTCTGATTCAGGGTCCATTCAAACATCAAAGTCTAACTTCTCTGAAGCTGACTGCTTGGAAATTGAACGCTTGATTTTATCAAAACGTGGGTTTTCTGAGTCGGTTATTGATACCCTGATACAGGCTAGGAAGCCTGTTACCAGAAAGATTTACCATAAAATATGGCGTAAATACCTATACTGGTGTGAATCCAAAGATTACTCCTGGAGTAAGGTTAGGATTCCTAGGATATTGTCTTTTCTACAAGAAGGTTTAGAAAAGGGTTTATCGGCTAGTTCATTAAAGGGACAGATCTCAGCTCTGTCCATCTTGTTACACAGGCGTCTGTCAGAAAATTCAGACATCCAGGCCTTTTGTCAGGCTTTAGCTAGGATCAAGCCTGTGTTTAAAACTGTTGCTCCGCCATGGAGTTTAAACTTAGTTCTTAACGTTTTACAGGGTGTTCCGTTTGAACCCCTTCATTCCATTGATATAAGATTGTTATCTTGGAAAGTTCTATTTTTAATGGCTATTTCCTCGGCTCGAAGAGTCTCTGAGTTATCAGCCCTACATTGTGATTCTCCTTATCTGATCTTTCACTCAGACAAGGTAGTTCTGCGTACTAAACCTGGGTTCTTACCTAAGGTTGTCTCTAACAGGAATATCAATCAAGAGATTGTTGTTCCCTCCTTGTGTCCAAATCCTTCTTCAAAGAAGGAACGTCTTCTACACAATCTGGATGTAGTTCGTGCCCTCAAGTTCTACTTGCAGGCAACTAAAGATTTTCGTCAAACTTCTTCCCTGTTTGTCGTTTATTCTGGACAGAGGAGAGGTCAAAAAGCTTCTGCTACCTCTCTCTCTTTTTGGCTTCGTAGCATAATACGTTTAGCCTATGAGACTGCTGGACAGCAGCCTCCTGAAAGAATTACAGCTCATTCCACTAGAGCTGTGGCTTCCACTTGGGCCTTTAAGAATGAGGCCTCTGTTGAACAGATTTGCAAGGCTGCAACTTGGTCTTCGCTTCATACTTTTTCCAAATTTTACAAATTTGACACTTTTGCTTCTTCGGAGGCTATTTTTGGGAGAAAGGTTCTTCAGGCAGTGGTTCCTTCTGTATAATGAGCCTGCCTATCCCTCCCGTCATCCGTGTACTTTTGCTTTGGTATTGGTATCCCAGAAGTAATGATGACCCGTGGACTGATCACACATAACAGAAGAAAACATAATTTATGCTTACCTGATAAATTCCTTTCTTCTGTTGTGTGATCAGTCCACGGCCCGCCCTGTTTTTTAAGGCAGGTACATATTTTTTAAATTATAATTCAGTCACCACTACACCCTTGGCTTCTCCTTTCTCGTCGGTCTTTGGTCGAATGACTGGAGGTGACGTAGAGGGGAGGAGCTATGTAGCAACTCTGCTGGGTGAATCCTCTTGCACTTCCTGTAGGGGAGCAGATAATATCCCAGAAGTAATGATGACCCGTGGACTGATCACACAACAGAAGAAAGGAATTTATCAGGTAAGCATAAATTATGTTTTTCTACCTTATTTCCGATTGGCTGATAGAATTCTATCAGCCAATCGGAATCTAAGGGACGCCATCTTGGATGACGTCACTTAAAGTGATATTCATTCAGTAAGAAGACTCCGGATGAAGAGAATGCTCCGCGTCGGATGTCTTGAAGATGGAGCCGCTCCGCGTCGGATGGATGAAGATAGAAGATGCCGTCTGGATGAAGACTTCTGCCCGTCTGGAGGACCACTTCACCCGGCTTGGATGAAGACTTCTCCCGGCTTCGTTGAGGACTTCGGCCTGGTTGGATGAAGACTTCTGCCGCTTCCTTGAGGATGGATGTCCGGTCTTCAGAACAGTAAGTCGATCTTCAGGGGGTTAGTGCTAGGTTTTTTTAAGGATGTATTGGGTGGGTTTTATTTTTAGGTTAGGGCTTTGGGCCGCAAAAGAGCTAACTGCCCTTTCTTTTACAATATATGACGAGTCCACGGATTTCATCCTTACTTGTGGGATTAAACCTCCTTCCAGCAGGAAGTGGCAAAGAGCACCACAGCAGAGCTGTATATATAGCTCCTCCCTTCCCCTCCTCCCCCAGTCATTCTCTTTGCCTGTGTTAATGTAGGAAGAGGTAAAGTGAGGTGTTAGTTTAGATTCTTCTTCTTTTTTTTTTTTTTACTACTTTTTATTAGAGTTTAGATTCTTCAATCAAGAAGTTTTTTTATTTTAAAATGGTGGCAGTGAGTACTATTTTTCTCAGGGAGAAATCGTCTGTGTATACCTTCCCAAGAGGAGTGGAGACATTTCTTTATTTCTGCCCTGATGTTGATGATCTTAGCAAACGTTATCTAAGATCCATTCTGGTTCCCACAGACCAGCTGAAGGTAGTGTAAAGAGAAATCTTCAGTGTGGAGAACAATGTCATGCTACAAGCAGCATTGAGGTATGTTCAGTCTTTTGTTTTCTGGGGAGACTTGATACATCAGAACAGACCGACAATATCCCTAACTGGGGAGGGGTAAGCAGTATGCACTTTAGAAAATGGTGTACCTGGATTCCCTGTTAAATTTTATTATATTACTAAGTGTAGATATCACTTTAAAAATATTTTGTGGGCTGACGTTGGGAGATGCGGCTGGTTTTTATTTCTGTTGACACCTTACAATATGAAGCGCTTATTGCACAGGATGTATTTGTTGAACACATGGCTTGATAATGACCGACATGTTTGGGCTTTCAACTACCCATGCGGGTCTCGGTAGGATAGGAGTTATGCCCATGGTGGGTGGGGCCTATTTTCGCGCGCTCAGACGCACAGTGTGTGTTCTGGTTCGGTAGCAAGATCATGAGGCTCTGGTG
This sequence comes from Bombina bombina, assembly GCF_027579735.1. Taxonomy (NCBI): domain Eukaryota; kingdom Metazoa; phylum Chordata; class Amphibia; order Anura; family Bombinatoridae; genus Bombina; species Bombina bombina. The sequence continues at coordinate 48,677,386 of NC_069503.1, read as the reverse complement.
GGGCCTAGCTCTGTTTCGTGATCGTAGTGGACATTGAGGCTCAGAATGTTGTGTCAGTGTGCCTTGGGGGCAGGTAGGCAGCACAGCGGAGCTGTGGCGAGGTGCAGGGATCAAATTTTTATAATACATAGATATATTTGATAAACCTGATTTACTTTGATATTTTACATATCCTAACAAGTGGTGCAATATATTTAAGCTAATTGGGACACATAGGGGCAATTTTTATTGCTGAAATTGTCTTTTGGCTGACAACAGAAAAATTGTTGTGCTTTTATTATTTAAAGGTACAGTACACGTTTTTTGTTTAATTTCTTTATTGTATGTTTTGACTCCAAAAGTTCAATATATCAAGTAAAGAACGACTATTATTGTTATTGCTAGTCTGTTTAACATGTCTGACATTGAGGAAACTACTTGTTCTATGTGTTTAGATGCCTCTGTGGAACCCCCTCTTACTTTTTGTCCCTCATGTACTGAAAGGGCCTTAAAATGTAAAGAGCAGATTTTATTTAAGGAAATCATGTCTAAGGATGATTCTCAGTCTGAGGAGAATCAGGGTATGCCGCCAAATTCTCCCCAAACGTCACAACCTTTAACGCCCACCCAAGCGACGCCGGGTTCTTCAACCGCGTCTAATTCATTTACCCTGCAGGATATGGGTGCAGCTATGTCAACTACCCTTACAGAGGTTTTATCCAAGTTGCCAGTGTTACAGGGCAAACACAGTAGGACAGAAGTCAATGTGAATACTGATTCCTCTAATGCTTTATTGACTATTTCCGATGTACCCTCACAGGGATCTGATTTGGGGGTCAGGGAACTTCTGTCTGAGGGGGAACTTTCCAATTCGGGAAGTGTTACCTTAGATGGACTCGGACGTCATGTCCTTTAGATTTAAGCTTGAACACCTCCACTGTTACTTTCAGAGGTTTTAGCGACTCTGGATGACTGTGACTCTATTGTGGTACCACCAGAGAAATTGTGTAAAATGGACAAATACTTAGAGGTACCTGCTTACACTGATGTTTTTCCGGTTCCTAAGAGAATTTCGGAGATTATCAAAAGGGAATGGGACAGACCGGGTATACCGTTCTCACCTTCTCTAATTTTAAGAAAATGTACCCTATATTTGACACTATTCTGGATCTTGGCAGACGGTCCCTAAGGTGGAGGGAGCTATATCTACCCTGGCTAAGCGTACAACTATTCTATTGAGGACAGCTGTGCTTTCAAAGATCCTATGGATAAGAAATTGGAGGGCCTTCTAAAAAAGTTATTTATTCATCAGGGTTTCCTTTTACAACCGACAGCCTGCATTGTACCAGTTACCACTGTGGTGGCTTTTTGGTTTGATGCCTTAGAGTCTCTTAAGACTGAGACTCCTTTAGAGGATATTTTAGATAGAATTAAGGCTCTCAAGCTGGCTAATTCTTTTATCACAGATGCCGCCTTTCAAATTGCTAAGTTGGGGGCTAAGAATGCCGGATTTGCCGTTTTAGCTCGTAGATCGTTATGGTTAAAATCTTGGTCTGCTGATGTGTCATCTAAGTCAAAGCTTTTGGCTATTCCTTTCAAGGGCAAAACACTATTCGGGCCTGACTTGAAGGAAATCATTTCTGACATTACTGGAGGTGAGGGTCATCTCCTACCTCAGGATAAGACTGCTAAATTGAGGGGTAAACAAAATAATTTTTGTTCCTTTCGAAACATTAAAGGAGTCCCCTCTTCTTCCTCTTCTTCCGCGAAACAGGACGGGAATTTTGCTCAGGCCAAGTCCGTCTGGAGACCCAACCAGGCCTGGAACAAGGGTAAACAACCCAAGAAGCCCGCTGCTGCTACCAAGACAGCATGAAGGGGCGGCCAACGATCCGGGACCGCATCTAGTAGGGGGCAGACTTTCTCTCTTTGCCCAGGCTTGGATAAGAGATGTTCAGGACCCCTGGGCACTGGAAATCGTGACCCACGGGTATCAACTGTAATTCAAAAATTTTCCCCCAAGGGGGATATTTCTTCTTTCACGATTGTCTGTAGACCAGATAAAAATAGAGGCGTTCTTACGTTATGTAAAAGACCTCTCTACTATGGGAGTAATTTGTCCCATTCCAAGACTGGAACAGGGACAGGGGTTTTACTCAAATCTTTTCGTGGTTCCCAAAAAAGAGGGAACATTCAGACCCATTTTAGATCTCAAAAGTCTAAACAAGTTTCTCAGAGTCCCATCTTTCAAGATGGAGACTATTCTAATCAATATATGACTACCGTGGACTTGAAGGATGCATACCTTCATATTCCTATTCACAAGGATCATCATCAGTACCTAAGGTTTGCCTTCCTGGACAAACATTTCAGTTCGTGGCTTTTCCCTTTGGGTTGGCCACAGCACCCAGAATCTTCACGAAGGTTCTAGGGTCCCTTCTGGCGGTTCTCAGACCGCTAGGCATTGCAGTGGCGCCTTATCTGGACATATTCTGATCCAGGCCTCGACTTATCTGACAAAATCTCATACAGCTATGGTGTTGTCCTTTCTGAGAACTCACGGATGGAATGTGAATCTATAGAAAAGTTCACTAATTCCACAGTCAAAGGTTCCCTTCTTGGGATCTCTGATAGATTCTATCTCAATGAAGATTTTTCTGATGGAGGTCAGAAAGTCAAAGAATCTAAATACATGCCAAGCCCTTCAGTCCAATCCTCGGCCATCAGTGGCTCAGTGCATGGAGGTAATTGGATTGAAGTTGGCGGCAATGGACATCATTCCGTTTGCTCGATTTCATCTCAGACCACTGCATCTGTGCATGCTCAGACAGTGGAATGGGGATTATGCAAGTTTGGTCTCCTGGTCCAGATTTATCTGAGGAGATAGAGACTCTCTTCTTTGGTGGTTGTTGTCGGATCATCAGTCCCAAGGGACATGTTTCCGCAGACCCTCGTGGGTGATAGTGACCACGCACGCCAGTCTACTAGGCTGGGGTGCAGCCTGGAATTCCCTGAAGGCTCAGGGTGTGTGGACTCAGATGCTGTCTCTACTTCCAAACAATATTCTGGAATTGAGAGCAATATTCAATGTGCTTCAGGCGTGGCCTCAGTTGGCTTTGGCCAAATTCATCAGATTCCAGTCGGACAACATCACGACTGTGGCTTACATCAATCATCAGGGAGTTCCTTAGCGATGACAGAAGTATCCAAGATAATTCAGTGGGCGTAAGCTCACTCTTGTTATCTGTCAGCAATCTATATCCCAGGAGTGGACAACTGGGAGGCGGATTTTTTGTGCAGACAGAAGTTTCATCCAGGGGAATGGGAACTCCATCCGGAGGTCTTTGCCAATCTGATCCTCAGGTGGGGCAGGTCGGAATTGGATCTGATGGTGTCTCGTCAGAATGCCAAGATATGGATCCAGGTCGAGGGATCCTCAGGCCGAACTGATAGATGCCTTGGCAGTGCCTTGGTCGTTCAACCTAGCTTATATGTTTCCACCATTTGCTCTCCTCCCCGGGTGATTGCTCGGCTCAAACAGGAGAGTGCTTCAGTAATTCTAATTGTGCCTGTGTGGCCTCGCAGGACTTGGTATGCCAATCTAGTGGACATGTCCTCTCTGCCGCCGTGGAAGCTTCCATTGAGGCAGGACCTTCTCATTCAGGGACCCTTCCATCATCCGAATATAGTTTCTCTGCAGCGGACTGCTTGGAGATTGAACGCTTGATTTTATCTAAGCGGGGGTTCTCTGATTCGGTCATTGATTCTTTGATTCAGGCTCGTAAGCCTGTTACTAGAAAGATCTACAATAAGATATGCTGTAAATATCTTCATTGGTGCGAATCCAAAAGTTATTCGTGGAGTAGAGTTAGGATTCCCAGGATTCTGTCTTTTCTCCAAGAAGGATTGGAGAAAGGGTTATCAGCAAGTTCCTTAAAGGAAAATTTTTTGCTTTGTCAATTTTACTACACAAACGTTTGGCAGATGTTCCAGACGTTCAGTCTTTTTGTCAGGCTCTGACCAGAATCAAGCCTGTGTTTAGACCAATTGCTCCACCCTGGAGTTTGAATTTAGTTCTTAATGTTCTACAAGGGGTTCCGTTTGAACCTATGCATTCCATAGATATTAAGTTGTTATCTTGGAAAGTTTTATTTTTGGTTGCTATTTCTTCTGCTCATAGAGTTTCTGAGCTTTCAGCGTTACAATGTGACTTGCCTTACCTTATCTTCCATTCTGATAAGGTGGTTTTACGTACAAAACTTGGGTTCCTTCCTAATGTTGTTTCAAATAAGAATATTAATCAGGAAATTGTTGTTCCTTCATTATGTCCTAATCCTTCTTCTAAGAATGAGCGTCTGTTACATAACTTGGACGTGGTCCGTGCCTTGACGTTTTACTTGCAGGCGACTAAAGAATTTCGTCAATCAATCATCTTCATTATTTGCTGTGTTTTCCAGAAAGCGTAGGGGCCAGAAAGCTACGGCTCTACCTCTCTTTCTTTTTGGCTGAAGAGTATCATCCGTCTGGCATATGAGACTGCTGGATAGCAGCCTCCTGAAAGAATTACGGCTCATTCTACTAGGACTGTGGCTTCCTCATGGGCATTTAAACACGATGCTTCTGTTGAACAGATTTGCAAGGCTGCAACTTGGTCGTCTCTTCACACTTTTTACAAATTTGATACTTTTGCTTCTTCTGAGGCTATTTTTGGGATAAAGGTTCTTCAAGCAGTGGTGCCTTCTGTTTAGGTTCCTGTCTTGTCCCTCCCTTTCATCCGTGTCCTGTAGCTTTGGTATTGTATCCCACAAGGATGAAATCCGCGGACTCGTCATATCTTGTGAAAGAAAAGGAAATTTATGCTTACCTGATAAATTTGTTTCTTTCATGTAATTAGCAAGAGTCCATGAGCTAGTGACGTATGGGATATACATTCCTACCAGGAGGGGCAAAGTTTCCCAAACCTCAAAATGCCTATAAATACACCCCTCACCACACCCACAATTCAGTTTTACAAACTTTGCCTCCTATGGAGGTGGTGAAGTAAGTTTGTGCTAGATTCTACGTTGATATGCTCTCCGCAGCAAGTTGGAGCCCGGTTTTCCTCTCAGCGTGCAGTGAATGTCAGAGGGATGTGAGGAGAGTATTGCCTATTTGAATGCAGTGATCTCCTTCTACGGGGTCTATTTCATAGGTTCTCTGTTATCGGTCGTAGAGATTCATCTCTTACCTCCCTTTTCAGATCGACGATATACTCTTATTTATATACCATTACCTCTGCTGATTTTCGTTTCAGTACTGGTTTGGCTTTCTACAAACATGTAGATGAGTGTCCTGGGGTAAGTAAATCTTATTTTCTGTGACACTCTAAGCTATGGTTGGGCACTTTATTTATAAAGTTCTAAATATATGTATTCAAACATTTATTTGCCTTGACTCAGAATGTTCAACATTCCTTATTTTCAGACAGTCAGTTTCATATTTGGGATAATGCATTTGATTCATTCATTTTTTCTTACCTTAAAAATTTGACTTTTTTTTTTTTTTTTCCTGTGGGCTGTTAGGCTCGCGGGGGCTGAAAATGCTTCATTTTATTGCGTCATTCTTGGCGCGGACTTTTTTGGCGCAAAAAAATCTTTTCTGTTTCCGGCGTCATACGTGTCGCCGGAAGTTGCGTCATTTTTTGACGTCCTTTTGCGCCAAAAATGTCGGCGTTCCGGATGTGGCGTCGTTTTTGTCTCCACATTATTTCAGTCTCATTTTTTCTTTGCTTCTGGTTACTAGAAGCTTGTTTATTGGCATTTTTTCCCATTCCTGAAACTGTCATTTAAGGAATTTGATCAATTTTGCTTTATATGTTGTTTTTTCTCTTACATATTGCAAGATGTCTCACGTTGCATCTGAGTCAGAAGATACTTCAGGAAAATCGCTGTTTAGTGCTGGAACTACCAAAGCTAAGTGTATCTGCTGTAAACTTTTGGTAGCTATTCCTCCGGCTGTTGTTTGTATTAATTGTCATGACAAACTTGTTAAAGCAGATAATATTTCCTTTAGTAATGTACCATTGCCTGTTGCAGTTCCCTCAACATCTAAGGTGCAGAATGTTCCTGATAACATAAGAGATTTTGTTTCTGAATCCATCAAGAAGGCTATGTCTGTTATTTCTCCTTCTAGTAAACATAAAAAATCTTTTAAAACTTCTCTCTCTACAGATGAATTTTTAAATGAACATCATCATTCTGATTCTGATGACTCTTCTGGTTCAGAGGATTCTGTCTCAGAGATTGATGCTGATAAATCTTCATATTTATTTAAAATGGAATTTATTTGTTCTTTACTTAAAGAAGTACTAATTGCTTTAGAAATAGAGGATTCTGGTCCTCTTGATACTAATTCTAAACGTTTAGATAAGGTATTTAAATCTCCTGTGGTTATTCCAGAAGTTTTTCCTGTTCCTAATGCTATTTCTGAAGTAATTTCCAGAGAATGGGATACATTGGGTAATTCATTTACTCCTTCTAAACGTTTTAAGCAATTATATCCTGTACCGTCTGACAGATTAGAATTTTGGGACAAAATCCCTAAAGTCGATGGGGCTATTTCTACCCTTGCTAAACGTACTACTATTCCTACGTCAGATGGTACTTCGTTTAAAGATCCTTTAGATAGGAAAATTGAATCCTTTCTAAGAAAAGCTTATCTGTGTTCAGGTAATCTTCTTAGACCTGCTATATCTTTGGCTGATGTTGCTGCAGCTTCAACTTTTTGGTTGGAGACTTTAGCACAACAAGTAACAGATCATGATTCTCATAATATTATTATTCTTCTTCAGCATGCTAATAATTTTATCTGTGATGCCATTTTTGATATTATCAGAGTTGATGTCAGGTTTATGTCTCTAGCTATTTTAGCTAGAAGAGCTTTATGGCTTAAAACTTGGAATGCTGATATGGCTTCTAAATCAACTCTACTTTCCCTTTCTTTCCAGGGTAATAATTATTTGGTTCTCAGTTGGATTCCATTATCTCAACTGTTACTGGTGGGAAAGGAACTTTTTTACCACAGGATAAAAAATCTAAGGGTAAAAACAGGGCTAATAATCGTTTTCGTTCCTTTCGTTTCAACAAAGAACAAAAGCCTGATCCTTCATCCTCAGGAGCAGTTTCAGTTTGGAAACCATCTCCAGTCTGGAATAAATCCAAGCCTTCTAGAAAGGCAAAGCCTGCTTCTAAGTCCACATGAAGGTGCAGCCCTCATTCCAGCTCAGCTGGTAGGGGGCAGGTTACGTTTTTTCAAAGAAATTTGGATCAATTCTGTTCACAATCTTTGGATTCAGAACATTGCTTCAGAAGGGTACAGAATTGGTTTCAAGATGAGACCTCCTGCAAAGAGATTTTTTCTTTCCCGTGTCCCAGTAAATCCAGTGAAAGCTCAAGCATTTCTGAATTGTGTTTCAGATCTAGAGTTGGCTGGAGTAATTATGCCAGTTCCAGTTCTGGAACAGGGGATGGGGTTTTATTCAAATCTCTTCATTGTACCAAAGAAGGAGAATTCCTTCAGACCAGTTCTGGATCTAAAAATATTGAATCGTTATGTAAGGATACCAACGTTCAAAATGGTAACTGTAAGGACTATCTTGCCTTTTGTTCAGCAAGGGCATTTTATGTCCACAATAGATTTACAGGATGCATATCTGCATATTCCGATTCATCCAGATCATTATCAGTTCCTGAGATTCTCTTTTCTGGACAAGCATTACCAGTTTGTGGCTCTGCCGTTTGGCCTAGCTACAGCTCCAAGAATTTTTACAAAGGTTCTCGGTGCCCTTCTGTCTGTAATCAGAGAACAGGGTATTGTGGTATTTCCTTATTTGGACGATATCTTGGTACTTGCTCAGTCTTTACATTTAGCAGAATCTCATACGAATCGACTTGTGTTGTTTCTTCAAGATCATGGTTGGAGGATCAATTCACCAAAAAGTTCATTGATTCCTCAGACAAGGGTAACCTTTCTGGGTTTCCAGATAGATTCAGTGTCCATGACTCTGTCTTTAACAGACAAGAGACGTCTAAAATTGATTTCAGCTTGTCGAAACCTTCAGTCACAATCATTCCCTTCGGTAGCCTTATGCATGGAAATTCTAGGTCTTATGACTGCTGCATCGGACGCGATCCCCTTTGCTCGTTTTCACATGCGACCTCTTCAGCTCTGTATGCTGAATCAATGGTGCAAGGATTACACAAAGATATCTCAATTAATATCTTTAAAACCGATTGTACGACACTCTCTAACGTGGTGGACAGATCACCATCGTTTAATTCAGGGGGCTTCTTTTGTGCTTCCGACCTGGACTGTAATTTCAACAGATGCAAGTCTCACAGGTTGGGGAGCTGTGTGGGGATCTCTGACGGCACAAGGAGTTTGGGAATCTCAGGAGGTGAGATTACCGATCAATATTTTGGAACTCCGTGCAATTTTCAGAGCTCTTCAGTCTTGGCCTCTTCTGAAGAGAGAATCGTTCATTTGTTTTCAGACAGACAATGTCACTACTGTGGCATACATCAATCATCAAGGAGGGACTCACAGTCCTCTGGCTATGAAAGAAGTATCTCGAATTCTGGTTTGGGCGGAATCCAGCTCCTGTCTAATCTCTGCGGTTCATATCCCAGGTATAGACAATTGGGAAGCGGATTATCTCAGTCGCCAAACGTTGCATCCGGGCGAATGGTCTCTTCACCCAGAGGTATTTCTTCAGATTGTTCAAATGTGGGAGCTTCCAGAAATAGATCTGATGGCGTCTCATCTAAACAAGAAACTTCCCAGGTATCTGTCCAGATCCCGGGATCCTCAGGCGGAAGCAGTGGATGCATTATCACTTCCTTGGAAGTATCATCCTGCTTATATCTTTCCGCTTCTAGTTCTTCTTCCAAGAGTAATCTCCAAGATTCTGAAGGAATGCTCGTTTGTTCTGCTGGTAGCTCCGGCATGGCCTCACAGGTTTTGGTATGCGGATCTTGTCCGGATGGCCTCTTGCCATCCGTGGACTCTTCCGCTACGACCAGACCTTCTGTCGCAAGGTCCTTTTTTCCATCAGGATCTCAAATCCTTAAATTTAAAGGTATGGAGATTGAATGCTTGATTCTTGGTCAAAGAGGTTTCTCTGACTCTGTGATTAATACTATGTTACAGGCTCGTAAATCTGTATCCAGAGAGATATATTATAGAGTCTGGAAGACTTATATTTCTTGGTGTCTTTCTCATAATTTTTCTTGGCATTCTTTTAGAATTCCGAGAATTTTACAGTTTCTTCAGGATGGTTTAGATAAAGGTTTATCCGCAAGTTCTTTGAAAGGACAAATCTCTGCTCTTTCTGTTCTTTTTCACAGAAAGATTGCTAATCTTCCTGATATTCATTGTTTTGTACAATCTTTGGTTCGTATAAAACCTGTCATTAAGTCAATTTCTCCTCCTTGGAGTTTGAATTTGGTTCTGGGGGCTCTTCAAGCTCCTCCGTTTGAACCTATGCATTCATTGGACATTAAATTACTTTCTTGGAAAGTTTTGTTCCTTTTGGCAATCTCTTCTGCCAGAAGAGTTTCTGAATTATCTGCTCTTTCTTGTGAGTCTCCTTTTCTGATTTTTCATCAGGATAAGGCAGTGTTGCGAACTTCTTTTGAATTTTTACCTAAAGTTGTGAATTCTAACAACATTAGTAGGGAAATTGTGGTTCCTTCATTATGTCCTAATCCTAAGAATTCTAAGGAGAAATCATTGCATTCTTTGGATGTTGTTAGAGCTTTGAAATATTATGTTGAAGCTACTAAGTCTTTCCGAAAGACTTCTAGTTTATTTGTTATCTTTTCTGGTTCTAGAAAAGGCCAGAAAGCTTCTGCCATTTCTTTGGCATCTTGGTTGAAATCTTTAATTCATCTTGCCTATGTTGAGTCGGGTAAATCTCCGCCTCAAAGGATTACAGCTCATTCTAGGTCAGTTTCTACTTCCTGGGCGTTTAGGAATGAAGCTTCAATTGATCAGATTTGCAAAGCAGCAACTTGGTCCTCTTTGCATACTTTTACTAAATTCTACCATTTTGATGTATTTTCTTCTTCTGAAGCAGTTTTTGGTAGAAAAGTACTTCAGGCAGCGGTTTCAGTTTGAATCTTCTGCTTATGTTTTCTCCAACATAGGTGTGTCCGGTCCACGGCGTCATCCTTACTTGTGGGATATTCTCCTCCCCAACAGGAAATGGCAAAGAGCCCAGCAAAGCTGGTCACATGATCCCTCCTAGGCTCCGCCTACCCCAGTCATTCTCTTTGCCGTTGTACAGGCAACATCTCCACGGAGATGGCTTAGAGTTTTTTAGTGTTTAACTGTAGTTTTTATTATTCAATCAAGAGTTTGTTATTTTAAAATAGTGCTGGTATGTACTATTTACTCAGAAACAGAAAAGAGATGAAGATTTCTGTTTGTATGAGGAAAATGATTTTAGCAACCGTCACTAAAATCCATGGCTGTTCCACACAGGACTGTTGAGAGCAATTAACTTCAGTTGGGGGAACAGTGAGCAGTCTCTTGCTGCTTGAGGTATGACACATTCTAACAAGACGATGTAATGCTGGAAGCTGTCATTTTCCCTATGGGATCCGGTAAGCCATGTTTATTAAGATAGTAAATAAGGGCTTCACAAGGGCTTATTAAGACTGTAGACTTTTTCTGGGCTAAATCGATTCATTATTAACACATATTTAGCCTTGAGGAATCATTTAATCTGGGTATTTTGATAAGATTATATCGGCAGGCACTGTTTTAGACACCTTATTCTTTAGGGGCTTTCCCAAATCATAGGCAGAGCCTCATTTTCGCGCCGGTGTTGCGCACTTGTTTTTGAGAGGCATGACATGCAGTCGCATGTGAGAGGAGCTCTGATACTTAGAAAAGACTTTCTGAAGGCGTCATTTGGTATCGTATTCCCCTTTGGGCTTGGTTGGGTCTCAGCAAAGCAGATACCAGGGACTGTAAAGGGGTTAAAGTTAAAAACGGCTCCGGTTCCGTTATTTTAAGGGTTAAAGCTTCCAAATTTGGTGTGCAATACTTTTAAGGCTTTAAGACACTGTGGTGAAAATTTGGTGAATTTTGAACAATTCCTTCATATTTTTTCGCAATTGCAGTAATAAAGTGTGTTCAGTTTAAAATTTAAAGTGACAGTAACGGTTTTATTTTAAAACGTTTTTTGTACTTTGTTATCAAGTTTATGCCTGTTTAACATGTCTGAACTACCAGATAGACTGTGTTCTGAATGTGGGGAAGCCAGAATTCCTTCTCATTTAAATAAATGTGATTTATGTGACAATGACAATGATGCCCAAGATGATTCCTCAAGTGAGGGGAGTAAGCATGGTACTGCATCATTCCCTCCTTTGTCTACACGAGTCTTGCCCACTCAGGAGGCCCCTAGTACATCTAGCGCGCCAATACTCCTTACTATGCAACAATTAACGGCTGTAATGGATAATTCTGTCAAAAACATTTTAGCCAAAATGAACACTTATCAGCGTAAGCGCGACTGCTCTGTTTTAGATACTGAAGAGCATGACGACGCTGATAATAATGGTTCTGAAGGGCTCCTAAACCAGTCTGATGGGGCCAGGGAGGTTTTGTCTGAGGGAGAAATTACTGATTCAGGGAACATTTCTCAACAAGCTGAACCTGATGTGATTACGTTTAAATTTAAGTTGGAACATCTCCGCATTCTGCTTAAGGAGGTATTATCCACTCTGGATGATTGTGACAAGTTGGTCATCCCAGAGAAACTATGTAAAATGGACAAGTTCCTAGAGGTCCCGGGGCTCCCAGAAGCTTTTCCTATACCCAAGCGGGTGGCGGACATTGTAAATAAAGAATGGGAAAGGCCCGGTATTCCTTTCGTCCCTCCCCCCATTTTTAAAAAATTGTTTCCTATGGTCGACCCCAGAAAGGACTTATGGCAGACAGTCCCCAAGGTCGAGGGAGCGGTTTCCACTTTAAACAAACGCACCACTATACCCATAGAAGATAGTTGTGCTTTCAAAGATCCTATGGATAAAAAATTAGAAGGTTTACTTAAAAAGATGTTTGTTCAGCAGGGTTACCTTCTACAACCAATTTCATGCATTGTCCCTGTCGCTACAGCCGCGTGTTTCTGGTTCGATGAGCTGATAAAGGCGGTCGATAGTGATTCTCCTCCTTATGAGGAGATTATGGACAGAATCAATGCTCTCAAATTGGCTAATTCTTTCACCCTAGACGCCACTTTGCAATTGGCTAGGTTAGCGGCTAAGAATTCTGGGTTTGCTATTGTGGCGCGCAGAGCGCTTTGGTTGAAATCTTGGTCAGCTGATGCGTCTTCCAAGAACAAGCTACTTAACATTCCTTTCAAGGGGAAAACGCTGTTTGGCCCTGACTTGAAAGAGATTATCTCTGATATCACTGGGGGTAAGGGCCACGCCCTTCCTCAGGATCGGCCTTTCAAGGCAAAAAATAAACCTAATTTTCGTCCCTTTCGTAGAAACGGACCAGCCCAAAGTGCTACGTCCTCTAAGCAAGAGGGTAATACTTCTCAAGCCAAGCCAGCTTGGAGACCAATGCAAGGCTGGAACAAGGGAAAGCAGGCCAAGAAACCTGCCACTGCTACCAAGACAGCATGAAATGATGGCCCCCGATCCGGGACCGGATCTGGTGGGGGGCAGACTCTCTCTCTTCGCTCAGGCTTGGGCAAGAGATGTTCTGGATCCTTGGGCGCTAGAAATAGTCTCCCAAGGTTATCTTCTGGAATTCAAGGGGCTTCCCCCAAGGGGGAGGTTCCACAGGTCTCAGTTGTCTTCAGACCACATAAAAAGACAGGCATTCTTACATTGTGTAGAAGACCTGTTAAAAATGGGAGTGATTCATCCTGTTCCATTAGGAGAACAAGGGATGGGGTTCTACTCCAATCTGTTCATAGTTCCCAAAAAAGAGGGAACGTTCAGACCAATCTTAGATCTCAAGATCTTAAACAAGTTTCTCAAGGTTCCATCGTTCAAGATGGAAACCATTCGAACTATTCTTCCTTCCATCCAGGAAGGTCAATTCATGACCACGGTGGATTTAAAGGATGCGTATCTACATATTCCTATCCACAAGGAACATCATCGGTTCCTAAGGTTCGCATTCCTGGACAAGCATTACCAGTTCGTGGCGCTTCCTTTCGGATTAGCCACTGCTCCAAGGATTTTCACAAAGGTACTAGGGTCCCTTCTAGCTGTGCTAAGACCAAGGGGCATTGCTGTAGTACCTTACTTGGACGACATTCTGATTCAAGCGTCGTCCCTTCCTCAAGCAAAGGCTCACACGGACATTGTCCTGGCCTTTCTCAGATCTCACGGATGGAAAGTGAACGTGGAAAAGAGTTCTCTATCTCCGTCAACAAGGGTTCCCTTCTTGGGAACAATAATAGACTCCTTAGAAATGAGGATTTTTCTGACAGAGGCCAGAAAAACAAAACTTCTAGACTCTTGTCGGATACTTCATTCCGTTCCTCTTCCTTCCATAGCGCAGTGCATGGAAGTGATAGGTTTGATGGTAGCGGCAATGGACATAGTTCCTTTTGCGCGCATTCATCTAAGACCATTACAACTGTGCATGCTCAGTCAGTGGAATGGGGACTATACAGACTTGTCTCCGAAGATACAAGTAAATCAGAGGACCAGAGACTCACTCCGTTGGTGGCTGTCCCTGGACAACCTGTCACAAGGGATGACATTCCGCAGACCAGAGTGGGTCATTGTCACGACCGACGCCAGTCTGATGGGCTGGGGCGCGGTCTGGGGATCCCTGAAAGCTCAGGGTCTTTGGTCTCGGGAAGAATCTCTTCTACCGATAAATATTCTGGAACTGAGAGCGATATTCAATGCTCTCAAGGCTTGGCCTCAGCTAGCGAGGGCCAAGTTCATACGGTTTCAATCAGACAACATGACAACTGTTGCGTACATCAACCATCAGGGGGGAACAAGGAGTTCCCTAGCGATGGAAGAAGTGACCAAAATCATTCTATGGGCGGAGTCTCACTCCTGCCACCTGTCTGCTATCCACATCCCAGGAGTGGAAAATTGGGAAGCGGATTTTCTGAGTCGTCAGACATTGCATCCGGGGGAGTGGGAACTCCATCCGGAAATCTTTGCCCAAGTCACTCAACTGTGGGGCATTCCAGACATGGATCTGATGGCCTCTCGTCAGAACTTCAAAGTTCCTTGCTACGGGTCCAGATCCAGGGATCCCAAGGCGGCTCTAGTGGATGCACTAGTAGCACCTTGGACCTTCAAACTAGCTTATGTGTTCCCGCCGTTTCCTCTCATCCCCAGGCTGGTAGCCAGGATCAATCAGGAGAGGGCGTCGGTGATCTTGATAGCTCCTGCGTGGCCACGCAGGACTTGGTATGCAGATCTGGTGAATATGTCATCGGCTCCACCATGGAAGCTACCTTTGAGACGAGACCTTCTTGTTCAGGGTCCGTTCGAACATCCGAATCTGGTCTCACTCCAGCTGACTGCTTGGAGATTGAACGCTTGATCTTATCGAAGCGAGGGTTCTCAGATTCTGTTATCGATACTCTTGTTCAGGCCAGAAAGCCTGTAACTAGAAAGATTTACCACAAAATTTGGAAAAAATATATCTGTTGGTGTGAATCTAAAGGATTCCCTTGGGACAAGGTTAAGATTCCTAAGATTCTATCCTTCCTTCAAGAAGGATTGGAAAAAGGATTATCTACAAGTTCCCTGAAGGGACAGATTTCTGCCTTGTCTGTGTTACTTCACAAAAAGCTGGCAGCTGTGCCAGATGTTCAAGCCTTTGTTCAGGCTCTGGTTAGAATCAAGCCTGTTTACAAACCCTTGACTCCTCCTTGGAGTCTCAACTTAGTTCTTTCAGTTCTTCAGGGGGTTCCGTTTGAACCCTTACATTCCGTTGATATTAAGTTATTATCTTGGAAAGTTTTGTTTTTGGTTGCAATTTCTTCTGCTAGAAGAGTTTCAGAATTATCTGCTCTGCAGTGTTCTCCTCCTTATCTGGTGTTCCATGCAGATAAGGTGGTTTTACGTACTAAACCTGGTTTTCTTCCAAAAGTTGTTTCTAACAAAAACATTAACCAGGAGATTATCGTACCTTCTCTGTGTCCGAAACCAGTTTCGAAGAAGGAACGTTTGTTGCACAACTTGGATGTTGTTCGCGCTCTAAAATTCTATTTAGATGCTACAAAGGATTTTAGACAAACATCTTCCTTGTTTGTTGTTTATTCCGGTAAAAGGAGAGGTCAAAAAGCAACTTCTACCTCTCTCTCTTTTTGGATTAAAAGCATCATCAGATTGGCTTACGAGACTGCCGGACGGCAGCCTCCCGAAAGAATCACAGCTCATTCCACTAGGGCTGTGGCTTCCACATGGGCCTTCAAGAACGAGGCTTCTGTTGATCAGATATGTAGGGCAGCGACTTGGTCTTCACTGCACACTTTTACCAAATTTTACAAGTTTGATACTTTTGCTTCTTCTGAGGCTATTTTTGGGAGAAAGGTTTTGCAAGCCGTGGTGCCTTCCATTTAGGTGACCTGATTTGCTCCCTCCCTTCATCCGTGTCCTAAAGCTTTGGTATTGGTTCCCACAAGTAAGGATGACGCCGTGGACCGGACACACCTATGTTGGAGAAAACAGAATTTATGTTTACCTGATAAATTACTTTCTCCAACGGTGTGTCCGGTCCACGGCCCGCCCTGGTTTTTTAATCAGGTCTGATAATTTATTTTCTTTAACTACAGTCACCACGGTATCATATGGTTTCTCCTATGCAAATATTCCTCCTTAACGTCGGTCGAATGACTGGGGTAGGCGGAGCCTAGGAGGGATCATGTGACCAGCTTTGCTGGGCTCTTTGCCATTTCCTGTTGGGGAGGAGAATATCCCACAAGTAAGGATGACGCCGTGGACCGGACACACCGTTGGAGAAAGTAATTTATCAGGTAAACATAAATTCTGTTTTTCATTAAACTTTATTTTGGGTGTGGATTATTTTCAGCAGGAATTGGCTGTCTTTATTTTATCCCTCCCTCTCTAGTGACTCTTGCGTGGACAGATCCACATCTTGGGTAATCATTATCCCATACGTCACTAGCTCATGGACTCTTGCTAATTACATGAAAGAAAACATAATTTATGTAAGAACTTACCTGATAAATTCATATTTTTCATATTAGCAAGAGTCCATGAGGCCCGCCCTTTTTTTGGGGTGGTTATGATTTTTGTATAAAGCACAATTATTCCAATTCCTTATTTTATATGCTTTCACACTTTTTTATCACCCCACTTCTTGGCTATTCGTTAAACTGAATTGTGGGTGTGGTGAGGGGTGTATTTATAGGCATTTTGAGGTTTGGGAAACTTTGCCCCTCCTGGTAGGAATGTATATCCCATACGTCACTAGCTCATGGACTCTTGCTAATATGAAAGAAATGAATTTATCAGGTAAGTTCTTACATAAATTATGTTTTCTTTTATGATATGACGAGTCCACGGCCCACCCTGTCATTTCTAAGACAGGTATGTACTTATTTTTTAAACTTTAGTCACCTCTGCACCTTTGACTTTCCTTTTTCTTCCTAACTTCGGTCGAATGACTGTGGGAGGAGGGGGAAGGGAGGAGCTATATATACAGCTCTGCTGTGGTGCTCTTTGCCACTTCCTGCTGGCAGGAGGTTTAATCCCACAAGTAAGGATGAAATCTGTGGACTCGTCATCTCGTAAAATAAATAAATTTATCAGGTAAGCATACATTTCCTTTTTAAGGGCAATGCCCATCCAAATGCCCTTTTCAGGGCAATGGGGAGCTTAGGTTTTTTTAGTTAGTATTTTATTTGGGGGGTTTGTTGTGTGAGTGGTGGTTTTTACTGTTGGGGGGTTGTTTGTATTTTTTTTAAAAGGTAAAAGAGCTGATTTCTTTGAGGCAATGCCCATCAAAAGGCCCTTTTAAGGGCTATTGATAGTTTAGTTTAGGTTTTTTTTTTTTTTGGGGGGGGGGTCTTTTTTTATTTTGATAGGGCGATTATATTAGGTGTAATTAGTTTAAAGATCTGTAACATTTTTTTATTTTCTGTAATTTAGTTTTTTGTTTGTGATTTAGCTCATTTAATTTAATTTATTTAATTGTATTTAATTTATTTAATTGTAGTGTTAGGTGTTAGTGTAAATTCGGTTAGTTTTTATTTTACAGGTACTTTTGCATTTATTTTAGCTAGGTAGTTAGTAAATAGTTAATAACTATTTAGTAACTATTCTACCTAGTTAAAATAAATACAAACTTGCCTGTAAAATAAAAATAAACCCTAAGCTAGATACAATGTAACTATTAGTTATATTGTAGCTATCTTAGGGTTTATTTTATAGGTAAGTGTTTAGTTTTAAATAGGAATTATTTAGGTAATAATATAAAATTTTATTTATATTTATTTAAATTATATTTAAGTTAGGGGGTGTCAGGGTTAGGGTTAGACTTAGGTTTAGGGGTTAATACATTTAGTATAGTGGTGGCTACGTTGGGGGCAGCAGACTAGGGGTTAATAATATTTAACTAATGTTTGCAAGGCGGGAGTGTGGCGGTTTAGGGGTTAATATGTTTATTATAGTGGCGGCAATTTCCGGAGCGGCAGATTAGGGGTTAATAAATATAATGTAGGTTTCAGCGATGTTGGGGCGGCAGATTAGGGGTTAATAAGTGTAAGATTAGGGGTGTTTAGACTCAGGGTTCATGTTAGGGTGTTAGGTTTTAATATAAATTTTATTTCCCCATAGGAATCAATGAGGCTGCGTTACTGAGTTTTATGCTGCTTTATTGCTGGTGTTTAACTTTTTCTCAGCCGGCTCTCCCCGTTGATTTCTATGGGGAGATTGTGCACGAGCACATTACACCAGCTTAAGCAGCGCTGGTATTAGAGTAAAGTGTGGAGCAAAAGTTTGCTCTACGCTCACTTTTTTGTCTTTTAACGCTGGGTTTGTAAAAACCTGTGATACCAGCGCTGTAGGAAAGTTATCTGTGACAATAACGTGCAAGTTAGCACCGCACCCCTGTTACCGCAAAACTCGTAATCTTGCAGATAGTAAGTTTTATTGCATTGTATTTTTATTATGCACCTTTGGTTTTGTAATTCTATATTTTATGGTCCTTTTAAATGGACTGATGTGTGATATGGCCACAATTAAATAGACTTTCTACCATTATGTTGTATAGATCTGGGGAGATTCATATTTAAGTGGCAATTATAACACCCAAAGAGCTAACTGTACTAAATGCTTGTGCTTAATGAATAGCACATATGTAATAACCTAATCAGCTGATCTGTATCACATGAATTGTTATGTGTGCCTTTAATTATACCATACGTACAGTTAATCAGAACCATTATTTATTATTGTCTGTCTAAACCATTTAATATAATTTTTACAGACACGGCCAGCGCACTGAGAGATATCAGGTATTGATGTAACTGGAGTGAATAAGGGAACCTTCTTCCTGAGCACAGACATTGGAGCCTGTTATCAGCATGAACTCATATGTGTTAGGTGAGTAAAATAGATATTATGCTGACTTTAATTACTGGTAATTTAATAGATCATTCATTAAACAAATATAAACTATTATATTTATATTTGCATCTTTAAGTACATTTATGTCAGTGACCTTATAGAGAAGGAGCAACCACCATTGGGCTGAGGAGGAGGGAAAAAATACTACTCCCCCTCTGTCCTTTTAGACAGACCATGTCTAACAACTGCCTAACCTCACCCCCAGACCTGGTTCATTACTCAGAACACCTGCAACTCCATCTTCCCCTGCCTTAAACTCGCTCATGGAACACCCACAACTCCCCCAGTGTTCCCCACCCCAGAACCACCACTGATTTGTGTGCTTTATTTTACAGTGAGTATTATTAAACTAATAAAGTTTTTGGATATTTATATAAATAGATCCACAGCCCAAGCTAAAGATTCTCATAAGGTCACTGCATCTTACCCTCTCAAAACATCTCACACTGATTATTAGTCTGTGATGATTAAGACATCAGGTTCTCTCCCAAATGGTTGAACATAAGCCAGGAGGCACTGTATGTGCATTTGCTTGTGAAATGTTAAATGGTGGATGCCACCTCTCTTGCCCAGGATACAGATGTACATGTTCCCTGGCTGAGAACATTATCCACACGCACCTTGTTTAATGCGGCCCTATAACTTGTTTTCATCAGTAATCAGTAATTTAGTTTACTATGATGTAGCAATGTTTGCATTCTCTGTCATGCTTTTTAATTTGTGATTTACAGGTAAATAAATTTAAAAATACAAAACGGAAGAAATTTTTGAGTATAAAAAAATGTTTTTTATTGAGATGGATTATATCATAAAGAATAAACATTCTTATTTTTCTTTATTCCATTTCTTTTTATATAAAACACATCAATAGTTCATATCTATCCTTCACTACAGGAAACATCAGAATGATACTGCAAACTCCAATAATCTTAGACACTAATGACTATTCACAAACATTGGGGATATCACAGCAGATATTTAGAGAGGATGGTGAATTGGAAGGAACTGGGCAGCAATCATTATGTACAGAGAGTAATTTAGTCATCAAAGAAGAGGACAACATTTGAGTTATCTAGTGAAATTATTATCCCCGAGGAAAAACCACACACATTTACTGAGTTTTCAAAACATATTAAAGAAGGGAAAAGTCTACAGTCTAACCAAATGATTCATACAAAGGAGAAACCTTTCAAATGTACAGAATGTGAGAAAAGCTTTAGGAGGAAGTCTCATCTACTAGAACACTACACAGTTCACACAGGTGAGAAACCACACACATGTACTGAGTGCGGCAAATGTTTTACACAAATGGGTCATCTGAAAACTCATAAAAAGATTCACACAGGAGAAAAGCCTTTCACATGTACAGAGTGTGGAAAAAGTTTTACAAAAAAGAGTCATCTGAAAACTCATGAAAGGATTCACACAGGAGAAAAGCCTTTCACATGTACGGAGTGTGGAAAAAGTTTTACAGTAAAGAGTCATCTGAAAACTCATGAAAGGATTCACACAGGAGAAAAGCCTTTCACATGTACAGAGTGTGGAAAAAGTTTTACAGCAATGAGTAATCTGAAAAGTCATGAAAGGATTCACACAGGAGAAAAACCTTTCACATGTACAGAGTGTGGAAAATGTTTTAGATATATGAGTGATCTGAAAAGTCATGAAAGGATTCACACAGGAGAAAAACCTTTCACATGTACAGAGTGTGGAAAATGTTTTATATATATGAGTGATCTGAATAATCATGAAAGGATTCACACAGGAGAAAAACCTTTCACATGTACAGAGTGTGGAAAATGTTTTAGATATATGAGTAATCTGAATAATCATGAAAGGATTCACACAGGAGAATAGCCTTTCACATGTATAGAGTGTGGAAAAAGTTTTACAGTAAAGAGAAGTCTGAAAAGTCATGAAAGGATTCACACAGGAGAAAAGCCTTTCACATGTACAGAGTGCGGAAAAAGTTTTACAAATATGCATCATCTGAAAAAACATGAAAGGATTCACAAGGGAAAAAAACCTTTCACATGTTTAGAAAGTGGAAAAAGGTTTTTATTGAAATCAGGTATCACAAAACACCAACGGGTAGATTTAGAGTAATGGTGTTAGCCGTCAAAAGCAGCATTAAGGGGTCCTAACGCTGCTTTTTACCGCCCGCTGGTATTTAGAGTCAGGCAGGAAAGGGTCTACCGCTCACTTCCTTTCTGCGACTCCAGGCTACCGTAGATCCCCTTACGTCAATTGTGTATCCTACCTTTTCTATGGGATTTGCCTAACGCTGGTATTTGGAGTCTTGGAAGAACTGAGCGTTAGACCCTCTACCGACAAGACTCCTACCGCCAATAAAAGTCAGTAGTTAAGAGCTTTATGGGCTAACGCGGGAACATAAAGCTCCTAACTACTGTGCTGCAAAGTACATTAAACACCCATAAAATACCTATGTACCCATAAACCGAGCTCCCCCCACATCGCCAACCCTAATAAAATTTTTTAACCCCTAATCTGCCGACCAGACACAGCCGCCACCTACATTATCCCTATGAACCCCTAATCTGCTGCCCCTAACATCGCCGAAACCTATATTATATTTATTACTCCCTAATCTGCCCCCCCACGTCGCCCCCACCTAACTACACTTATTAACCCCTAATCTGCTGACCGGACCTCGCCGCCACTATAATAAATGTATTAACCCCTAAACTGCCGCATTCCCACCTCACAAACACTATAATAAATTTTATTAACCCCTAATCTGCCCTCCCTAACATCGCCGCCACCTACCTACAATTATTAACCCCTAATCTCCCGCCAGCAACGTCGCCGCTACTATAATAAAGTTATTAACCCTTAAACCTAACTCCAACCCTAACCCTAACACCCCCTAAGTTAAATATAATTTTAATTAAACGAAATAATATTCTTATATTGAAAAAAATGATTCCTATTTAAAACTAAATACTTACCTAGAAAATAAACCCTAATATAACTACAATATAACTAATAGTTACATTGTAGCTATTTTATGATTTATATTTGTTTTACAGGCAACTTTGTATTTATTTTAACTAGGTACAATAGCTATTAAATAGTTAATAACTACCTAGTTAAAATAAGTACAAAATTACCTGTAAAATAAATCCTAACCTAAGTTACAAATACACCTAACAGTACACTATTCATAATCATTATCTCTAGACCCACAGGGCAATATCTCCATATTAGAAAAAACTGCTCAAGGACCATAGATTTCGAACAACAATCAGAAATCCTAGCAGAGAGATTTCAGGCTAGAGGGTATAATAAATCAATTACAGAGAAAGCAATTGATAGAGCCAAAAACACTGACAGAGAGTCCCTTCTAACATATAAGGAGAAAGAAAAAGAAAAAGAAAACACAAATCAAATTGACATTCCATTCATTACCAATTACCATGCCGATCACAACATAATTAAAGGCATCATAAGAAAACATTGGCACCTTGTAAGGGAAGATACGATTTTGGGGAAAACTATCATAGAACAACCTAAATTTGTTTTTAAAAAAGCAACAAACTTAAAATCTATACTAGCTCCCAGTGAACTGAAAAAAACCTAAACAAAATCTGAAGAGACAGAAAGATCTGACAGGTAAAAACATTAGTGGCTTTTTCCCATGCTATACCTGCAAAGCCTGCACACATAGTAAAAAGTAAAAATTTTTACAAATAAACAATTTTGACAAATTAATCAATATCAAGGATGTAATAAGATGCACTAACAAAAACAATATATATTCTCAAATGCTCCTGTAATCTTTTATTTTGGAGAGACCAAAAGAATGGTGAGAGACAGAATAAGGGAACATCTCTGCCAGATAGAACGAGGCTCTGAAGACACACACTTATACAAACACTTTAAATCTATCCATAAAGGGAACACCAAAGATCTTTTATATTGGGGAATACAAAAAGTTAAAAATAATTGGAGGGGTGGAGACATAGAGAAAAAATTATTAATCAAAGAAGCTGAGTTAATTTATAAATACAACACATTATATCCGAATGGGCTCAACTCTGAAATGGATCTATCTCCCTTTCTCTTTGAATGAAGACATAAAGTAAATGCACACAACACAATATATATCCGTTTTAGAAGTAATGTTATGATAATAATCATGTATTATAAAGCTTATGACTGCTTAGTATATAAAAAGCTGCCCCATGAAAAAGTTCCACCTTAAAACTCTGCTGATATATATGAGCAAGAGAGATAATAAAAACATTCCATCTTAAATGAGGTCAATTATGGAAGACCAATCAGAAAGAACTGATGCCTTTAAATATTATGTTACAACAGTCACCAGGATCTTGATAAAGCTCTTCTGAGCGAAACGCGTCGACCTTGTGACTGCTGACCCTACATTTGTGTGAATTAAATACACAAAGAGACGTTTTTTTCTTAAACCACCTGATTTCAGTTTTAACACTGCAACAACCCGGGTTGTCTATCATACTTCTATTGGAATCTCAAAGTCCTGCGTGCATCTAGCACTAAGTGCAGGATTTCTCTATTAACATTGTTATCTCATAAAAGTTTTTACTTCATCATCTATAAGAATTTGCCTGTCTTCTAAACACTCCCAGCTAATCCTACCCGAGATACCAAGTTGTGACGTCAGACGCCAAGACACATGCGGCGCTGATCAGTCACCAGGTGAGAAGGGGAATCGGATGCGGTAAGACGGGTCTGGAGACCAACAGGTACTCGATTCTATTAAGAAAACATTGTCTTATAAACTGCCTCAACTGGAGATAATACTAATCTCAAAATAACTCTCTATATTAATATTGGCTAAAACGCTCATGCATATTTGAACTGCACGTCTGAATTGCTATTATCCATCTGAGTACAACAGGGCATATCAATACCATCTAACCTGCCTAAACGTTCAAAGAAACGGACATTTGCATATATATTTTTAATATATGGGGCAGCTTATGTAATCACTATTTAAAGTGTCACTAATCTTTGTTTTTATATTGTATAATTTATATAGTAAGGGAGACGTCCCTTTAATTTGATGTTTTTAGCATATTGTTATACATGCAATTTTGTATAAAATTTTTTTGTTTACTCTAACTATAGTAACTCTTTCTTAGTGGAATTGTAGCAATGAGCACTAATTAGTTATAATGTAACACATATCACTTTATAACCCACATTACTTTTTTCACATTATCATATAACTTTTTTTGATATCTATCATTTAAAATTTACAGTATACCTTCAGCTTTCAGTAGCGCACCTATCACCCCCCAAATAATTCACTATCGTTTTTTGAAAGACGGAAGGATCTTTCTATTTTTTAGGTGTTTGGTAACTACCCCTACACCAGCGCACTACTATATCCCTTACACTCAAGTAGTAGCAGCGACGTTGCGGGCGGGAGATTAGGGGTTAATAAGTGTAGGTAGGTGGCGGCGACATTGGGGGGGGGGGGCAGATTAGGGGGTAATAAATATAATATAGGTGTCGGCGATGTTAGGGATAGCAGATTAGGGGTTCATAGCTATAATGTAGGTTGCAGCGTTGTCCGGAGCAGCAGATTAGGGGTTAATAATAAAATGCAGGTGTCAGCGATAGCGGGGGCGGCAGAATAGGGGTTAATAAGTGTAAGGCTAGGGGTGTTTAGACTCGGGGTTCATGTTAGGGTGTTAGGTGCAGACTTAGAGAGTGTTTCCCCATAGGAAACAATGGGGCTGCGTTAGGAACTGAACGCTGTTTTTTTGCAGGTGTTAAGTTTTTTTCAGCCAGCTCAGCCCCATTGTTTCCTATGGGGATATCGTGCACGAGCACGTTTTTCCAGCTTACCACTACCGTAAGCAACGCTGGTATTGAGGGTTGAAGTGGAGCTAAATTATGCTGAACACTCCCTTTTCTGAGCGTAACGCAGCCGCTCAGACAACTCTAAATACCAGCGTTGTCTTAAGGGTGCGCTGGAAAAAAAAGCAGCGTTAGCTATGCGGGTCTTTACCGACAAAACTCTAAATCTAGCCGCAAATATTTACACACAATTAAACTTTATATACACAGTGTACAAATCTTTTTACAATTATCCTAAAGAGGACAAACTCACTAAATAGAAGCATCAAAAAAGGATCCTATTGTAAATAATACTTTCTAAATCCCAGTTATAAAAGCCCCAGATTGGAAGAGCTCTCCTGTTATCCTTTTTCCCTCTATATATGTGCACCTCAGTTTCTCTCATATCTACAGTGGGGCAAAAAAGTATTTAGTCAGCCATCAATTGTGCAAGTTCTCCCACTTAAGAAGATGAGAGAGGCCTGTGATTTTCATCATAGGTATACCTCAACTATGAGAGACAAAATGTGGAAACAAATCCAGACAATCACATTGTCTGATTTGGAAAGAATTTATTTGCATATTATGGTGGAAAATAAGTATTTGGTCACCTAGAAACAAGCAAGATTTCTGGCTCTCACAGACCTTTATCTTCTTCTTTAAGAGGCTCCTCTGTCCTACACTCATTACCTGTATTAATGGCACCTGTTTGAACTTGTTATCAGTATAAAAGACACCTGTCCACAACCTCAAACAGTCACACTCCAAACTCCACTATGGTGAAGACCAAAGAGCTGTCGAAGGACACCAGAAACAAAATTGTAGACCTCCACCAGGCTGGGAAGACTGAATCTGCAATAGGCAAGCAGCTTGGTGTGAAGAAATCAACTGTGGGAGCAATAATTAGAAAATGGAAGACATACAAGACCACTGATAATCTCCCTCGATCTGGGGCTCCACGCATGATCTCACCCCATGGGGTCAAAATTATCACAAGTACGGTGAGCAAACATCCCAGAACCACACGGGGGGACCTAGTGAATGACCTGCAGAGAGCTGGGACCAACGTGATAAAGGCTACCATCAGTAACACACTATGCCGCCAGGGACTCGGATCCTGCAGTGCCAGACGTGTTCCCCTGCTTAAGCCAATACATGTCCGGGCCCATCTGAAGTATGCTAGAGAGCATTTGAATGATCCAGAATGATCATATGGTCAGATTAAACCAAAGTGGAACTGTTTGGTAGAAACACAACTCGTCGTGTTTGGAGGAGAGAGAATGCAGAGTTGCAACCAAAGAACACCATACCTACTGTGAAGCATGGGGGTGGCAACATCATGCTTTGGGCTGTTTCTCTGCAAAGGGAACAAGACGACTGATCAGTGTACATGAAAGAATGAATGGGGCCATGTATCGTGAGATTTTGAGTGCAAACCTCCTTCCATCAGCAAGGGCATTGAAGATGAAACGTGGCTGAGTCTTTCAGCATGACAATGATCCCAAACACACCGCCCGGGCAACATAGGAGTGGCTTCGTAAGAAGCATTTCAAGGTCCTGGAGTGGCCTTGCCAGTCTCCAGATCTCAACCCCATAGAAAACCTTTGGAGGGAGTTGAAAGTCCGTGTTGCCCAGCGACAGCCGCAAAACATCACTGCTCTAGAGGAGATCTGCATGCAGGAATGGGCCGAATACCAGCAACAGTGTGTGACAACCTTGTGAAGACTTACAGTAAACATTTGACCTCTGTCATTGCCAACAAAGGATATATAACAAAGTATTGAGATGAACTTTTGATATTGACCAAATACTTATTTTCCTCCATAATTTGCAAATAAAATCTTTCCAAATCAGACAATATGATTGTCTGGATTTGTTTCCACATTTTGTCTCTCATAGTTGAGGTATACGTATGATGAAAATTACAGGCCTCTCTCATCTTCTTAAGTGGGAGAACTTGCACAATTGGTGGCTGACTAAATACTTTTTTGCCCCACTGTATGTGATAGAATCCAAACACCACACAGGAATATACAGTTCTGTCCTCATACTGACCAGTTTACACAACCATTCACCACCAAAGCACCCCCAGTGTTGTTTATTAATATGCCAGTGTTAGGAGTTGTACGTTAGTTTTACATAGGGGAGGAAATAATTACATTTACAGAATAAAGAGTCTTTATATGAATAGAGTGTTAGAGAATTCTATAAACAAGAGCATCAGTCTCAAATGATTGACATCTGGGAGATATATTTAATGTGCACATCATGTGGATAAACCTTTTCTTATAGCAATAGATGCTTAGCATTGTACATGATATATACCAGAGGAACTACTGAGGGGACACTGATTTTATTTAATGAGACACAATATCAGTAACCGGTACATACATGATCATAATCCGTTTAATTTAAATGGCTACTATAACCTACATGTATACTGGGTATATAATATGTGTGTCTTGATCATAATCAGTTTAATTTAAATGGCTACTATAACCTACATGTATACTGGGTATGTAATATGTGTGTCATGTGATCATAATCAGTTTAATTTAAATGGCTACTATAACCTTCATGTATACTGGGTATGTAATATGTGTGCCATGTTCTGTAACTTGATATTATGTCTGTTAGATGTTTTCATGTTAGTTAGAAGCCACAAGAACTGATAATAGCACATACTGTATATATAAAGGGAACATTATATGTCTGATAAATCCCTTTGCATCAAGAGCACAAGTGTTAGGTATATTTATACCATTGTGTGCATATATCATGTAATGCTGCTGTTTATTATATAATGATATACAATGTTTTTTCATGCAAATAAAAAGTGATTGTAATCCAGACCAGTATTTAAATAAAAACCCAATATCACAGAATAATTAGAAATACATCGTCAAAGACAGAAGCCAAATCTGACAGTGAAAGTTAAACGCTGATAATTCAGATAGAGCAGCAATTTTACCCAACTTTCTTATGCACTTCTATTATCTAATTAGCTTTGTTCTTTTGGTATCCTTTGTTAAAGAGTAAACCTAGGAGGATGATATGTGCTTAGGGGCGTGCACGTGTATTTAGCACTCTGTGCAGCAGTGTTTATAACTGTATAACATTTATATACATTTTGTTGCAATCTCTGCAGACTGAAGACATGTGCACGCTCCTGAGCTCACCTATTATTACTCTTTAACAAAAGATACCAAGAGAACTAAGCACAAATGATAATATAAGTAAATTAGAATGCTGTTTGAAATGTCATGTCCTATCCAATCCATTTAAGTTTAGTTTTGACTTTACTGTCCCTTTAATAGTAAATAACGTAATATAAAATTAACCCCCAATCTACACCAACCCAGATTATAATGCTAATTTCTAAACCCTTGAAGGCTGCCTCTTATCTGAATGCATTTGACAGTTTTTCACAGCTTGAGGGTGTAAATTCATGTGTTTCATATAAATAACATTGTGCTCATGCACGTGGAGTTATTTAAGAATCAGCACTTATTGCCTGAAATGCAAGTTTGTCAAAAGAGCTGAGGGATCTGACAAAAAAACCACATCACCATTTGTACTTATAAATACAAAATACAAAGCGTAATTGTTGTGGTGTTTTCTTGTAAAATGATCTGAACATGGGCGTTCCATGAGCGTGTATGAAATTCTCTCAAATCCCAAAGCATTTATCTAAACATTTCCGCCCTTCATCTCTCACTGTTTTTCTCACAAATAAAAAGGCGGCGAGGTTGTGACAAAATACTGAAAATACTTAATACACTAATAGACACCTGAATATGACAATATAGGTGACTGTAAGATGCGCATCTTTTTTTCTTTTAAATTGTTTATTTTCTATATCAACAAATAAGATAGATAATAAACAGATATAAGTAAGATAATCACATTAAATAAATTAATTTGCCACGCAAGGGCGGATAAATCAAATTAACATCATATTAAAGGGACTCTGAACCCAAATTTTTTCTTTCATGATTCAGATAGAGCATGCAATTTTAAGCAACTTTCTAATTTACTCCTATTATCAATTTTTCTTTGTTGTCTTGCTATCTTTATTTGAAAAAGAATGCATCTAAGCTTTTTTTGGGTTCAGAACTCTGGACAGCACTTTTTTATTGGTGGATGATTTCATCCACCAATCAGCAAGAACAACCCAGGTTGTTCACCAAAAATAGGCCGGCATCTAAACTTACATTCTTGCATTTTAAATAAAGATACCAAGAGAATGCCCTTTCTGGAGAGATTCAGTGCTCCGATTTTCATTTTGCGATGTCTACAAGCAAGGCATTGGCTAAAGCCTTCTCAGGACTCTATCTTTTTAACATCCTAGAGGCAAGCTTGATGTAAGGTGGTGACTTAGTGTAGTTTTTTACCTTCAATCAAGAGTATTTCTCTTGTTAAGTGTATCCAGTCCACGGATCATCCATTACTTATGGGATATTCTCCTTCCCAACAGGAAGTTGCAAGAGGATCACCCACAGCAGAGCTGCCATATAGCTCCTCCCCTAACTGTCATATCCAGTCATTCTCTTGCAAGCCTCAACCAAGATGGAGGTCGTAAGAGGAGTGTGGTGTTTTATACTTAGTTTATTCTTCAATCAAAAGTTTGTTATTTTTAAATGGTGCCGGAGTGTACTGTTTATCTCAGGCAGTATTTAGAAGAATAATTTGCCTGTGTTTTCTATGATCTTAGCAGAAGTAACTAAGATCCTTTGCTTTTCTCACATATTCTGAGGAGTGAGGTAACTTCAGAGAGGGAATGGCGTGCAGGTTTTCCTGCAATAAGGTATGTGCAGTTAATATTTTTCTAGGGATGGAATTTGCTAGAAAATGCTGCTGATACCGAACTAATGTAAGTAAAGCCTTAAATGCAGTGAGAGTTACTGGTATCAGGCTTATTAAAATACTCTTATAAAAATGTAATATAAAACGTTTGCTGGCATGTTTAATCGTTTTTATATGTATTTGGTGATAAAACTTATTGGGGCCTAGTTTTTTTCCACATGGCTGGCTTGAATTTGGCCTAGAAACAGTTTCCTTAGGCTTTCCACTGTTGTAATATGAGTGGGAGGGGCCTATTTTGCCGTTTTTTTGCACAGCAAAAATTACAGACACAGACATCCAGCTTCTTCCTGCATGTTCCAGGACATCTCTGGAGGGCTCAAAAGGCTTCAAAGTAGTTTTTGAGGGAGGTAAAAAGCCACAGTAGAGCTGTGGCAGTTGTTGTGACTGTTTGAAAAAAAACAAAAACAAAAACGTTTGGGTATTAAGGGGTTAATCATCCATTTGCAAGTGGGTGCAATGCTCTGCTAACTTGTTACATGCACTGTAAAATTTTTGTTAGTGTAACTGCCTTTTTTCACTGTTATTTCAAATTTTGACAAAATTTGTGTTTCTTAAAGGTGCAGTAACGTTTTTTTATATTGCTTGTAAACTTGTTTAAAGTGTTTTCCAAGCTTGCTAGTCTCATTGCTAGTCTGTTTAAACATGTCTGACACAGAGGAAACTACTTGTTCATTATGTTTGAAAGCCATGGTGGAGCCCCATAGGAGAATGTGTACTAAATGTATTGATTTCACCTTAAACAGTAAAGATCAGTCTTTAACTATAAAAGAAATATCACCAGAGGATTCTGACGAGGGGGAAGTTATGCCGACTAACTCTCCCCACGTGTCAGACCCTTCGCCTCCCGCTCAGGGGATGCAAGCTAATATGGCGCCAATTACATCAGGGACGCCCATAGGGCGTTAGGAGAAATACAGAGCGCGCAGATGCTGTAAGGGCCATGTCTGATACTGCGTCACAATATGCAGATCATGAGGACGGAGAGCTTCAGTCTGTGGTTGACATCTCTGATTCGGGGAATCCTGATTCAGAGATTTCTAATTTTAAATTTAAGCTTGAGAACCTCAGTGTGTTGCTTGGGGAGGTATTAGCTGCTCTGAATGACTGTAACACAGTTGCAGTACCAGAGAAATTGTGTAGGCTGGATAAATACTATGCGGTACCGGTGTGTACTGATGTTTTTCCTATACCTAAAAGGCTTACAGAAATTATTAGCAAGGAGTGGGATAGACCGGGTGTGCCTTTTTCCCCACCTCCTATATTTAGAATTTTTTTTCCAATAGACGCCACTACACGGGACTTATGGCAGACGGTCTCTAAGGTGGAGGGAGCAGTTTCTACTTTAGCAAAGCGTACTACTATCCCGGTTGAGGACAGTTGTGCTTTTTCAGATCCAATGGATAAAAAATTGGAGGGTTACCTTAAGAAAATGTTTATTCAACAAGGTTTTATTTTACAGCCCATTGCATGCATTGCGCCTGTCACGGCCGTGGCGGCATTCTGGTTTGAGGCCCTGGAAGAGGCCATCCATACAGCTCCATTGACTGAAATTATTGACAAGCTTAGAACACTTAAGCTAGCTAACTCATTTGTTTCTGATGCCATTGTTCATTTGACTAAACTAACGGCTAAGAATTCCGGATTCGCCATCCAAGCGCGTAGGGCGCTGTGGCTTAAATCCTGGTCAGCTGACGTGACTTCGAAGTCTAAATTACTCAACATTCCTTTCAAGGGGCAGACCTTATTTGGGCCTGGTTTGAAGGAAATTATTGCTGACATTACTGGAGGTAAGGGTCACACCCTTCCTCAGGACAGGGCCAAAGCTAAGGCCAAACAGTCTAATTTTCGTGCCTTTCGAAATTTCAAGGCAGGTGCAGCATCAACTTTCTCCGCTTCAAAACAAGAGGGAACTTTTGCTCAATCTAAGCAGGCCTGGAAACCTAACCAGTCCTGGAACAAAGGCAAGCAGGCCAGAAAGCCTGCTGCTGCCTCTAAGACAGCATGAAGGAACGGCCCCCTATCCGGCGACGGATCTAGTAGGGGACAGACTTTCTCTCTTCGCCCAGGCGTGGGCAAGAGATGTTCAGGATCCCTGGGCGTTGGAGATCATATCTCAGGGATATCTTCTGGACTTCAAAGCTTCCCCTCCACAAGGGAGATTTCATCTTTCAAGGCTATCTGCAAATCAGATAAAGAAAGAGGCATTCCTACGCTGTGTGCAAGACCTCCTAGTTATGGGAGTGATCCATCCAGTTCCGTGGACGGAACAAGGACAGGGTTTTTATTCAAATCTGTTTGTGGTTCCCAAAAAAGAGGGAACCTTCAGACCAATTTTGGATCTAAAGATCTTAAACACATTCCTCAGAGTTCCATCTTTCAAAAAGGAAACTATTCGGACCATCCTACCCATGATCCAAGAAGGTCAGTACATGACCACAGTGGATTTAAAGGATGCCTACCTTCACATACCGATTCACAAAGATCATCATCGGTTTCTAAGGTTTGCCTTTCTAGACAGGCATTACCAATTTGTAGCTCTTCCCTTCGGGTTGGCTACAGCCCCGAGAATCTTTACAAAGGTTCTGGGCTCACTTCTGGCGGTTCTAAGACCGCGAGGCATAGCGGTGGCTCCGTGTCTAGACGACATCCTGATACAGGCGTCAAGCTTTCAAGTTGCCAAGTCTCATATAGAGATAGTTCTGGCATTTCTGAGGTTGCACGGGTGGAAAGTGAACGAGGAAAAGAGTTCTATATCCCCACTCACAAGAGTCTCCTTCTTAGGGACTCTTATAGATTCTGTAGAAATGAAAATTTACCTGAAGGAGTCCAGGTTATCAAAACTTCTAAATGCTTGCCGTGTTCTTCACTCCATTCCGCGCCCTTCGGTAGCTCAGTGTATGGAGGTAATCGGCTTAATGGTAGCGGCAATGGACATAATGCCATTTGCGCGCCTTCATCTCAGACCGCTGCAATTATGCATGCTGAGTCAGTGGAATGGGGATTACACAGATTTGTTCCCTCTGCTAAATCTGGATCAAGAGACCAGAGATTCTCTTCTCTGGTGGTTGTCTCGGGTACACCTGTCCAAGGGTATGACCTTTCGCAGGCCAGATTGGACAATTGTAACAACAGATGCCAGCCTTCTAGGTTGGGGTGCAGTCTGGAATTCCCTGAAGGCACAGGGATCGTGGACTCAGGACGAGAAACTCCTTCCAATAAATATTCTGGAGTTAAGAGCGATATTCAATGCTCTTCTGGCTTGGCCTCAGTTAGCAACACTGAGGTTCATCAGATTTCAGTCGGACAACATCACGACTGTGGCTTACATCAACCATCAAGGGGGAACCAGGAGTTCCCTAGCGATGTTAGAAGTGTCAAATATAATTTGCTGGGCAGAGTACCACTCTTGCCACCTGTCAGCAATCCATATCCCAGGCGTGGAGAACTGGGAGGCAGATTTTCTAAGTCGTCAGACTTTCCATCCGGGGGAGTGGGAACTCCATCCGGAGGTGTTTGCTCAGTTGATTCATCGTTGGGGCAAACCAGAGTTGGATCTCATGACGTCTCGCCAGAACGCCAAGCTTCCTTGTTACGGATCCAGGTCCAGGGACCCAGAAGCGACGCTGATAGATGCTCTAGCAGCGCCTTGGTTCTTCAACCTGGCTTATGTGTTTCCACCGTTTCCTCTGCTCCCTCGACTGATTGCCAAAATCAAACAGGAGAGAATCGGTGATTCTGATAGCACCTGTGTGGCCACGCAGGACTTGGTATGCAGACCTAGTGGACATGTCATCCTTTCCACCATGGACTCTGCCTCTAAGACAGGACCTTCTGATACAAGGTCCTTTAAATCATCCAAATCTAATTTCTCTGAGACTGACTGCATGGAGATTTAACGCTTGATTCTATCAAAGCGTGTCTTCTCCGAGTCAGTCATTGATACTTTAATACAGGCACGAAAGCCTGTTACCAGGAAAATCTACCACAAGATATGGAGTAAATATCTTTATTGGTGTGAATCCAAGAATTACTCATGGAGTAAGGTTAGGATTCCTAGAATATTGTCTTTTCTCCAAGAGGGCTTGGACAAAGGATTATCAGCTAGTTCCTTAAAGGGACAGATTTCTGCTCTGTCTATTCTTTTGCACAAGCGTCTGGCAGAGGTTCCAGACGTCCAGGCATTTTGGCAGGCTTTTTAGAATTAAGCCTGTGTTTAAACCTGTTGCTCCCCCGTGGAGCTTAAACTTGGTTCCTAAAGTTCTTCAAGGAGTTCTGTTGGAACCCCTTCATTCCATTGATATTAAACTTTTATCTTGGAAAGTTCTGTTTTTGATGGCTATTTCCTCGGCTCAGAGAGTCTCTGAGCTATCTGCCTTACAATGTGATTCTCCTTATCTGATTTTTCATGCAGATAAGGTAGTCCTGCGTACCAAACCTGGGTTTTTACCTAAGGTGGTTTCTAACAAGAATATCAATCAAGAGATTGTTGTTCCATCATTGTGTCCTAATCCTTTTTCAAAGAAGGAACGTCTTTTACATAATCTGGACGTAGTCCGTGCCTTGAAGTTTTACTTACAAGCTACTAAAGATTTTCATCAAACATCTACCCTGTTTGTCGTTTACTCTGGACAGAGGAGAGGTCAAAAAGCTTCGGCAACCTCTCTTTCCTTTTGGCTTCGGAGCATAATACGCCTAGCCTATGAGACTGCTGGACAGCAGCCCCCTGAAAGGATTACAGCTCGTTCTACTAGAGCTGTGGCTTCCACCTGGGCCTTTAAAAATGAGACCTCTGTTGAACAGATTTGCAAGGCCGCGACTTGGTCTTCGCTTCACACTTTTTCCAAATTTTACAAATTTGATACTTTTGCTTCTTCGGAGGCTGTTTTTGGGAGAAAGGTTCTTCAGGCAGTGGTTCCTTCCGCTTAATCCTGCCTTGTCCCTCCCATCATCCGTGTACTTTAGCTTTGGTATTGGTATCCCATAAGTAATGGATGATCCGTGGACTGGATACACTTAACAAGAGAAAACATAATTTATGCTTACCTGATAAATTTATTTCTCTTGTAGTGTATCCAGTCCACGGCCCGCCCTGTCCTTTTAAGGCAGGTCTAAATTTTAATTAAACTACAGTCACCACTGCACCCTATGGTTTCTCCTTTCTCTGTTTGTTTTCGGTCGAATGACTGGATATGACAGTTAGGGGAGGAGCTATATAGCAGCTCTGCTGTGGGTGATCCTCTTGCAACTTCCTGTTGGGAAGGAGAATATCCCATAAGTAATGAATGATCCGTGGACTGGATACACTACAAGAGAAATAAATTTATCAGGTAAGCATAAATTATGTTTTTTACTCTTTGGCAGAAATTGGAAAAAGAATCTGCCTGGAGGTTAATGATCTTAGCGGTTTGTAACTAAGGTCCATTGCTGTTCTCACACATAACTGAAGAGTATGGAAAGAAATCTTCAGTTGGGGGGACGGTTTGCAGATCACCTGCTTTGAGGTATGTGCAGTATATTATTTTCTAGAGAGATAAGGTCTAGAAAATGCTGACAGTGCCTGATATATTTGAGGTAAGCCTGATAAAGTGATTTAACAATGACTGGGATCATGCTTACAAGATAAGGGTAATATTCATGTTAACTCTCATATTACTTAGTGTAAAAACGTTTGCATAACTTAACAGAAAAAATGTTTTTTTTCTCTGAGGGTGATAAATCTTTATTTGGGGCCTAGTTTTCCACATGGCTTGTTAGATTACTCCTAGGAGTACTTTCTTTCATGTAATTAGCAAGAGTCCATGAGCTAGTGACGTATGGGATATACATTCCTACCAGGAGGGGCAAAGTTTCCCAAACCTCAAAATGCCTATAAATACACCCCTCACCACACCCACAATTCAGTTTTACAAACTTTGCCTCCCGTGGAGGGGGTGAAGTAAGTTTGTGCTAGATTCTTCGTTGATATGCGCTTCGCAGCAGGCTGGAGCCCGGTTTTCCTCTCAGAGGGCAGTGAATGTCAGAGGGATGTGAAGAGAGTATTGCCTATTTGAATACCATGGTCTCCTTCTACGGGATCTATTTCATAGGTTCTCTGTTATCGGTCGTAGAGATTTCTTCTCCTACATCCCTTTTCAGATCGACGATATACTCTAATATACCATTACCTCTACTGATTCTCGTTTCAGTACTGGTTTGGCTATCTACGATATGTAGATTAGTGTCTTGGGGTAAGTAAGTCTTATTTTATTATGACACTCTTAAGCTATGGTTGGGCACTTTATTTATAAAGTTCTAAATATATGTATTTAAACTTATATTTGCCATGATTCAGGGTAATCAGTATTCCTTATTTCAGACAGTCAGTTTCATTATTTGGGATAATGCATATGAATGATTATTTTTTCTCTTACCTTAAAAATTTTTCAATTGACTTTTTTCCCTGTGGGCTGTTAGGCTCGCGGGGGCTGAAAATGCTTCAATTTATTGCGTCATTTTTGGCACGAACTTTTTTGGCGCAAAAATTTTTGTCATTTCCGGCGCCCTAATTGACGCCGGAAGTTGTTTGTGGTTGCGTCATTTTTTTGACGTTTTTGTATTCAAACTTTTTTTGCGCCAAAAATGTGGGCGTTATTCTTTTTTGGCGTCACCGGATGTGGCGTCATACGTGGCGCCAAAAAATATAGGCGTTGTACTTAGCGCCAATAATGTGGGCGTCATTTTTGGCGCAAAAAAATGTGGGCGTCATTCTTGTCTCCACCTCTTTTTTCACATTATTTCAGTCTCATTTTTCATTGCTTCTGGTTGCTAGAGGCTTGTTCATTGGCATTTTTTCCCATTCCTGAAACTGTCATTTAAGGAATTTGATAATTTTGCTTTATATGTTGTTTTTTCTATTACATATTGCAAGATGTCTCAACTTGACCCTGGATCAGAATCTACTTCTGGAAAGACGTTGCCTGATGCTGGTTCTACCAAAGTTAAGTGCATTTGTTGTAAACTTGTGGTAACTGTTCCTCCGGCTGTGGTTTGTGATGAATGTCATGATAAACTTGCTAATGCAGATAGTATTTCCATTAGTAATAATCCATTACCTGTTGTTGTTCCCTCAACATCTAATGCTCAGGATGTTATTGTTAATGTAAAAGAATTTGTTTCTAAATCTATTAGGAAGGCTCTGTCTGTTATTCCTCCTTCCAGTAAACGTAAAAGGTCTTTTAAAACTTCTCATATTTCAGATGAATTTTTTAGTGACCGTCATCATTCTGACTTGTCTGTTTCTGATGAGGATTTATCTGGTTCAGAAGATTCTGTTTCAGATATTGACACTGATAAATCTTCATATTTATTTAAAATGGAATTTATTTGTTCTTTACTTAAAGAAGTATTAATCACATTAGATATGGAGGAGTCTAGTCCTCTTGTTACTAAATCTACTAAGCGTTTAAATTCGTTTTTTAAACCTCCTATAGTTATTCCAGAAGTTTTTCCTATCCCTGATGCTATTTCTGAAGTAATTTCTAGGGAATGGAATAATCTGGGTACTTCATTTACTCCTTCTCAAAGGTTTAAGAAATTGTACCCTGTGCCATCTGATAGATTAGAGTTTTGGGACAAAATCCCTAAAGTTGATGGGGCTATCTCTACTCTTGCTAAACATGCTACTATTCCTATGGCGGATAGTACTTCCTTTAAGGATCCTTTAGATAGGAAGCTTGAATCCTTTCTAAGGAGAGCTTATTTATGTTCAGGTAATCTTCTTAGACCTGCTATTTCTTTGGCTGATGTTGCTGCTGCTTCCACTTTCTGGTTGGAGGCTTTAGCGCAACAAGTGTCAGACCATAATACTCATAGCATTGTTAAACTTCTTCAACATGCTAATAACTTTATTTGTGATGCCATCTTTGATATCATTAGAATTGATGTCAGGTATATGTCTTTAGCTATTTTAGCCAGAAGAGCTTTATGGCTTAAAACTTGGAATGCAGATATGACTTCTAAGTCAACTTTGCTTTCTTTTTCTTTCCAAGGTAATAAATTATTTGGTTCTCAGTTTGATTCTATTATTTCAACTGTTACTGGGGGGAAAGGAACTTTTTTGCCTCAGGACAAAAAAATCTAAAGGTAAATACAGGGCTGCTAATCGTTTTCATTCCTTTCGTCAGAATAAGGAACAGAAGCCTGACCCTTCCCCTAAAGGAATGGTTTCCGTTTGGAAACCTTCTCCAGTCTGGAATAAATCCAAGCCTTTTAGAAAGTCAAAGCCAGCTCCCAAGTCCACATGAAGGTGCGGCCCTCATTCCAGCACAGCTGGTAGGGGGCAGGTTACGATTTTTCAAAGATATTTGGATCAATTCGATTCACAGTCTTTGGATTCAGAACATTGTTTCACAAGGGTACAGAATAGGTTTCAAGGTAAGGCCACCTGCGAGAAGATTTTTCTTTCATGTAATTGGCAAGAGTCCATGAGCTAGTGACATATGGGATATACAATCCTACCAGGAGGGGCAAAGTTTCCCAAACCTCAAAATGCCTATAAATACACCCCTCACCACACCCACAATTCAGTTTTACAAACTTTGCCTCCTATGGAGGTGGTGAAGTAAGTTTGTGCTAAGATTTCTACGTTGATATGCGCTTCTCAGCATTGTTGAAGCCCGATTCCTCTCAGAGTACAGCGAATGTCAGAGGGATGTGAAGGGAGTATCACCTATTGAATACGATGATTTCCCTAACGGGGGTCTTTTTTCATGGGTTCTCTGTTATCGGTCGTAGAGATTCATCTCCTACCTCCCTTTTCAGATCGACGATATACTCTCAAATTTACCATTACCTCTACTAAAGAACTGTTTTAGTACTGGTTTGGCTATCTGCTATTTGTGGGTGGGTGTCTTTTGGTAAGTATGTTTTTATTACTTAAGACACTCTCAGCTATGGTTTGGCACTTTATGCAATTTATATAAAGTTCTAAATATATGTATTGTACTTATATTTGCCATGAGTCAGGTTCATGTATTTCCTTTTGCAGACTGTCAGTTTCATGTTTGGGAATATAAACACTTTAAGAAATTTGTTTCTTACCTGGGGTTTAGTCTTTTTCAATTTTGACTACTTTTGCATTTGCGGGTATTAGGCCCGCGGGTGCGTCAAATGTTAGACTTTATTGCGTCATTTTTGGCGCGAACTTTTTTGGCGCGGGAAATTACGTTTTTTGACGCAACTTCGTCATTTCCGGCGTCATACGCGACGTCGAGACCTTTCACACGGCGGCGTCATTAGTGACGCAAGTGTGTCATTTCCGGTCATTTTTGGCGCCAAAAAAGTTTACGTTACGTTGTGCGTCATACTTGGCGCCAATTTTTTCATTATTCCAATACCCCATTCATGTTTGCCTCCTGCTTTCTTCTATCAAGAGGCCTATGCTTTTGCATTTTTTCCCATTCCTGAAACTGTCATTTAAGGAAATAGATAATTTTGCTTTATATGTTGTTTTTTCTTTTACATTGAGCAAGATGTCCCAATCCGATCCTGTCTCTGAAGTTTCTGCTGGAACATTGCTGCCTGACGTCGGTTCTACCAAAGCTAAGTGCATTTGTTGCAAAATTGTAGAAATTATTCCACCGAATGTCATTTGTAATAGTTGTCATGATAAACTTTTACATGCAGATAGTGTTTCTATCAGTAATAGTACATTGCCAGTTGCAGTTCCTTCAACTTCTAATGTGCATGATATATCTGTAAATTTCAAAGAATTTGTTTCTGAATCTATTATGAAGGCTTTGGCTGCATTTCCACCTTCTAATAAACGTAAAAGGTCTTTTAAAACTTCTCATTTAGCTGATGAAATTTCAAATGACCAACAACATAATAATTCATCCTCTTCTGATGAGGATCTATCTGAAACAGAAGATCCTTCCTCAGATATTGACACTGACAAATCTACTTATTTATTTAAAATAGAGTATATGCGTTCTTTATTAAAAGAAGTGTTAATTACTTTGGATATTGAGGTAACCAGTCCTATTGACGTTCAGTCTAATAAACGTTTAAATGCTGTTTTTAAACCTCCTGTGGTTTCCCCAGGTGTTTTTCCCATTCCTGAGGCTATTTCTGATATGATTTCTAGGGAATGGAATAAGCCAGGTACTTCCTTTGTTCCTTCTTCAAGGTTTAAGAGATTGTATCCTTTACCAGCAAAATCTATAGAGTTTTGGGAAAAGATCCCCAAAGTTGATGGGGCTATTTCTACTCTTGCTAAACGTACCACTATTCCTATGGAAGATAGCACTTCCTTTAAGGATCCTTTAGATAGGAAGCTTGAATCTTATCTAAGGAAGGCCTATTTATATTCAGGTCATCTTCTCAGACCTGCTATTTCTTTGGGTGATGTTGCGGCCGTATCAACTTTCTGGTTGGAAAATTTAGCGCAACATGAATTGGATTCTGACATATCTAGCATTATTCGCTTACTGCAACATGCTAATCATTTTATTTGTGATGCCATCAAAATTGATGTTAGATCCATGTCTTTAGCTGTATTAGCTAGAAGAGCTTTGTGGCTTAAATCTTGGAATGCTGATATGACATCTAAATCTAGATTACTATCTCTTTCTTTCCAAGGTAATAATTTATTTGGTTCTCAGTTGGATTCTATTATTTCAACTATCACTGGAGGAAAAGGAGTTTTTTTGCCTCAGAATAAAAAACCTAAGGGTAAATCTAAGGCTTCTAACCGTTTTCGTTCCTTTCGTCAGAATAAGGAACAAAAACTCAATCCTCCTCCCAAGGAATCTGCTTCCAGTTGGAAGCCTTCCTCAAATTGGAATAAATCCAAGCCATTTAGGAAACCAAAGTCTGCCCCTAAATCCGCATGAAGGTGCGGCCCTCATTCCAGCTCAGCTGGTAGGGGGCAGATTAAGGTTTTTCAAGGATTTTTGGATAAAAACTGTCCAAAATCATTGGATTCAGAGCATTGTCTCTCAAGGGTATCGAATAGGATTCAAAGTAAGACCTCCTGTGAGAAGATTTTTTCTCTCACACATTCCTGTAAATCCAGTAAAAGCTCAGGCTTTTCTGAAGTGTGTTTCAGATCTGGAGTCTTCAGGGGTAATCATGCCAGTTCCTCTTCAGGAACAAGGTTTGGGGTTTTATTCAAACCTGTTCATTGTACCAAAGAAAGAAAATTTGTTCAGACCAGTTCTGGATCTGAAAATTTTATGTAAGAGTACCAAATTTCAAGATGGTGACTATAAGGACTATTGTGCCTTTTGTTCAGCAAGGACATTATATGTCCACAATAGACTTGCAGGATGCATACCTTCATATTCCGATTCATCCAGAACACTATCAGTTTCTGAGATTCTCTTTTCTAGACAAGCATTACCAATTTGTTGCTCTTCCATTTGGCCTAGCAACAGCTCCAAGAATCTTTTCAAAGGTTCTGGGTGCCCTACTATCTGTAATCAGAGAACAGGGTATTGCAGTGTTTCCTTATTTGGACGATATCTTGGTACTAGCTCAGTCTTTACATACTGCAGAATCTCACACGAATCAACTAGTGTTGTTTCTTCAGAAACATGGTTGGCGGATCAATTTACCAAAAAGTTTCTTGATTCCTCAGACAAGGGTCACCTTTTTAGGTTTCCAGATAGATTCAGTGTCCATGACTCTGTCTCTAACAGACAAGAGACGTTTAAAATTGGTTGCAGCCTGCCGGCGCCTTCAGTCTCAGTCATTCCCTTCAGTGGCTATGTGCATGGAAGTTTTAGGTCTCATGACTGCAGCATCGGACGCAATCCCCTTTGCTCGTTTTCACATGAGACCTCTACAGCTTTGTATGCTGAATCAATGGTGCAGGGATTATACAAAAATATCACAATTAATATCCTTGAATCCCAATGTACGACACTCTCTGACATGGTGGATAGATCACCATCGTTTGGTTCAAGGGGCTTCTTTTGTTCACCCAACCTGGACTGTGATCACAACAGATGCGAGTCTTTCAGGTTGGGGAGCTGTTTGGGGGTCTCTGACAGCACAAGGGGTTTGGAAATCTCAAGAGGCGAGATTACCAATAAATATTTTAGAACTCCGTGCAATTCTCAGGGCTCTTCAGTTCTGGCCTCTACTAAAGAGAGAACCGTTTATTTGTTTTCAGACAGACAATATCACAACTGTGGCTTATGTCAATCATCAGCGTGGGACTCACAGTCCCCAAGCTATGAAAGAAGTATCTCGGATACTTGCTTGGGCGGAATCCAGCTCCTGTCTAATCTCTGCAGTACATATCCCAGGTGTAGACAATTGGGAGGCGGATTATCTCAGCCGCCAGACTTTACATCCAGGGGAGTTGTCTCTCCATCCAGATGTGTTTTCTCAGATTGTTCAGATGTGGGGGCTTCCAGAGATAGATCTCATGGCTTCTCATCTAAACTAGAAACTTCCCAGATACCTGTCCAGGTCCAGGGATGTTCAGGCGGAAGCAGTGGATGCGCTGACACTTCCTTGGTGTTATCAACCTGCTTACATCTTCCCGCCTCTAGTTCTTCCAAGAGTGATTTCCAAAATCATCATGGGACAGTCTTTTGTGTTGCTGGTGGCTCCAGCATGGCCACACAGGTTTTGGTATGCGGATCTGGTTCGGATGTCCAGTTGCCCGCCTTGGCCACTTCCATTACGGCCGGACCTACTATCTCAAGGTCCGTTTTTCCATCAGGATCTCAAATCATTAAATTTCAAGGTATGGAAATTGAACGCTTAGTTCTAAGTCATAGAGGTTTCTCTGATTCAGTGATTAGTACTATGTTACAAGCTCGTAAATCTGTCTCTAGGAAGATTTATTATAGAGTTTGGAAGGCTTACATTTCATGGTGTTCTTCTCATAAGTTCTCCTGGCATTCTTTTAGAATTCCTAGAATTTTGCAGTTTCTTCAGGATGGTCTGGATAAGGGTTTGTCTGCAAGTTCCTTGAAAGGACAAATCTCCGCTCTTTCTGTTTTATTTCACAGAAAAATTGCTATACTTCCTGATATACACTGTTTTGTACAGGCTTTAGTTCGTATTAAGCCTGTCATTAAGTCAATTTCTCCTCCTTGGAGTCTTAATTTGGTTCTGAGGGCTTTACAGGCTCCTCCATTTGAACCTATGCATTCTTTGGACATTAAACTACTTTCCTGGAAAGTGTTGTTCCTTTTGGCTATCTCTTCTGCTAGAAGAGTTTCTGAGCTATCTGCTCTTTCTTGTGAGTCTCCTTTTCTGATTTCTCCTGTTAAGTGTAGTCAGTCCACGGGTCATCCATTACTTATGGGATTATATCTCCTCCCTAACAGGAAGTGCAAGAGGATCACCCAAGCAGAGCTGCCATATAGCTCCTCCCCTCTTCGTCATACCAAGTCATTCTCTTGCACCTAACTAATAGATAGGACGTGTGAGAGGACTGTGGTTGTTAAACTTAGTTTTTATTTCTTCAATCAAAAGTTTGTTATTTTAAACGGCACCGGAGTGTGTTGTTTGTT
Source organism: Bombina bombina (assembly GCF_027579735.1). NCBI lineage: Eukaryota > Metazoa > Chordata > Amphibia > Anura > Bombinatoridae > Bombina > Bombina bombina. The sequence continues at coordinate 48,634,548 of NC_069503.1, read as the reverse complement.
CTCAGGCAGCATTAGAAGAAGAATCTACCTGAGTTTGTCTATGATCTTAGCGGTCGTAACTAAGATCCACTTGCTGTTCTCGGCCATTCTGAGGAGTGAGGTAACTTCAGAACAGGGGATAGCAGGCAGGGCTCACCTGCAAGGAGGTATGTTGCAGTATATTATTTTCTAAAGAATGGAATTGACTGAGAAAATACTGCTAATACCGATGTAATGTAAGTGCAGCCTTAAATGCAGTAGTAGCGACTGGTATCAGGCTGATATGTATGTATGTATATTCTGAGGTATTTCTGGGGAATGGAATTTCACTAAGAAAATACTGTCTATATTTAAGTAATATTTGAGCCTGCACTGCAGTGAAAGCGACTAGCAGCAGGCTTATTAATAACATTTCATAATTTTCATTTTTAAAACGTTTACTGGCATGTTAATCGTTTTTTTCTGAGGTACTTGGTGATAAAACTTTATGGGCATGATTTTACCACATGGCTGTCGTTTGTTTCTGAATAAAAACAGTTTACTGAGCTTCCCCACTGTTGTAATATGAGTGGGGGGGGGCCTATTTTAGCGCTTTATTGCGCAGTAAAAATTTAGTCACAGTCTTCCTATTTCTTCCTCCATGATCCAGGACGTCTCTACAGAGCTCAGGGGTCTCCAAAACTAGTTTTGAGGGAGGTAATCACTCACAGCAGACCTTGACTGTGATAAAAACGTTAATATTAAATTGTTATCCGTTTTTTGGGTATTAAGGAGTTAATCATCCATTTGCTGGTGGGTGCAATCCTTTGCTAACTTAATACATTTACTGTGAAAAATTGGTTGCTATAACTATTTTGGTTCATTGTTATTTTCAACTGTGACAGTTTTTTGTGCTTCTTAAAGGCACAGTAGCGTTTTTTATATTGCTTGTAAATTTATTTAGAAAAGTATTTTCAAGCTTGCTAGTCTCATTGCTAGTTTGTTTAAACATGTCTGACACAGATGAATCTCTTTGTTCACTATGTTTAAAGGCCAATGTGGAGCCCAATAGAAACTTGTGTACTAATTGCATTGATGCTACTTTAAATAAAAGCCAATCTGTACATGTAAAGAAATTATCACCAGACAACGAGGGGGAAGTTATGCCGACTAACTCTCCTCACGTGTCAGTACCTTCGCCTCCCGCTCAGGAGGTGCGTGATATTGTGGCGCCAAGTACATCAGGGCGGCCCATACAAATCACTTTGCAAGACATGGCTAATGTTATGACTGAAGTACTATCTAAATTGCCAGAATTTAGGGGTAAACGCGATCACTCTGGGGTAAGAACAGAGTGCGCTGATAATAATAGAGCCATGTCTGATACTGCGTCACAATTTGCAGAACATGAGGACGGAGAGCTTCATTCTGTGGGTGACGGATCTGATCCAAGTAAACTGGACTCAGACATTTCAAATTTTAAATTTAAGCTTGAGAACCTCCGTGTATTACTAGGGGAGGTATTAGCGGCTCTGAATGATTGTAACACGGTTGCAATTCCAGAGAAAGTATGTAGGCTGGATAAATATTTTGCGGTACCGGCGTGTACTGATGTTTTTCCTATACCTAAAAGGCTTACAGAAATTGTTAACAAGGAGTGGGATAGACCCGGTGTGCCTTTTTCACCCCCTCCTATATTTAGAAAAATGTTTCCAATAGACGCCACCACACGGGACTTATGGCAGACGGTCCCTAAGGTGGAGGGAGCAGTTTCTACTCTGGCTAAGCGCACCACTATCCCGGTGGAGGATAGCTGTGCTTTTTCAGATCCAATGGATAAAAAGTTAGAGGGTTACCTTAAGAAAATGTTTGTTCAGCAAGGTTTTATATTACAACCCCTTGCATGCATTGCGCCTGTCACGGCTGCGGCGGCATTCTGGTTTGAGTCTCTGGAAGAGACCCTTAGCACAGCTCCATTGGATGAGATTATAGACGAGCTTTAAGTCCTTAAGCTAGCTAATTCATTTATTTCTGATGCCGTAGTACACTTAACTAAACTTACGGCTAAGAACTCCGGATTCGCCATTCAAGGATCTAGTGGGGGGCAGACTTTCTCTCTTCGCCCAGGCTTGGGCAAGAGATGTCCAGGATCCCTGGGCGTTAGAGATCATATCTCAGGGATATCTTCTGGACTTCAAAGCTTCTCCTCCACAAGGGAGATTTCATCTTTCAAGGTTATCAGCAAACCAGATAAAGAAAGAGGCGTTTCTACGCTGTGTACAAGACCTCTTACTAATGGGAGTGATCCACCCAGTTCCGCGGTCGGAACACGGACAAGGGTTTTATTCAAATCTGTTTGTGGTTCCCAAAAAAGAGGGAACCTTCAGACCAATCTTGGACTTAAAGATCCTAAACAAATTCCTAAGAGTTCCATCGTTCAAAATGGAAACTATTCGGACCATCTTACCTATGATCCAAGAGGGTCAGTACATGACCACAGTGGATTTAAAGGATGCCTACCTTCACATACCGATTCACAAGGATCATTACCGGTATCTAAGGTTTGCCTTCCTAAACAGGCATTACCAGTTTGTAGCTCTTCCCTTCGGGTTAGCTACAGCTCCAAGAATCTTTACAAAGGTTCTGGGCTCTCTTCTGGCGGTACTAAGACCGCAAGGAATAGCGGTAGCTCCGTACCTAGACGACATTCTGATACAAGCGTCAAGTTTCCAAATTGCCAAGTCTCATACAGAGTTGGTTCTGGCATTTCTAAGGTCGCATGGGTGGAAGGTGAACTTAGAAAAGAGTTCTCTATTTCCACTCACAAGAGTTCCCTTCTTAGGGACTCTTATAGATTCTGTAGAAATGAAAATTTACCTGACAGAGGTCAGGTTATCAAAACTTCTAAATGCTTGCCGTGTCCTTCATTCCATTCAACACCCGTCAGTGGCTCAATGCATGGAGGTAATCGGCTTAATGGTAGCGGCAATGGACATAGTACCTTTTGCACGCCTGCATCTCAGACCGCTGCAATTGTGCATGCTAAGTCAGTGGAATGGGGATTACTCAGATTTGTCCCCTATGCTAAATCTGGATCAAGAGACCAGAGATTCTCTTCTATGGTGGCTTTCTCGGCCACATCTGTCCAGGGGGATGCCCTTCCGCAGGCCAGATTGGACGATTGTAACAACAGACGCCAGCCTTCTAGGTTGGGGCGCAGTCTGGAATTCCCTGAAGGCTCAGGGATCATGGACTCAGGAGGAGAGACTCCTTCCAATAAACATTCTGGAATTAAGAGCAGTTTTCAATGCTCTTCTGGCTTGGCCTCAGTTAGCAACTCTGAGGTTCATCAGGTTTCAGTCGGACAACATCACGACTGTGGCTTACATCAACCATCAGGGAGGGACAAGGAGTTCCCTAGCGATGATGGAAGTCTCAAAGATAATTCGCTGAGTCTCACTCTTGCCACCTGTCAGCGATCCACATCCCAGGCGTGGAGAACTGGGAGGCGGATTTCCTAAGTCGCCAGACTTTTCATCCGGGGGAGTGGGAACTTCATTCGGAGGTGTTTGCCCAACTGCTTCATCATTGGGGCAAACCAGATCTGGATCTCATGGCGTCTCGCCAGAACGCCAAGCTTCCTTGTTACGGATCCAGGTCCAGGGACCCGGGAGCGGTACTGATAGATGCTCTGACAGCACCTTGGGTCTTCAACATGGCTTATGTGTTTCCACCCTTCCCGATGCTTCCTCGATTGATTGCCAGGATCAAACAGGAGAGAGCATCGATGATTCTAATAGCGCCTGCGTGGCCACGCAGGACCTGGTATGCAGATCTAGTGGACATGTCGTCCTGTCCACCATGGTCTCTGCCTCTGAGACAGGACCTTCTGATTCAGGGTCCTTTCAAACATCCAAATCTAATTTCTCTGAGGCTGACTGCATGGAGATTGAACGCTTGATTCTATCAAAGCGGGGATTCTCGCAGTCAGTGATTGATACCTTAATACAGGCTAGGAAACCTGTTACCAGGAAAATTTACCATAAAATATGGCGTAAATACTTATTTTGGTGCGAATCCAAGAGTTACTCATGGAGTAAGGTTAGGATTCCTAGGATATTGTCTTTTCTACAAGAAGGTTTAGAAAAGGGTTTATCTGCTAGTTCGTTAAAGGGACAGATCTCAGCTCTGTCTATCCTTTTACACAAATGTCTGTTCAGAAGTTCCAGACGTTCAGGCTTTTTGTCAGGCTTTGGCTAGGATTAAGCCTGTGTTTAAGACTGTTGCTCCGCCGTGGAGCTTAAACTTAGTTCTTAATGTTCTGCAAGGTGTTCCGTTTGAACCCCTTCATTCCATTGATATCAAGCTGTTATCTTGGAAAGTTCTGTTTTTAATGGCTATTTCCTCGGCTCGAAGAGTCTCTGAGTTATCGGCCTTACATTGTGATTCTCCTTATCTGATTTTTCATTCAGACAAGGTAGTTCTGCGTACTAAACCGGGGTTCTTACCTAAGGTAGTCACTAACAAGAATATCAATCAAGAGATTGTTGTTCCATCATTGTGCCCTAACCCTTCTTCAAAGAAGGAACGACTTCTGCACAATCTGGACGTCGTCCGTGCCCTGAAATTTTATTTGCAGGCAACTAAAGAATTTCGTCAAACTTCTTCCCTGTTTGTCGTTTATTCTGGACAGAGGAGAGGTCAAAAAGCTTCGGCTACCTCTCTCTCTTTTTGGCTTCGTAGCATAATACGTTTAGCCTATGAGACTGCTGGACAGCAGCCTCCTGAAAGGATTACAGCTCATTCTACTAGAGCTGTGGCTTCCACTTGGGCCTTTAAGAATGAGGCCTCTGTTGAACAGATTTGCAAGGCTGCAACTTGGTCTTCACTTCACACTTTTTCAAAATTTTACAAATTTGACACTTTTGCTTCTTCGGAGGCTGTTTTTGGGAGAAAGGTTCTGCAGGCAGTGGTTCCTTCCGTGTAAAGATCCTGCCTGTCCCTCCCGTCATCCGTGTACTTTTAGTTTTGGTATTGGTATCCCATAAGTAATGGATGACCCGTGGACTGACTACACTTAACAGGAGAAAACATAATTTATGCTTACCTGATAAATTCCTTTCTCCTGTAGTGTAGTCAGTCCACGGCCCGCCCTGTTTTTTACGGCAGGTCTAAATTTTAAATTAAACTCCAGTCACCACTGCACCCTATAGTTTCTCCTTTCTCGTTTGGTTTCGGTCGAATGACTGGGTATGACGTGGAGGGGAGGAGCTATATGGCAGCTCTGCTTGGGTGATCCTCTTGCACTTCCTGTTAGGGAGGAGATATAATCCCATAAGTAATGGATGACCCGTGGACTGACTACACTACAGGAGAAAGGAATTTATCAGGTAAGCATAAATTATGTTTTTTCATCAGGATAAGGCAGTTTTGCGGACTTCTTTTCAATTTTTACCTAAGGTTGTGAATTCTAACAAAATTAGTAGAGAAATTGTTGTCCCTTCTTTATGTCCAAATCCTAAGAATTCTTTGGAGAGATTCTTACATTCTTTGGATGTGGTAAGAGCTTTGAAATATACTAAAATTTTCAGGAAGACTTCTAGTCTATTTGTTTTATTTTCTGGTCCTAGGAAAGGTCAGAAAGCTTCTGCTGTTTCCTTGGCTTCTTGGTTGAAACTTTTGATTCATCAAGCTTATTTGGAGTCGGGTCAAACCCCTTCTCAGAGAATTACAGCTCATTCTACTAGATCAGTCTCTACTTCATGGGCTTTTAAGAATGAAGCTTCAGTCGATCAGATTTGCAGAGCAGCCACTTGTTCCTCTTTGCATACATTTACTAAATTCTACCATTTTGATGTATTTGCTTCTTCGGAAGCAGTTTTTGGTAGAAAAGTTCTTCAGGCAGCTGTTTCAGTTTGATTCTTCTGCTTTTGATTTAAGTTTTTTTCTTTTCAAAGTGAAAATAACTTATTTTTTGGGTTGTGGATTATTTTTTCAGTGTAATATGGCTGTTTTTATTTTATTCCCTCCCTCTCTAGTGACTCTTGAGTGGAAGACTCCACAGCTTGGGTATTGATATCCCATATGTCACTAGCTCATGGACTCTTGCCAATTACATGAAATAAAACATAATTTATGTAAGAACTTACCTGATAAATTCATTTCTTTCATATTGGCAAGAGTCCATGAGGCCCACCCTTTTTATGGTGGTTATGATTTTTTGTATAAACACAATTATTTCCAAATTTCCTTTGTTGATGCTTTCTACTCCTTTCTTTATCACCCCACTGCTTGGTTATTCATTAAACTGAATTGTGGGTGTGGTAAGGGGTGTATTTATAGGCATTTTGAGGTTTGGGAAACTTTGCCCCTCCTGGTAGGATTGTATATCCCATATGTCACTAGCTCATGGACTCTTGCCAATATGAAATAAATGAATTTATCAGGTAAGTTCTTACATAAATTATGTTTTTCTCTCTCGCATTCCAATAAACCCAGTGAAGGCTCAGGCATTTCTGAAATGTGTTTCAGATCTAGAGTTGGCTGGAGTAATTGTGCCAGTTCCAGTTCTGGAACGTGGTCTGGGGTTTTACTCAAATCTATTCATTGTACCAAAGAAGGAGAATTCCTTCAGACCAGTTCTGGATCTAAAAATATTGAATCGTTATGTAAGGATACCAACATTCAAAATGGTAACTATAAGGACTATTCTGCCTTTTGTTCAGCAAGGGCATTATATGTCCACAATAGATTTACAGGATACATATCTTCATATTCCAATTCATCCAGATCACTATCAGTTTCTGAGATTCTCTTTTCTAGACAAGCATTACTAGTTTGTGGCCCTTCCGTTTGGCCTAGCAACAGCTCCAAGGATCTTTTCAAAGGTTCTCGGTGCCCTTCTATCTGTAATCAGAGAGCAGGGTATTGCGGTATTTCCTTATTTGGAAGATATCTTGGTACTTGCTCAGTCTTCACATTCTGCAGAATCTCATACGAATCAACTTGTGTCATTTCTTCAAAGACATGGTTGGAGGATCAATTTACCAAAGAGTTTGTTGATTCCTCAGACAAGGGTAACCTTTTTGGGTTTTCAAATAGATTCAGTGTCCATGACCTTGTCTCTAACAGAAAAGAGACGTCTGAAATTGGTTTCAGCCTGTCGAAACCTTCAGTCTCAATCATTCCCTTCGGTAGCTTTGTGCATGGAAATTCTAGGTCTCATGACTGCTGCATCGGACGCGATCCCCTTTGCTCGTTTTCACATGAGACCTCTTCAGCTTTGTATGCTGAACCAGTGGTGCAGGGATTATACAAAGATATCACAATTAATATCCTTAAATCTAAATGTACGACACTCTCTGACGTGGTGGATAGATCACCATCATTTAGTCCAAGGGGCTTCTTTTGTTCGTCCAACTTGGACTGTGATCTCAACAGATGCGAGTCTGTCAGGTTGGGGAGCTGTATGGGGATCTCTGACAGCGTAGGGGGTTTGGGAATCTCAGGAGGCGAGATTACCAATCAACATTTTGGAACTCCGTGCGATTTTCAGGGCTCTTCAGTTCTGGCCTCTTCTGAAGAGAGAATCGTTCATTTGTTTTCAGACAGACAATGTCACAACCGTGGCATATGTCAATCATCAAGGGGGGACTCTCAGTCCTCAGGCTATGAAAGAAGTATCTCGGATACTTGTATGGGCGGAATCCAGCTCCTGTCTAATCTCTGCGGTTCACATCCCAGGTATAGACAATTGGGAAGCGGATTATCTCAGTCGCCAGACGTTACATCCGGGCGAATGGTCTCTTCATCCAGAGGTATTTCTTCAGATTGTTCAAATCTGGGGACTTCCAGAAATAGATCTGATGGCTTCTCATCTAAACAAGAAACTTCCCAGGTATCTGTCCAGATCCAGGGATCCTCAGGCGGAGGCAGTGGGCGCGTTGTCGCTTCCTTGGAATTATCATCCTGCCTATATCTTTCCGCCTCTAGTTCTTCTTCCAAAAGTGATTTCCAAAATTCTAATGGAACGTTCGTTTGTACTGCTGGTGGCTCCAGCATGGCCTCACAGGTTTTGGTATGCGGATCTCATTCGGATGGCCAGTTGCCAACCTTGGACTCTTCCGTTAAGACCAGACCTTCTATCTCAAGGCCCTTTTTTCCATCAGGATCTCAAATCATTAAATTTGAAGGTATGGAAATTGAACGCTTGATTCTTAGTCATAGAGGTTTCTCTGACTCAGTAATTAATACTATGTTACAGGCTCGTAAATCTGTGTCTAGGAAGATTTATTATCGAGTCTGAAAGACTTACATTTCTTGGTGTTCTTCTCATAAAATTCTCCTGGCATTCTTTTAGAATTCCTAGAATTTTACAGTTTCTTCAGGATGGTTTGGATAAGGGTTTGTCTGCAAGTTCCTTGAAAGGACAAATCTCTGCTCTTTTTGTTCTTTTTCACAGAAAGATTGCTAATCTTCCTGATATTCGTTGTTTTGTACAGGCTTTGGTTCGTATCAAACCTGTCATTAAGTCAATCTCTCCTCCTTGGAGTCTTAATTTGGTTCTGAGGGCTTTACAAGCTCCTCCGTTTGAACCTATGCATTCTCTGGATATTAAATTACTTTCTTGGAATGTTCTGTTCCTTTTGGCTATCTCTTCTGCTAGAAGAGTTTCTGAGTTATCTGCTCTTTCTTGTGAATCTCCTTTTCTGATTTTTCATCAGGATAAGGCGTTGTTGCGGACTTCATTTAAATTTTTACCTAAGGTTCTGAATTCTAACAACATTAGTAAAGAAATTGTTGTTCCTTCATTGTGTCCTAATCCTAAGAATTCTCTGGAGAGATCTTTACATTCTTTGGATGTAGTAAGAGCTTTAAAATATTATGTTGAAGCTACTAAAGATTTTAGAAAGACTTCTAGTCTATTTGTTATCTTTTCTGGTTCCAGGAAAGGTCAGAAGGCCTCCGCCATTTCTTTGGCGTCTTGGTTAAAGTCTTTGATTCATCATGCTTATGTAGAGTTGGGTAAATCTCTGCCTCAAAGGATTATGGCTCATTCTACTAGGTCAGTTTCTACTTCCTGGGCGTTTAGGAATGAAGCTTCTGTTGATCAGATTTGCAAAGCAGCAACTTGGTCTTCTTTGCATACTTTTACTAAATTCTATCATTTTGATGTTTTTTCTTCTTCTGAAGCAGTTTTTGGTAGAAAAGTACTTCAGTCAGCTGTTTCAGTTTGATTCTTCTGCTTATAATTTCAGTTTTTTTCATTATTAAGATTAAAACTTTTGTTTTGGGTTGTGGATTATTTTTCAGCGGAATTGGCTGTCTTTATTTTATCCCTCCCTCTCTAGTGACTCTTGCGTAGAAGTTCCACATCTTGGGTATTTATTATCCCATACGTCACTAGCTCATGGACTCTTGCTAATTACATGAAAGAAAACATAATTTATGTAAGAACTTACCTGATAAATTCATTTCTTTCATATTAGCAAGAGTCCATGAGGCCCACCCTTTTTTTGTGGTGGTTATGATTTTTTTGTATAAAGCACAATTATTCCAATTCCTTTTTTTGATGCTTTCGCTCCTTTCTTATCACCCCACTTCTTGGCTATTCGTTAAACTGAATTGTGGTTGTGGTGAGGGGTGTATTTATAGGCATTTTGAGGTTTGGGAAACTTTGCCCCTCCTGGTAGGAATGTATATCTCATACGTCACTAGCTCATGGACTCTTGCTAATATGAAAGAAATACATTTTTCAGGTAAGTTCTTACATAAATTATGTTTTTTTAAGGCCCTCTGACATTGAGTGCATGGTGGGAGGGGCCTATTTTCATGCACTTTATGCGCAGTTGATATTCAGACAGACATCCAGCTTCCCTAGGAGTCCTCTGGCATCTAGGACCACTATAGAGGGTTTTTTCCTGCAAAAATCATGTTTAAGGGCAGGTAGGAGCCACATCAGAGCTGTGGCAGTGTGTTTGACAGTTTTTTTTAACAGTTTTACCATTTTTCTAATCTGGTTTGGGACCTAAGGGGTTAATCATCCATTTGCAAGTGGGTGCAATGCTGCTTTAGTCTCTTATACACACTGTAAACATTTTGTAGAGTTTACTACTTTTTAACACTGTTTTGCAGTTTATGTGGTAGTTTTTTTCTCTTAAAGGTACAGTACCGTTTTTGTTTAATTGCTTTTTCACATTTATTAAAGTGTTTTCCAAGCTTGCTGGTCTCATTTCTAGTCTGTTAAACATGTCTGACATAGAGGAAACTCCTTGTTCATTATGTTTTGAAGCCATTGTGGAACCCCCTCTTAGAATGTGTACAAAATGCACTGACCTTTCTATAAGTTATAAAGATCATATTATGGCTTTTAAAGATTTATCACTAGAGGTTTCTCAGACTGACAAAAGGGAGGTTAAACCACCTAGCTCTCCCAATGTGTCAGAACCTATATCTCCCGCGCAAGTGACGCCTAGTACATCTGGCGCGCCCAATGCGTTTACCTTACAAGACATGGCGGCAGTTATGAATCATACCCTCACAGAGGTATTGTCCAAACTGCCAGGGTTACAAGGAAAGTGTGACAGCTCTGGGGTTAGAACAAATACAGAGCTTTCTGACGCTTTAGTAGCTATGTCTGATATACCCTCACAATGTTCAGAAGCCGAAGCAGGAGAGCTTCTATCTGTGGGTGACATTTCTGATTCAGGGAAGGCGTTACTTCAGTCTGACTCTGAAATGACAGCATTTAAATTTAAGCTTGAATACCTCCGCTTGTTGCTCAGTGAGGGTTTAGCGACTCTGGATGACTGTGACACTATTGTAGTCCCAGAGAAATTGTGTAAAATGGACAAATACTTTGCAGTGCCTGTTTACACTGATGTTTTTCTAATCCCTAAGAGGTTTTCAGAAATTATTACGAAGGAATGGGATAGACCAGGTGTACTGTTCTCTCCCCCTCCTGCTTTTAAAAAGATGTTTCCCATAGATGCCGCTACATGGGACTCGTGGCAGACGGTCCCTAAGGTGGAGGGAGCAGTCTCTACCTTAGCTAAGCCTAACACTATCCCCGTCGAGGACAGTTGTGCTTTCCTAGATCCAATGGATAAAAAATTAGAGGGTTTCCTTAAGAAAATCTTTATACAACAAGGTTTTATTCTCCAGGCTCTTGCATGCATTGCCCCAGTCACTGATGCAGTGGCTTTTTGGTTCGAGTCTCTTGAAGAGGCTCTACAGGTGGAGACCCCGTTGGATGATATCCTAGACAGGCTTAAAGCCCTTAAGTTAGCCAATTCATTTATTTCTGACGCTGTTTTTCATTTAACAAAGCTAAGCTAAGAATTCAGGTTTTGCCATTCAGGCGCGTAGTAGGGCGCTATGGCTTAAATCCTGGTCAGCTGACGTTACTTCAAAGTCTAAGCTTCTTAACATCCCCTTCAAAGGGCAGACCCTATTCGGGCCTGGACTGAAGGAGATCATTTCTGATATTACTGGAGGAAAAGGCCACGCCCTTCCCCAGGATAGGTCCAACAAATTAAGGACCAAACAGACTAATTTTCGTTCCTTTCGAAACTTCAAGAGTGGCGCAGCTTCAACTTCCTCTACTGCAAAACAAGAAGGAAATTTTGCCCAGTCCAAGCCAGTCTGGATACCTAACCAGGCTTGGAATAAGGGAAAACAGGCCAAAAAACCTGCTACTACCTCTAAGACAGCATGAAGGAGTAGCCCCCGATTCGGGACTGGATCTAGTTGGGGGAAGACTTTCTCTCTTCGCCCAGGCTTGGGCAAGAGACGTCCAGGATCCCTGGGCTCTGGAGATTATTTCCCAGGGATATCTTCTGGATTTCAAAGCCTCATCTCCAAAGGGGAGATTTCATCTCTCACAATTATCTGCAAACCAGATAAAGAGAGAGGCATTCTTACGTTGCGTTCAAGACCTTCTGGTTATGGGAGTGATCCACCCAGTTCCAAGGGAGGAACAGGTGCAGGGATTCTATTCAAATCTTTTTATAGTTCCCAAAAAAGAGGGAATTTTCAGACCAATCTTGGATCTCAAGATCCTAAACAAATTTCTCAGGGTCCCATCCTTCAAGATGGAGACTATTCGAACCATCCTACCTATGATCCAGGAGGGTCAATATATGACTACCGTGGACTTAAAGGATGCTTATCTCCATATTCCAACACACAGAGATCATCATCGGTTTCTCAGGTTTGCCTTCCTAGACAGGCATTACCAGTTTGTGGCTCTTCCCTTCGGGTTAGCCACGGCACCAAGAATCTTTACGACGGTTCTAGGGTCCCTTCTGGTGGTTCTAAGGCCACGAGGCATAGCGGTGACTCCTTACCTAGACGACATTCTGATACAGGCGTTGAATTTTCAAATTACCAAGTCCCATACGGACATTGTTCTGGCATTCCTGAGGTCTCACGGGTGGAAGGTGAATGAAGAAAAGAGTTCTCTCTCCCCTCTCACAAGAGTTTCCTTCCTAGGAACTCTGATAGATTCAGTAGAAATGAAGATTTTTCTGACAGAGGTCAGGTTGTCAAAGTTTCTAACTTCTTGCCGTGCTCTTTATTCCACTTCTCAGCTGTCAGTGGCTCAGTGTATGGAAGTAATCGGCCTAATGGTAGCGGCAATGGACATAGTTTCGTTTGCCTGCCTACATCTCAGACCACTGCAACTCAGTGGAATGGGGATTACACAGATTTGTCCCCTCTGCTAAATCTGGATCAAGAGACCAGGGATTCTCTTCTCTGGTGGCTATCTCGGGTCCATCTGTCCAGGGGAATGAATTTCCGCAGGCCAAAATGGACTATAGTGACGACAGATGCCAGCCTTCTGGGCTGGGGCGGAGTCTGGAACTCCCTGAAGGCTCAGGGTTCGTGGACTCAGGAGGTAGCCCTCCTTCCGATAAACATTCTGGAACTAAGAGCGATATTCAATGCTCGTCAAGCTTGGCCTCAGCTAGCTGCGGTCAGGTTCATCAGATTTCAGTCGGACAACATCACGACTGTAGCCTATATCAACCATCAGGGGGGAACAAGGAGCCCCTGGCAATGTTGGAGGTCTCAAAGATAATTCTATGGGCTGAGGTTCACTCTTGCCATCTCTCAGCTATCCATATCCCAGGAGTAGAGAACTGGGAGGCGGATTTCCTAAGTCGGCAGACTTTTCATCCGGGAGAGTGGGAGCTCCATCCGGAGGTATTTGCCCAGTTGATTCAACTATGGGGCAAACCAGAACTGGATCTCATGGCGTCTCGTCAGAACGCCAAGCTTCCTCGTTACGGGTCCAAGTCCAGGGATCCCAAGGCAGCGCTGATAGATGCTCTAGCAGCGCCCTGATCCTTCAGCCTGGCTTATGTGTTTCCACCGTTTCCTCTGCTCCCTCGTCTGATTGCCAAGATCAAGCAGGAGAGAGCTTCAGTGATTTTGATAGCTCCTGCGTGGCCACGCAGGACTTGGTATGCAGATCTTTCAAACATCCAAATCTAATTTCTCTGCGTCTGACTGCTTGGAGATTAAACGCTTGATTCTATCAAAGCGTGGTTTTTCCGAGTCGGTCATTGATACCTTAATTCAGGCTCGAAAGCCTGTCACCAGGAAGATCTATCATAAGATATGGTGTAAATATCTTCATTGGTGTGAATCCAAGGGTTACTCATGGAGTAAAGTCAGGATTCCTAGAATCTTATCCTTTCTAAAGAGAAATCTTCAGTGTGGAGAACGATGTCATGCTACAAGCAGCATTGATGTATGTTCAGTCTTTTGTTTTCTGGGGAGACTTGATACATCAGAACAGACTGACAATATCCCTAACTGGGGAGGGGTAAGCAGTATGCACTTTAGAAAATGGTGTACCTGGATTCCCTGTTAAATTTTATTATATTACTAAGTGTAGATATCACTTTAAAAATATTTCTCTTGCAAGGTGTATGCAGTCCACGGATTCATCCTTTACTTGTGGGATATTCTCATTCCCTACAGGAAGTGGCAAAGAGAGCACACAGCAGAGCTGTCCATATAGCTCCCCCTCTAGCTCCACCCCCCAGTCATTATCTTTGCCGGCTCTAAGCACTAGGGTCTCTCTACGGGAGGGTAAAGTGAATGTGGTGTTAGAATTGTAGTTTTATATCTTCAATCAAAAGTTTGTTATTTTTAAATGGTACCGGTTTGTACTATTTACTCTCTAGCAGAAAAGTGATGAAGATTTCTGCTGAGAGGAAAATGATTTTAGCATGTTGTAAGTAAAATCCACTGCTGTTCCCACACAGGACTGTGGAGTACCAGAAAACTTCAGTTGGGGGGAACAGTTTGCAGGCTTGACTGCAATGAGGTATGTTCAGTCATTTATTTCTAGACAAGACTGAGATAATGCTAGAAGACTGATAAGATCCCCATGTGGGGAGGGTAAGCTATGTTCTGAGACTTAGTATAGAATTGAATGCTTACATATCAGGGCTAATTAGGCTGGTTGACACTAATGCAGGGCAATCGATTATTTGTTTCAAGATATACTCGTTGGAGACACTTTTTTAAGCACTTTGGAGTGTTTTCTGGGGTTATTATCCACATGGCAAAAATTTAGTCACTTAGAAGTGATTTTTGTAGGCCTCACAACTCTGGAGTGGGAGGGGCCTAATTTCGCGCCTCAGATGCGCAGTTAGAATTGAAAGACAGTTCATGCTGCTTCACAGGGAGGGTCCAGCTGCTGATTGAGGGCCTAAAAGAAGCTTTATTCCCCCAAAACTGATCCCTAAGGGCAGGTAGGGCCACAGCAGTAAGCTGTGGCAAGGTGATGTAGTTATTTAACCGGTTGTTGGCTTTAGGCTGCTCCGGTTTGGGCATTAAGGGGTTAATCGTTCTGCAACTTGTGGTGCAATCATATTAAAGCCTTAGGTACATACTGTGAAAATTTCAAAAGGATTGGTGCATTTTTCACTGTTTTGTAAAAATGTGTGCTCTTTTTATTTCTTAAAGGCACAGTAACGTTTTTTCAAATTGTGTTTTTTATTTGATTAAAGTGTTTTCCAAGCCTGCTTGTGTATGCTACTAGTCTGTTAAACATGTCTGACAAATCCTTGTTCAATGTGTTTAGAAGCCATGGTGGAACCCCCTCTCAGAATGTGTCCCAATTGCACTAATATGTCTATACACTTTAAAGATCATATTGTTGCACTTAAGTGTGGCCCTAGATGATTCTCAGACTGAAGGTAATGAGGATAGTCCGTCTACCTCTCCCCATGTGTCACAACCAGTTACGCCCGCTCAAGCGATACCTAGTACCTCTAGTGCGTCTGCCCCTATTATATTGCAACAACTAGCGACAGTCATGGATAATTCCCTTGCGGCCTTTCTAACCAAACTGCCAGTTTATCCTGCAAAGCGCGATAGCTCTGTTTTAAGAACAGATTATGAGCAGTCTGAAGCTTTGGTAGCCTTATCTGATGTGCCCTCACAACGCTCTGAAGTGGGGGTGAGGGATTTTATGTCTGAGGGAGAAATTTCCGATTCAGGAAAGGTTTCTCATCAGGCAGAGTCAGATTCATTAGCGTTTAAATTTAAATTGGAACACCTCAGCGTATTGCTCAGGGAGGTATTAGCTACGCTGGATGATTGTGACCCTATGGTGGTCCCAGAGAAGTTGTGTAAAATGGACAAGTACCTAGAGGTCCCTGTATACACTGATGCGTTTCCGATCCCTAAGAGGGTTGCGGATATTGTTACTAGGGAGTGGGATAGACCAGGTGTCCCTTTTGTTCCCCCCCTATTTTTAAGAAAATGTTCCCCATAACTGACCCCAGGTGGGACTCGTGGCAGACGGTCCCTAAGGTAGAGGGGGCTGTTTCTTCACTTGCTAAACGTACAACCATACCAATTGAAGACAGTTGTGCTTTTAAAGATCCTATGGATAAAAAGTTAGAAGGTTTACTTAAGAAAATTTTTGTTCAACAAGGTTTTCTTCTCCAACCTATTGCCTGCATTATTCCTGTAACTACTGCAGCGGCTTTCTGGTTTGAGGCGCTGGAGGAGTTGCTCCAGACGGAGACCTCATATGACGAAATTATGGATGGAATTAAGGTTCTAAAGCTGGCTAATTCTTTTATCACAGATGCTGCCTTGCAATTAGCTAAGTTAGCGGCAAAAAATTCAGGTTTCGTCATTATGGCGCGCAGAGCGCTTTGGCTCAAGTCGTGGTCGGCCGATGTGTCGTCAAAATCCAAATTATTAAATATCCCTTTCAAAGGAAAGACCCTTTTCGAGCCAGAATTGAAAGAGATTATTTCAGAAATCACTGGGGGAAAGGGCCATGCTCTCCCTCAGGACAAGCCCTTTAAGGCTAAAAACAAAGCTAATTTTCGTTCCTTTCGTAATTTCAGGAGCTGTCCCGCTTCAGCCTCTACAGCTGCAAAGCAAGAGGGTAACGCTTCACAGCCCAAGGCAACCTGGAAGCCTTACCAGGGCTGGAACAAGGGTAAACAGGCCAAAAAGCCTGCAGCTGCTACCAAGACAGCATGAAGGGGTAGCCCCCGATCCGGGACCGGATCTAGTAGGGGGCAGACTTTCTCTCTTCGCTCAGGCCTGGGCAAGAGATGTTCACGATCCCTGGGCTTTAGAGATTGTTACCCAGGGATATCTTCTAGAATTCAAAGACTCCCCACCAAGGGGAAGGTTCCACATTTCTCGTCTGTCTACAGACCAGACAAAGAAAGAGGCGTTCTTACGCTGTGTAGAAGATCTACATACGATGGGAGTGATATACCCAGTTCCAATTGCAGAACAAGGACTGGGTTTTTACTCAAACCTGTTTGTGGTTCCCAAAAAAGAAGGAACTTTCAGACCAATCCTGGATCTAAAAATTCTAAACAGATTCCTCAGAGTCCCATCATTCAAGATGGAGACCATTCAGACAATCTTACCTATGATCCAGGAAGGTCATTATATGACTACCGTGGATCTAAAGGATGCGTACCTGCATATCCCTATCCACAAAGATCATCATCAGTTCCTCAGGTTCACTTTCCTAGACAAGCATTACCAGTTTGTGGCTCTTCCATTCGGTTTAGCCACTGCTCCCAGAATTTTCACAAAGGTGCTAGGGTCCCTTCTGGCGGTTCTAAGACCGCGGGGCATAGCAGTGGCGCCTTGTTTGGACGACATCTTAATTCAGGCGCCGTCTTTTCACAGAGCCAAGGCACACACAGAGATTGTATTGGCCTTTCTAAGGTCTCACGGGTGGAAGGTGAACATCAAAAAGCGTTCTCTGTCCCCACTCACAAGGGTTCCCTTCCTAGGAACACTAATAGATTTGGTAGAAATTAGAATATTTCTGACGGAGGTCAGAAAGTTGAAACTTTTAACTACTTGCCGAGTTCTTCATTCCATTCCTCGTCCATCTGTAGCTCAGTGCATGGAGGCAATCTGATTAATGGTAGCGGCAATGGACATAGTCCCTTTCGCTCGGATACATCTCAGACCACTGCAACTATGCATGCTCAGTCAGTGGAATGGGGATTATGCAGATTTGTCTCCTCAAATACAGTTGGACCATGAAACCAGAGTTTCTCTTCTCTGGTGGTTGTCTCAGGATCACCTGTCTCAGGGAATATGTTTCCGCAGACAAGAGTGGATCATTGTAACGACCGACGCCAGTCTGTTAGGCTGGGGTGCAGTCTTAGACTCCCTGAAAGCTCAAGGCTTATGGTCTCGGGAAGAATCTCTTCTCCCGATAAACATTCTGGAACTGAGGGCGATATTCAACGTGCTTCAGGCATGGCCTCAACTAGCTGCGGCAAAATTCGTCAGATTTCAGTTGGACAACATCACGACTGTAGCTTATATCAATCATCAGGGGGGAACAAAGAGTTCCCTAGCGATGAAGGAAGTAACCAAAATAATCAGGTGGGTGGAGGACCACTCCTGCCATCTCTCAGCAATTCACATCCCAGGACTAGACAACTGGGAGGCGGATTTTCTGAGTCGTCAGACTTTTCACCCGGGGGAGTGGGAACTCCACCCGGAGGTATTTGCCAAACTGACTCAGCTATGGGGTATTCCAGAGTTGGATCTGATGGCGTCCCGTCAGAACACCAAGCTTCCTCTCTACGGATCCAGGTCCCAGGACCCCAAGGCGGCATTGATAGATGCTCTAGCAGCGCCTTGGTCCTTCAATCTGGCTTATGTTTTCCCACCGTTTCCTCTTCTCCCTCGTCTGATTGCCAGAATCAAGCAGGAGAAGGCTTCAGTGATTTTGATAGCGCCTGCGTGGCCACGCAGGAATTGGTATGCAGACCTAGTGGACATGTCATCTGTCCCACCATGGACACTGCCAATGAGGCAGGACCTTCTAATACAGGGTCCGTTCAAGCATCCAAATCTAGTTTCTCTACGTCTGACTGCTTGGAGATTGAACGCTTAATTCTATCAAAGCGTGGTTTCTCTGAGTCAGTTATAGATACTTTGATTAAGGCTAGAAAGCCTGTCACCAGGAAAATCTACCATAAGATATGGCGGAAATATCTTTGTTGGTGTGAATCCAAGGGTTACTCATGGAGTAAGATTAGGATTCCCAGGATATTGTCCTTTCTCCAAGACGGATTGGAGAAAGGATTGTCGGCTAGTTCTTTAAAGGGACAGATATCTGCTCTGTCTATCCTTTTACACAAGCGTCTGGCAGAGGTACCAGACATTCAAGCGTTTGCACAGGCTTTAGTCAGAATCAAGCCTGTCTATAAACCTGTGGCTCCGCCATGGAGTCTAAATCTAGTTCTTTCAGTTCTTCAAGGGGTTCCGTTTGAACCTTTACATTCCATAGATATTAAGTTGTTATCTTGGAAAGTTTTGTTTTTGGTAGCTATCTTTTCTGCTCGAAGAGTCTCGGAATTATCTGCCTTACAGTGTGATTCACCTTACCTGGTGTTCCATGCAGATAAGGTAGTTTTGCGTACTAAACCTGGTTTTCTTCCTAAAGTGGTTTCTAACAAGAATATTAACCAGGAAATTGTTGTTCCTTCTCTGTGTCCCAATCCTTCTTCAAAGAAAGAACATCTGTTGCACAATCTTGATGTAGTTCGTGCTCTAAAGTTCTATTTGCAAGCAACTAAGGATTTCAGACAAACATCTTCCTTGTTTGTTATCTATTCTGGTAAGAGGAGAGGTCAGAAAGCGACTGCTACCTCTTTCCTTTTGGCTGAAAAGCATCATCCGTTTGGCCTATGAGACTGCTGGCCAGCAGCCTCCTGAAAGAATTACTGCTCATTCTACCAGAGTAGTGGCTTCCACATGGGCTTTCAAGAATGAGGCTTCTGTTGATCAGATTTGTAAGGCAGCGACTTGGTCTTCACTGCATACTTTTTCCAAATTTTACAAATTCGATACTTTTGCTTCTTCTGAGGCTATTTTTGGGAGAAAGGTTTTGCAAGCAGTGGTGCCTTCCGTTTAAGGTACCTGTCTTGTTCCCTCCCTTCATCCGTGTCCTAAAGCTTTGGTATTGGTATCCCACAAGTAAAGGATGAATCCGTGGACTGGATACACCTTGCAAGAGAAAACAGAATTTATGCTTACCTGATAAATTACTTCCTCTTGCAGTGTATCCAGTCCACGGCCCGCCCTGGCATTTAAGTCAGGTAAAAAAAAATTTGTTTAAACTACAGTCACCACTGCACCCTATGGTTTCTCCTTTTTCTTCCTAACCTTTGGTCAAATGACTGGGCGGTGGAGCTAGAGGGGGAGCTATATGGACAGCTCTGCTGTGTGCTCTCTTTGCCACTTCCTGTAGGGAATGAGAATATCCCACAAGTAAAGGATGAATCCGTGGACTGGATACACCGCAAGAGAAAGTAATTTATCAGGTAAGCATAAATTCTGTTTTTGTGGCCTGACGTTGGGAGATGCGGCTGGTTTTTATTTCTGTTGACACCTTACAATATGAAGCGCTTATTGCACAGGATGTATTTGTTGAACACATGGCTTGATAATGACCAACATGTTTGGGCTTTCAATTACCCATGCGGGTCTCGGTAGGATAGGAGTTACGCCCATGGTGGGTGGGGCCTATTTTCGTGCGCTCAGACGCACAGTGTGTGTTCTGGTTCGGTAGCAAGATCCTGAGGCTCTGGTGGGGCCTAGCTCTGTTTCATGATCGTAGTGGACAGAGACGCTCAGAATGTTGTGTCAGTGTGCCTTGGGGGTAGGTAGGGGCCACAGCGGTCAAATTTTTAGAATACAAAGATATATTTGATAAACCTGATTTACTTTGATATTTTACATATCCTAACAAGTGGTGCAATATATTTAAGCTAATTGGGACACATAGGGGCAATTTTTATTGCTGA
Organism: Bombina bombina; assembly: GCF_027579735.1. Taxonomy (NCBI): domain Eukaryota; kingdom Metazoa; phylum Chordata; class Amphibia; order Anura; family Bombinatoridae; genus Bombina; species Bombina bombina. The sequence goes on along the minus strand of NC_069503.1, from coordinate 48,614,254 downwards.
AATTGTCTTTTTGGCTAATTATTGCTATTGCTAGTCTGTTTAACATGTCTGACATTGAGGAAACTACTTGTTCTATGTGTTTAGATGCCTCTGTGGAACCCCCTCTTACTTTTTGTCCCTCATGTACTGAAAGGGCCTTAAAATGTAAAGAGCAGATTTTATTTAAGGAAATTGTGTCTAAGGATGATTCTCAGTCTGAGGAGAATCAGGGTATGCCGCCAAATTCTCTCCAAACGTCACAACCTTTAACGCCCACCCAAGCGACGCCGGGTTCTTCAACCGCGTCTAATTCATTTACCCTGCAGGATATGGCTGCAGCTATGTCAACTACCCTTACAGAGGTTTTATCCAAGTTGCCAGTGTTACAGGGCAAACACAGTAGGACAGTAGTCAATGTGAATACTGAATCCTCTAATGCTTTATTGACCATTTCCGATGTACGCTCACAGGGATCTCATTTGGGGGTCAGGGAACTTCTGTCTGAGGGGGAACTTTCCAATTCGGGAAGTGTGTTACCTCAGATGGACTCGGACGTCATGTCCTTTAGATTTAAGCTTGAACACCTCCGCTGTTACTTTCAGAAGTTTTAGCGACTCTGGATGACTGTGACTCTATTGTGGTATCACCAGAGAAATTGTGTAAAATGGACAAATACTTAGAGGTACCTGCTTACACTGATGCTTTTCCGGTTCCTAAGAGAATTTCAGAGATTATCAAAAGGGAATGGGACAGACCGGGTATACCGTTCTCACCTTCTCTAATTTTAAGAAAATGTACCCTATATCTGGCACTATTCGGGACTCTTGGCAGACGGTCCCTAAGGTGGAGGGAGCTATATCTACCCTGGCTAAGCGTACAACTATTCCTATTGAGGACAGCTGTGCTTTCAAAGATCCTATGGATAAGAAATTGGAGGGTTTTCTAAAAAAGTTATTTATTCATCAGGGTTTCCTTTTACAACCGACAGCCTGTATTGTACCAGTTACCACTGCGGCGGCTTTTTGGTTTGATACCTTAGAGTCTCTTAAGACTGAGACTCCTTTAGAGGATATTTTAGATAGAATTAAGGCTCTCAAGCTGGCTAATTCTTTTATCACAGATGCCGCCTTTCAAATTGCTAAGTTGGCGGCTAAGAATGCCGGATTTGCCGTTTTAGCTCGTAGATCATTATGGTTAAAATCTTGGTCTGCTTATGTGTCATCTAAGTCAAAGCTTTTGGCTATTCCTTTCAAGGGCAAAACACTATTCGGGCCTGACTTGAAGGAAATCATTTCTGACATTACTGGATTTAAGGGTCATCTCCTACCTCAGGATAAGACTGCTAAATTGAGGGGTAAACAAAATACTTTTTGTATTTTTCAAAACTTTAAAGGAGTCCCCTCTTCTTCCTCTTCTTCCGCGAAACAGGACGGGAATTTTGCTCAGGCCAAGTCCGTCTGGAGACCCAACCAGGCCTGGAACAAGGGTAAACAACCCAAGAAGCCCGCTGCTGCTACCAAGACAGCATGAAGGGGCGGCCCCCAATCCGGGACCAGATCTAGTAGGGGGCAGACTTTCTCTCTTTGCCCAGGCTTGGGTAAGAGATTTTCAGGACCCCTGGGCACTGGAAATCGTGACCCACGGGTATCAACTGGAATTCAAAAATTTTCCCCCAAGGGGGAGATTTCTTCTTTCACGATTGTCTGTAGACCAGATAAAAAGAGAGGCGTTCTTACGTTGTGTAAAAGACCTCTCTACTATGGGAGTAATTTGTCCCGTTTCAAGACTGGAACAGGGACAGGGGTTTTACTCAAATCTTTTCGTGGTTCCCAAAAAAGAGGGAACATTCAGACCCATTTTAGATCTCAAAAGTCTAAACAAGTTTCTCAGAGTCCCATCTTTCAAGATGGAGACTATTCGAATCAATATATGACTACTGTGGACTTGAAGGATGCATACCTTCATATTCCTATTCACAAGGATCATCATCAGTACCTAAGGTTTGCCTTCCTGGACAAACATTTCAGTTTGTGGCCACGGCATCCAGAATCTTCACAAAGGTTCTAGGGTCCCTTCTGGCGGTTCTCAGGCCACTAGGCATTGCAGTGGCGCCTTATCTGGACATATTCTGATCCAGGCATCGACTTATCATCTGACAAAATCTCATACAAATATGGTGTTGTCCTTTCTGAGAACTCACGGATGGAATGTGAATCTAGAGAAAAGTTCACTAATTCCACAGACAAAGGTTCCCTTCTTGGGAACTCTGATAGATTCTATCTCAATGAAGATTTTTCTGACGGAGGTCAGAAAGTCAAAGAATCTAAATACATGCCAAGCCCTTCAGTCCAATCCTCGGCCATCAGTGGCTAAGTGCATGGAGGTAATTGGATTGATGGTGGCGGCAATGGACATCATTCCGTTTGCTCGATTTCATCTCAGACCACTGCAACTGTGCATGCTCGGACAGTGGAATGGGGATTATGCAAGTTTATCTCTTCAGATAAATGTGGACCAGGAGACCAGAGACTCTCTCTTCTTTGGTGGTTGTCGCCGGATCATCTGTCCCAAGGGACATGTTTCCGCAGACCCTCATGGGTGATAGTGACCACGCACGCCAGTCTACTAGGCTGGGGTGCAGTCTGGAATTCCGTGAAGGCTCAGGGTGTGTGGACTCAGGTGGAGTCTCTACTTCCAATCAATATTCTGGAATTGAGAGCAATATTCAATGCGCTTCAGGTGTGGCCTCAGTTGGCTTTTGCCAAATTCATCAGATTCCAGTTGGACAACATCACGACTGTGGCTTACATCAATCATCAGGGAGGAACAAGGAGTTCCTTAGCGATGACAGAAGTATCCAAGATAATTCAGTGGGCGGAAGCTCACTCTTGTTATCTGTCAGCAATCTATATCCCAGGAGTGGACAACTGGGAGGCGGATTTTTTGAGCAGACAGAACATCTGGGGGAATGGGAACTTCATCCGGAGGTCTTTGCCAACCTGATCCTCAGGTGGGGCAGGTCGGAATTGGATCTGATGGTGTCTCGTCAGAATGCCAAGCTTCCAAGATATGGATACAGGTCGAGGGATCCTCAGGCTGAACTGATAGATGCCTTGGCAGTGCCTTGGTCGTTCAACCTAGCTTATGTTTTTCCACCGTTTGCTCTCCTCCACGGGTGATTGCTTGGATCAAACAGGAGAGGGCTTCAGTAATTCTAATTGTGCCTGCGTGGCCTTGCAGAACTTGGTATGCCGATCTAGTGGACATGTCCTCTCTGCCGCCGTGGAAGCTTCCATTGAGGCAGGACCTTCTCATTCAGGGACCCTTCCATCATCCGAATATAGTTTCTCTGCAGCGGACTGCTTGGAGATTGAACGCTTGATTTTATCTAAGCGGGGGTTCTCTGATTCGGTCATTGATTCTTTGATTCAGGCTCGTAAGCCTGTTACTAGAAAGATCTACCATAAGATATGGCGTAAATATCTTCATTGGTGCGAATCCAAAAGTTACTCATGGAGTAGAGTTAGGATTCCCAGGATTCTGTCTTTTCTCCAAGAAGGATTGGAGAAAGGGTTATCAGCAAGTTCCTTAAAGGAAAAATTTCTTCTTTGTCAATTTTACTACACAAACGTTTGGCAGATGTTCCAGACGTTCAGTCTTTTTGTCGGGCTCTGACCAGAATCAAGCCTGTGTTTAGACCAATTGCTCCACCCTGGAGTTTGAATTTAGTTCTTAATGTTCTACAAGGGGTTCCGTTTGAACCCATGCATTCCATAGATATTAAGTTGTTATCTTGGAAAGTTTTATTTTTGGTTGCTATTTCTTCTGCTCATAGAGTTTCTGAGCTTTCAGCGTTACAATGTGACTTGCCTTACCTTATCTTCCATTCTGATAAGGTGGTTTTACGTACCAAACTTGGGTTCCTTCCTAATGTTGTTTCAAATAAGAATATTAATCGGGAAATTGTTGTTCCTTCATTATGTCCTAATCCTTCTAAGAATGAGCGTCTGTTACATAACTTGGACGTGGTCGGTGCCTTGAAGCTTTACTTGCAGGCGACTAAAGAATTTTGTCAATCATCTTCATTATTTGCTGTGTTTTCCGGAAAGCGTAGGGGCCAGAAAGCTACGGCTCTACCTCTTTCTTTTTGGCTGAAGAGTATCATCCGTCTGGCATATGAGACTGCTGGATAGCAGCCTCCTGAAAGAATTACGGCTCATTCTACTAGGACTGTGGCTTCCTCATGGGCATTTAAACACGATGCTTCTGTTGAACAGATTTGCAAGGCTGTAACTTGTTCATCTCTTCACACTTTTTACAAATTTGATACTTTTGCTTCTTCTGAGGCTTTTTTTGGGATAAAGGTTCTTCAAGCAGTGGTGCCTTCTGTTTAGGTTCCTGTCTTGTCCCTCCCTTTCATCCGTGTCCTGTAGCTTTGGTATTGTATCCCACAAGTAAGGATGAAATCCGCGAACTCGTCATATCTTGTGAAAGAAAAGGAAATTTATGCTTACCTGATAAATTTGTTTCTTTTATGATATGACGAGTCCATGGCCCACCCTGTCATTTCTAAGACAGGTATGTACTTATTTTTTAAACTTTAGTCACCTCTGCACCTTTGACTTTTCCTTTCTCTTCCTAACTTTAGTCGAATGACTGGGGGAGGAAAGTGAAGGGAGGAGCTATATATACAGCTCTGCTGTGGTGCTCTTTGCCACTTCCTGCTGGCAGGAGGTTTAATCCCACAAGTAAGGATGAAATCCGTGGACTCGTCATATCGTAAAAAAAATAAATTTATCAGGTAAGCATAAATTTCCTTTTTAAGGGCAATGCCCATCCAAATGTCCTTTTCAGGGCAATGGGGAGCTTATTTTTTTTTAGTTAGTATTTTATTTGGGGGGTTGGTTGTGTGGGTGGTGGGTATTACTGTTGGCGGGGTTGTTTGCATTTTTTTAAAAAGGTAAAAGAGCTGATTTCTTTGGTGCAATGCCCAGAAAAAGGCCCTTTTAAGGGCTATTGATAGTTTAGTTTAGGCTAGGGTTTTTTTTTTATTTTGGGGGGGCTTTTTTATTTTGATAGGGCGATTATATTAGGTGTAATTAGTTTAAAGATCTGTAATTTGTTTTTTATTTTCTGTAATTTAGTTTTTTGTTTTTTGCTTGTGATTTAGCTCATTTAATTAAATTTATTTAATTGTATTTAAAGTGATGGTAAAGTTCCCCCAATGTCTATGTAGTATAGCCTTATGTGTGGAAAAACACTATAACTTTCATTCATCAGATTTTATATTAATGAGTATTAAGAAAGATATCACCTTTATAAAGCTGTTTCTACCCGTGCACAAATTCAACCCGTAAATATATAATTTTTTTCCCTTTCGATCACATGTTTTTCCTAGCCAACTGATTTTTCGGCCGTTAGGCGACCGTCAAACTACGTCACCCGCCCCTTTACTGTAAAGTGCATGCGCCATTGATTTTTTCCTTATCTTGATACCCACGCGCGCTCCTGTTTTGCGCATGCGTCCTACTGCCAGTTAGGAATCCCAGCCTTACTGCGTCCTCACATCTGCTTATTACGGATGCGGACAAGCAAATCTCTTGACATCGGCAAGTAGCGCATGCGCATTGAAAATTAGGATCGCGAGTAGCGCATGCTCATTTTATTCCGGATCCGTGAACGCGCATTTTAGAGGCGGAGAAAGCGGGTGGGATCGCTGAAGAAGGAAGTAGGGCTTGGGAGGAGTCAGGACCCAAACGGTAGGGAATTGGAAATAGATTTTTTTAAGTAAAATACCTGAAAAATAACAAAAATAACTTAGCGACTAGAGTAAGGTGATAATGATAAATGGTAGATTGTAGTTAATAAAGGCTAACTTTACCTTCACTTTAATTTAATTTATTTAATTGTAGTGTAGTGTTAGGTGTTAGTGTAAATTCGGTTAGTTTTTATTTTACAGGTACTTTTGTATTTATTTTAGCTAGGTAGTTAGTAAATAGTTAATAACCATTTAGTAACTATTCTACCTAGTTAAAATAAATACAAACCCTAAGCTAGATACAATGTAACTATTAGTTATATTGTAGCTATCTTAGGGTTTATTTTATAGGTAAGTATTTACTTTTAAATAGGAATTATTTAGGTAATAATATAAATTTTTATTTATATTTATTTAAATTATATTTAAGTTAGGGGGTGTTAGGGTTAGGGTTAGACTTAGGTTTAGGGGTTAATACATTTAGTATAGTGGTGGCTACGTTGGGGCAGCAGATTAGGGGTTAATAAATGTAAGTAGGTGGCGGCGATGTTGGGGCAGCAGATTAGGGGTTAATAATATTTAACTAATGTTTGCGAGGCGGGAGTGTGGCGGTTTAGGGGTTAATATGTTTATTATAGTGGCGGCGATGTCCGGAGCGGCAGATTAGGGGTTAATAAATATAATGTAGGTTTCAGCGATGTTGATGGAGGCAGATTAGGGGTTAATAAGTGTAAGATTAGGGGTGTTTAGACTCAGGGTTCATGTTAGGGTGTTAGGTTTAAACATAAATTTTATTTCCCCATAGGAATCAATGGGACTACGTTACTGAGTTTTACACTGCTTTATTGCAGGTGTTAAACTTTTTCTCAGCCGGCTCTCCCAGTTGATTCCTATGGGGAAATTGTGCACGAGCACATTACAACCAGCTCACCGCTGACTTAAGCAGCGCTGGTATTGGAGTAAAGTGTGGAGCAAAAGTTTGCTCTACGCTCACTTTTTTGTCTTTTAACGCTGGGTTTGTAAAAACCCGTAATACCAGCGCTGTAGGAAAGTGATCGGTGACAATAACGTGCAAGTTAGCACCACACCCCTGTTACCGCAAAACTCGTAATCTAGCCGATAGTAAGTTTTATTGCATTGTATTTTTATTATGCACCTGTGGTTTTGTAATTCTATATTGTATGGTCTTTTAAATGGACTGATGTGTGATATGGCCACAATTAAATAGATTTTCTACCATTATGTTGTATAGATCTGGGGAGATTCATATTTAAGTGGCAATTATAACACCCAAAGCGCTAACTGTACTAAATGCTTGTGCTTAATGAATAGCACATATGTAATAACCTAATCAGCTGATCTGTATCACATGAATTGTTATGTGTGCCTTTAATTATACCATACGTACAGTTAATCAGAACCATTATTTATTATTATCTGTCTAAACCATTTAATATACTTTTTAAAGACACGGCCAGAGCACTGAGAGATATCGGGTATTGTTGTAACTGGAGTGAATAAGGGAACCTTCTTCCTGAGCACAGACATTGGAGCCTGTTATCAGCATGAACTCATATGTGTTAGGTGAGTAAAATAGATATTATGCTGACTTTAATTACTGGTAATTTAATAGATCATTCATTAAACAAATATAAACTATTATATTTATATCTGAATCTTTAAGTACATTTATGTCATTGACCTTATAGAGAAGGAGCAACCACCATTGGGCTGAGGAGGAGGGTAAAAAATACTACTCCCCTCTGTCCTTTTAGACAGACCATGTCTAACAACTGCCTAACCTCACCCCCAAACCTGGTTCATTACTCAGAACACCTGCAACTCCATCTTCCCTTGCCTTAAACTCGCTCATGGAACACCCACAACTCCCCCAGTGTTCCCCACCCCAGAACCACCACTGATTTGTGTGCTTAATTTTACAGTGAGTATTATTAAACTAATAAAGTTTTTGGCTGTTTATATAAATAGAACCACAGCCGAAAGCTAAAGATTCTCATAAGGTCACTGCGATGTCTGTGATGATTAAGACATCAGGTTCTCACCCAAATGGTTGAACATAAGCCAGGAGGCACTGTATGTGCATTTGCTTGTGAAATGTTAAATGGTGGATGCCACCTCTCTTGCCCAGGATATAGATGTACATGTTCCCTGGCTGAGAACATTATCCACACGCACCTTGTTTAATGCGGCCCTATAACTTGTTTTCATCAGTACTCAGTAATTTAGTTTACTATGATGTAGCAATGTTTACATTCTCTGTCATGCTTTTTAATTTGTGATTTACAGGTAAATAAATTTAAAAATACAAAACGGAAGACATTTTTGAGTATAAAAAAATGTTTTTTTATTGAGATGGATTATACCATAAAGAATAAACATTCTTAATTTTCTTTATTCCATTTCTTTTTATATAGACAAACACATCAATAGTTCATATCTATCCTTCACTACAGGAAACATCAGAATGATACCACAAACTCCAATAGTCTTAGACACTAATGACTATTCACAAACATTGGGGATATCACAGCAGATATTTAGAGAAGATGGTGAATTGGAAGGAACTGGGCAGCAATCATTATGTACAGAGAGTAATTTAGTCATCAAAGAAGAGGACAACATTTATGAGTTATCTAGTGAAATTATTATCCCCGAGGAAAAAACACACACATTTACTGAGTTTTCAAAACATATTAAAGAAGGGAAAAGTCTACAGTCTAACCAAATGATTCATACAAAGGAGAAACCTTTCAAATGTACAGAATGTGAGAAAAGCTTTAGGAGGAAGTCTCATCTACTAGAACACTACACAGTTCACACAGGTGAGAAACCACACACATGTACTGAGTGCGGCAAATGTTTTACACAAATGGGTCATCTGAAAAATCATAAAAAAATTCACACAGGAGAAAAGCTGTTCACATGTACAGAGTGTGGAAAAAGTTTTACACAAATAAATAATCTGAAAACTCATGAAAGGAGTCACACAGGAGAAAAGCCGTTCACATGTACAGAGTGTGGAAAACGTTTTACAGTAAAGAGTAGTCTGGAAAGTCATGAAAGGATTCACACAGGAGAAAAGCCTTTCACATGTACAGAGTGTGGAAAAAGTTTTACAGAAAAAGGTAATCTGAAAAGTCATGAAAGGATTCACACAGGAGAAAAGCCTTTCACATGTACAGAGTGTGGAAAAAGTTTTACAGTAAAGAATAGTCTGAAAAGTCATGAAAGGTTTCACACAGGAGAAAAACCTTTCACATGTACAGAGTGTGGAAAAAGTTTTAGAGCAATGAGTAATCTGAAAAGTCATGAAAGGTTTCACACAGGAGAAAAACCTTTCACATGTACAGAGTGTGGAAAATGTTTTATATATATGAGTGATCTGAATATTCATGAAAGGATTCACACAGGAGAAAAACCTTTCACATGTACAGAGTGTGGAAAATGTTTTACATCTATGAGTAATCTGAATAATCATGAAAGGATTCACACAGGAGAAAAACCTTTCACATGTACAGAGTGTGGAAAAAGTTTTACAAAAAAGAGTCATCTGAAAACTCATGAAAGGATTCACACAGGAGAAAAGCCTTTCACATGTACGGAGTGTGGAAAAAGTTTTACAGTAAAGAGTCATCTGAAAACTCATGAAAGGATTCACACAGGAGAAAAGCCTTTCACATGTACAGAGTGTGGAAAAAGTTTTACAGCAATGAGTAATCTGAAAATTCATGAAAGGATTCACACAGGAGAAAAACCTTTCACATGTACAGAGTGTGGAAAATGTTTTATATATATGAGTGATCTGAATATTCATGAAAGGATTCACACAGGAGAAAAACCTTTCACATGTACAGAGTGTGGAAAATGTTTTACATCTATGAGTAATCTGAATAATCATGAAAGGATTCACACAGGAGAATAGCCTTTCACATGTATAGAGTGTGGAAAAAGTTTTACAGTAAAGAGTAGTCTGAAAAGTCATGAAAGGATTCACACAGGAGAAAAGCCTTTCACATGTACAGAGTGCGGAAAAAGTTTTACAAAAATGCATCATCTGAAAAAACATGAAAGGATTCACAAGGGAAAAAAACCTTTCACATGTTTAGAAAGTGGAAAAAGATTTTTATTGAAATCAGGTATCACAAAACACCAACGGGTAGATTTAGAGTAATGGCGTTAGCCGTCAAAAGCAGCATTAAGGGGTCCTAACACTGCTTTTTACCGCCCGCTGGTATTTAGAGTCAGGCAGGAAAGGGTCTACCGCTCACTTCCTTTCTGAGACTCCAGGCTACCGCAGATCCCCTTACGTCAATTGTGTATCCTACATTTTCTATGGGATTTGCCTAACGCTGGTATTTGGAGTCTTGGAAGAACTGAGCGGTAGACCCTCTACCGACAAGACTCCTACAGCCAATAAAGTCAGTAGTTAAGAACTTTATGGGCTAACGCGGGAACATAAAGCTCCTAACTACTGTGCTACAAAGTACACTAAACACCCATAAACTACCTATGTACCCCTAAACCGAGCCCCCCCCCCACATCGCCAACCCTCTAATAAAAATTTTTAACCCCTAATCTGCCGACCAGACACCGCCGCCACCTACATTATCACTATGAACCCCTAATCTGCTGCCCCTAACATCGCCGAAACCTATATTATATTTATTACCTATTAATCTGCCCCTCCACGTCGCCGCCACCTAACTACACTTATTAACCCCTAATCTGCTGACCGGACCTCGTCGCCACTATAATAAATCTATTAACCCCTAAACCGCCGCACTCCTGCCTCACAAACGCTATAATAAATTTTATTAACCCCTAATCTGCCCGCACTAACATCGCCGCCACCTACCTACAATTATTAACCCCTAATCTCCCGCCAGCAACGTCGCCACTACTATAATAAAGTTATTAACCCTTAAACCTAACTCCAACCCTAACACCCCCCTAAGTTAAATATAATTTTAATTAAACGAAATAATATTCCTATAATAAAAAAAATGATTCCTATTTAAAACTAAATACTTACCCAGAAAATAAACTCTAATATAGCTACAATATAACTAATAGTTACATTGTAGCTATTTTAGGATTTATATTTATTTTACAGGCAACTTTGTATTTATTTTAACTAGGTACAATAGCTATTAAATAGTTAATAACTATTTAATAGCTACCAAGTTAAAATAAGTACAAAATTACCTGTAAAATAAATCCTAACTTAAGTTACAAATACACCTAACACTACACTATCATTAAATTAATTAAATAAATTACCTACAATTAGCTAAACTAAAATACAATTAAATAAACTAATCTATAATACAAAAAAAACAATCACTAAATTACAAAAAAATAAAAAAATATTACAAGAAGTTTAAACTAATTACACCTAATCTAAGCCCCCTAATAAAATAAAAAAAGCCCCCCAAAATAAAAAAATTCCCGACCCTATTCTAAATTACAAAAGTAATCAGCTCTTTTACCAGCCATTAAAAGGGCTTTTTGCAGGGTATTGCCCCAAAGTTATCAGCTCTTTTACCTGTAAAAAAAAATACAACCCCCCCAACATTAAAACCCACCACAAGGAAATCCCAGAAAATGTGGAAATTAGGAGCCTGGCACTTACTGCACTTTTCCCACACTGTCCACATATACCAGACTATATCAGACTTCTTCTTGATTGCAGTGTTGAGAATTGTGGATTATGCTGTTAAAAGTTTATGTTGTAACCTTAAAAAGCATTTTTGCAATGCTTGTATGTTTATACTTTTATTTTTCAAATAAAGCTCCTTTGGAAAAAAAACAACAAAAAAACCCCCACCACCCACATACCCCTACTCTAACCCACGCTAACCCCCTGAAGATCTCCCTACCTTGAGTCGTCTTCACCCAGCCGAGCCGAATTCTTCATCCAAGGTTCGCAGAGGAGGTTCTTCATCCGGTAGAAGTCTTCATCCAGGTGGCGTCTTCAACCTTCATCCATCCGGAGTGGAGCCATCTTCCAAGGAGCCAACGCGGAGCCATCCTCTTCATCCGGAGTCTTCGTACACAATGACAGTACCTTTAAGTGACGTCATCCAATATGGCGTCCCTTCAATTCTGATTAGCTGATAGGACTCTATCAGCCAATCGGAATTAAGGTCGGAAAAATCTGTATTGAGCTTGCATTTTATTGGCTGTTCCAATCGGCTCAATACGATTGGCTGATTGGATTAGCCAATCGGATTGAACTTCAATCTGATTGGCTGATTGAATCAACCAATCAGATTTTTTCAACCTTAATTCCGATTGGCTGATAGAATCCTATCAGCCAATCAGAATTGAAGGGACGCCATCTTGGATGATGTCACTTAAAGGTACCGTCATTGTGTATGAAGACTCCGGATGAAGAGGATGGCTCTGCGTTGGCTCCTTGGAAGATGGCTTCGCTCCGCTACGGATGGATGAAGATTGAAGACGCTGCCTGGATGAAGACTTCTACCGGATGAAGGACCTCCTCTGCGCACCTTGGATGAAGAATTCGGCTCGGCTGGGTGAAGACAACTCAAGGTAGGGAGATCTTCAGGGGGTTAGCGTTAGGTTTTTTAAGGGGGGTTTGGGTGGGTTAGAGTAGGGGTATGTGGGTGGTGGGTTTTAATGTTGTGGGGGTTGTATTTTTTTTTACAGGTAAAAGAGCTGATTACTTTGCGGCAATGCCCCGCAAAAAGCCCTTTTAAGGGCTGGTAAAAGAGCTGATTACTTTTGTAATTTAGAATAGGGTAGGGCATTTTTTTATTTTGGGGGGCTTTTTTATTTTATTAGGGGGCTTAGATTAGGTATAATTAGTTTAAACTTCTTGTAATATTTTTTTATTTTTCGTAATTTAGTGTTTGTTTTTTTTTGTATTATAGATTAGTTTATTTAATTGTATTTTAGTTTAGCTAATTGTAGGTAATTTATTTAATTAATTTAATGATAGTGTAGTGTTAGGTGTATTTGTAACTTAGGTTAGGATTTATTTTACAGGTAATTTTGTACTTATTTTAACTAGGTAGCTATTAAATAGTTATTAACTATTTAATAGCTATTGTACCTAGTTAAAATAAATACAAAGTTGCCTGTAAAATAAATATAAATCCTAAAATAGCTACAATGTAACTATTCGTAGTTATATTGTAGCTATATTAGGGTTTATTTTCTAGGTAAGTATTTAGTTTTTTTTCATTATAGGAATATTATTTTGTTTAATTAAAATCATATTTAACTTAGGGGGGTGTTAGGGTTAGGGTTGGAGTTAGGTTTAGGGGTTAATAACTTTATTATAGTAGTGGCGATGTTGCGGGCGGGAGATTAGGGGTTAATAAGTGTAGGTAGGTGGCGGCGACGTTGGGGGGGCAGATTAGGGGGTAATAAATATAATATAGGTGTCGGCGATGTTAGGGACAGCAGATTAGTGGTTCATAGCTATAATGTAGGTTGCGGCGGTGCCCGGAGCGGCAGATTAGGGGTTAATAATAAAATGCAGGTGTCAGCGATAGTGGGGGCGGCAGATTAGGGGTTAATAAGTGTAAGGTTAGGGGTGTTTAGACTCGGGGTTCATGTTAGGGTGTTAGGTGCAGACTTAGAGAGTGTTTCCCCATAGGAAACAATGGGGCTGCGTTAGGAACTGAACACTGTTTTTTTGCAGGTGTTAAGTTTTTTTTCAACCAGCTCAGCCCCATTGTTTCCTATGGGGATATCGTGCAAGAGCACGTTTTTCCAGCTTACCACTACCGTAAGCAATGCTGGTATTGAGGGTTGAAGTGGAGCTACATTATTCTCAACACTCCCTTTTCTGAGCCTAACGCAGCCACTCAGACAACTCTAAATACCAGCGTTGTCTTAAAGGATTACTTTCTGTTATAATTTTTAAGCTAAACAACTAACATATTAAAGTTAATAAACATTAATTAAAACCTACTGACCTATATTTTCTCCAAAACAAAGTTTCATAACGTTCTAAAAGTTATATCTTTTATTCGCCGATGATGTCACGTTATCCTGCCCACTATTTTCAGCACTGAGTGTTCAAAATACTTAAACCAATAACTTTGTGTTTAAAGCGCCATTTTGAAACCTAGGTATTGTAAACGGATTGGTACAGAGCAAAGGATACCCACGGAGTGGGTTTGGAAAACAATTCAATGTGCATACAAGATTTCTGATATATGGTAGAGATATGTTAATGAAATGCTATTGATAAAAAGAGTATTTGGGGTAGTTAGTTAGTAACAGGCATAGAAAATATTTACTTACAGTGGCCCTTTAAGGGTGCGCTGGGAAAAAAAGCAGCGTTAGCTACGCAGGTCTTTACCGACAAAACTCTAAATCTAGCCGCAAATATTTACACACAATTAAACTTTATATACACAGTGTACAAACCTTTTTACAATTATCCTAAAGAGGACAAACTCACTAAATAGAAGCATCAAAAAGGATCCTATTGTAAATAATACTTTCTAAATCCCAGTTATAAAAGCCCCAGATTGGAAGAGCTCTCCTGTTATCCTTTGTTCCTCTATATATGTGCAACTCAGTTTCTCTCATATCTACAGTGGGGCAAAAAAGTATTTAGTCAGCCACCAATTGTGCAAGTTCTCCCACTTAAGAAGATGAGAGAGGCCTGTAATTTTCATCATAGGTATACCTCAACTATGAGAGGCAAAATGTGGAAACAAATCCAGACAATCACATTGTCTGATTTGGAAAGAATTTATTTGCATATTATGGTTGAAAATAAGGTTTTGGTCACCTACAAACAAGCAAGATTTCTGGCTCTCACAGACCTGTATCTTCTTCTTTAAGAGGCTCCTCTGTCCTCCACTCATTACCTGTATTAATGGCACCTGTTTGAACTTGTTATCAGTATAAAAGACACCTGTCCACAACCTCAAACAGTCACACTCCAAACTCCACTATGGTGAAGACCAAAGAGCTGTCGAAGGACACCAGAAACAAAATTGTAGACCTCCACCAGGCTGGGAAGACGGAATCTGCAATAGGCAAGCAGCTTGGTGTGAAGAAATCAACTGTGGGAGCAATAATTAGAAAATGGGAGACATACAAGACCACTGATAATCTCCCTCGATCTGGGGCTCCACGCAAGATCTCACCCCATGGGGTCAAAATTATCACAAGTACGGTGAGCAAACATCCCAGAACCACACGGGGGGGACCTAGTGAATGACCTGCAGAGAGCTGGGACCAACGTAACAAAGGCTACCATCAGTAACACACTATGCCGCCAGGGACTTGGATCCTGCAGTGCCAGGCGTGTTGTCCGGGCCCATCTGAAGTATGCTAGAGAGCATTTGAATGATCCAGAAGTGGATTGGGAGAATGTCATATGGTCAGATGAAACCAAAGTGGAACTGTTTGGTAGAAACACAACTCGTCGTGTTTGGAGGAGAGAGAATGCGGAGTTGCAACCAAAGAACACCATACCTACTGTGAAGCATGGGGGTGGCAACATCATGCTTTGGGCTGTTTCTCTGCAAAGGGAACAGGACGACTGATCAGTGTACATGAAAGAATGAATGGGGCCATGTATCGTGAGATTTTGAGAGTGCAAACCTCCTTCCATCAGCAAGGGCATTGAAGATGAAACGTGGCTGGGTCTTTCAGCATGATAATAATCCCAAACACACCGCCCGGGCAACATAGGAGTGGCTTCGTAAGAAGCATTTCAAGGTCCTGGAGTGGCCTAGCCAGTCTCCAGATCTCAACCCCATAGAAAACCTTTGGAGGGAGTTGAAAGTCCATGTTGCCCAGCGATAGCTGCAAAACATCACTGCTCTAGAGGAGATCTGCATGCAGGAATGGGCCAAATACCAGCAACAGTGTGTGACAACCATGTGAAGACTTACAGAAAACATTTGACATCTGTCATTACCAACAAAGGATATATAACAAAGTATTGAGATGAACTTTTGATATTGACCAAATAGTTATTTTCCTCCATAATTTGCAAATAAATTATTTCCAAATCAGACAATGTGATTGTCTGGATTTGTTCCCACATTTTGCCTCTCATATTTGAGGTATACCTATGATGAAAATTACAGGCCTCTCTCATCTTCTTAAGTGGGAGAACTTGCACAATTGGTGGCTGACAAAATACTTTTTTGCCCCACTGTATGTGATAGAATACAAACACCACATAGGAATATACAGATCTGTCCTCATACTGACCAGTTTACACAGCCATTCACCACCAAAGCACCCCCAGTGTTGTTTATTAATATGCCAGTGTTAGGAGTTGTACGTTTGTTTTACATAGGGGAGAAATAATTACATTTACAGAATAAAGGAGTCTTTATATGAATAGAGTGTTAGAGAATTATATAAACAAGAGCATCAGTCTCAAATGATTGACATCTAGGAGATATATTTAATGTGCACATCATGTGGATAAACCTTTTCTTATAGCAATAGATGCTTAGCATTGTACATGTTATATACCAGAGGAATTACTGAGGGGGGAACTGATTTTATTTCATGAGACACAAAATCAATAACCGGTACATACGTGATCATAATCAGTTTAATTTAAATGGCTCCTATAACCTACATGTATACTGGGTATGTAATATGTGTGTCATGTGATCATAATCAGTTTAATTTAAATGGCTACTATAACCTTCATGTATACTGGGTATGTAATATGTGTGTCATGTGATCATAATCAGTTTAATTTAAATGGCTACTATAACCTACATGTATACTGGGTATGTAATATGTGTGTCATGTGATCATAATCAGTTTAATTTAAATGGCTACTATAACCTTCATGTATACTGGGTATGTAATATGTGTGTCATGTGATCATAATCAGTTTAATTTAAATGGCTACTATAACCTACATGTATACTGGGTATGTAATATGTATGTCATGTTCTGTAACTTGATATTATGTCTGTTAGATGTTTTCATGTTAGTTAGAAGCCACAAGAACTGATAATAGCACATACTGTATATATAAAGGGAACATTATATGTCTGATAAATCCCTTTGTATCAAGAGCACAAGTGTTAGGTATATTTATACCATTGTGTGCATATATCATGTAATGCTGCTGTTTACTATATAATGATATACAATGTTTTTTCATGCAAATAAAAAGTGATTGTAATCCAGATCAGTATTTTGTGTTTTTTGTATAAATAAAAACCGAATATCACAGAATAATTAGAAATAAATCATCAAATACAGAAGCCAAATCTGAAAGTAAAAGATTAAACGCTGATAATTCAGATAGAGCAGCAATTTTACCTAACTTTCTTATGTACTTCTATTATCTAATTAGCTTTGTTCTTTTGGTATCCTTTGTTAAAGAGTAAACCTAGGAGGATGATATGTGCTTAGGGGCGTGCACGTGTATTTAGCACTGTGCAGCAGTGTTTATAACATTTATATACATTTTGTTGCAATCTCTGCAGACTGAAGACATGTGCACGCTCCTGAGCTCACCTAGGATTACTCTTTAACAAAAGATACCAAGAGAACTAAGCACAAATGATAATATAAGTAAATTAGAATGTTGTTTGAAATGTCATGTTCTATCCAATCCATTTAAGTTTAGTTTTGACTTTACTGTCCCTTTAACAGTAAATAACGTAATATAAAATTATTGCTAATTTCTAAACCCTTGAAGGCTGCCTCTTATCTGAATGCATTTGGCAGTTTTTCACAGCTTGAGGGTGTAAATTCATGTGTTTCATATAAATAACATTGTGCTCATGCACGTGGAGTTATTTAAGAGTAAGCACTTATTGCCTTAAATGCAAGTTTGTCAAAAGAGCTGAGGGATCTGACAAAAAAACACATCACCATTTGTACTTATAAATACAAAATACAAAGCGTAATTGTTGTGGTGTTTTCTTGTAAAATGACCTGAACATGGGCGTTCCATGAGCGTGTATGAAATTCTCTCTCAAATCCCAACGTATTTATCTAAATATTTCTGCCCTTCATCTCTCACTGTTTTTCTCACAAATAAAAAGGCGGCTAGGTTGTGACAAAATACTGAAAATACTTAATACACAAATAGACTCCTGAATATGAAAATATAGGTGACTGTAAGATGCGCATCTTATTTTCTTTTAAATTGTTTATTTTCTATATTAACAAATAAGATAGATAATAAACAGATATAAGTAAGATAATCACATTAAATAACTTCATTTGCCACGCAGGGCGGATAAATCAAATTAACATCATATTAAAGGGACACTGTACCCAAATTTTTTCTTTCGTGATTCAGATAGAGCATGCAATTTTTTTTTTTTTTTAACTTTTATTTGTAATCCAAGAAAAGGTCATAAAAAACAAAAAATAAAAACAATATAAACAGCTTTGAACATATAAGATCATCCGTAAATTATACACAAGTTCATTCTTATAATACTGTATTTAGCTATGCATACAGATATATTTTAGCTAGATATTGATATATCACATTCAGCTTACTTATTAACATTTCTTGGAGTTTTTTAGTTTTTCACCCCCCTCCTCCTGAACCCTCCCCCAACCCATACCCCTCCCGTGCGGAGAGGCAACTCATCAAGGAAAGAAGGAAGAGGAAAAAAAAAAAAAAAAAAAAAAAAAAACCTAAAAGAAAAGGGGGGGTGGGGAAAGAGAAAGAAATCAGCTTAGATACTAGCTCTCTTTTAATTTTTACCAGTTTCCTAATAAAACAATTTCTGTGTTCCTGAAAGGAAAGATTATATGGTTCATTTCAGATTCGGGAAAAATTCTCAAAAAAAACGCCCATTTATCAAAAAATCTTTTAATGTCTTGCTCATTATTTATGTCTGCATTTCTTTGATCTAAAATACATTGCTTTTTCATGCAGTTTTTTATCTCGGAGATACTTGGAATTGTGCAGCTTTTCCACTTTTTGCAAATTAAATATCTAGTAGCAAGAATGCCAGAGATTACCACTTTCTCATCGCTCTGCCTACCAGATTCTTTAAGACAAAATATTATCTGATACAATGTGAGTGAAAGATTAGCTATTTTGAGTACATTCTTGAACCAGTATTCGACCCTGGCCCATAGGTTTTTAATCTTTGGACAGTGCCAAAACATGTGGATTAGGTCAGCTGCCTGAAGTGAACATTTTGGACATTTACAAAATCCCATGTTGGCACACTTGAACCCTCTCTTTGGGGTAAAGTATGCCCCATGCAGGAGTTTGACGTGCGCCTCTCTCCAGGTTGCAGATAGTGTTACTTGCGAGATTTTCTTAATTGACGATTGAATAGTGTTTATTTCAATATTGTTTTGTGGAATTAATTCATTCCAATAAGCGACCAAGTTTGCCCGTATCGAGGCTCCTTTATTTATGCTCAGGAGATGATAACACGGTGCAATTGACAAATGACCATTTCTTGTCAAAGCTAGCCAGTTCTCCAATGTGCCCAGTCCCCATTCCCAGCCCACTTTTTTAACCAAGTCTTGGACAAAATGCCTTAATTGCAAATATGCAAAAAAGTCCTTATTAGACAGATCAAAATCTATTTTTAAGTTCTGGAATGATTTAATACATTTCCTTTCTTTATCTATAATTTGAAGTACCTTTGTTAGTCCAGCCGTGTGCCATTTTCTGAAAACTTCCGAGTCTAAGCCTGCTTGAAAAGTAGGGTTGCCTATTATGGGTAAGATACAGGAAGCTCTATTATTAATTGATAAGGAAAACGTTATCTTATACCAAGCTTTGAGTGGATTGAAAATAGTTTTAAGTTTTTTAATTTCTGCTGGAACTTCTTTAGGTTCTAAATGTATTAATGCTGCTAAAGAGTATGGATGACATACACTAGACTCAAGATCATTGTTCAGTACATAATTATTAACCGAGATCCAATCCACTACATTTCGTGCTAAGAAGGAAAGGTTATAGAGCCTTATGTCAGGTAAAGCAAGACCTCCACTTTCTCTTGGTAGCGAAAGCTTCATAAGAGAGATCTTTGACCTTTTTGTTTTGCCAAAGGAACTGAATAAGAGAGGTGTTAATCGATCGGATATCCTTTCCTAAGAGAATTATTGGTGTATTTTGAAGGATGTACAGTAGTTTTGGAAGGAGAACCATTTTAAAGAGGGCTATCCTGCCAGAAAGTGATAATGGGAGTTTTTGCCAAGTCAAAAGTTTTTCCTTAATTGTTTTTATTACCGGGGGAATATTCAAAGCATATAGATCCGATATTTTTATCGGGATATGAATCCCTAGATATTTAAAGGAATCTGTTACTTGATGAAAAGGAGTATTCAGGATGGAGGTATTATTTTTCCTGAGCCAGTATATCTCTGACTTAGCCATGTTGACTTTATAGCCAGAGAATGAGCCAAATTGCTCCAGTATCTGGAAAAGTTTCGGTAAATTCAATTTAGTGTTTGCCAAATAAAGCAGCAGGTCGTCTGCATATAGACCGATTTTTATTTCAGTGCTACGAATTTTTATACCTTCTAAAAGATGGCAAATTTTGATTGCCAGAGGCTCTATGGAAATATTAAATAAAAGCGGGGAGAGAGGGCAGCCCTGCCTTGTTCCTCTACCCAAAGAGATAGAAGGGGAGATGGTATTATTTACTATTAATTTTGTAGATGGCTGATTATAGAGATTTCCAACGAATTCAAAAAAATTCCCCCTAATACCAAATTGTCTTAATGATGTTTTAATATGTTCATAATATACGGAGTCAAAGGCTTTTTCAGCATCGATGGAGATAATGGCAAGATCAGGTAGGCCCTCCCCCCCGCTGTATTGGTGAGAAGTAGCCTCGAAATATTCTACCACAAGCAATGCTTCTCTTATTTTCGCAGCTGAATTACGGTTATTTAAAAAGCCTGCTTGATCAGTGTGTATGATTTCTGAAAAGATCCCTTGGAGTCTATGTGCTAAAATCGCAGTGAGAATTTTATAGTCGGAATTTAGGAGAGCAATTGGTCTATAAGATTCTTTGCAGGACGGGTCCTTTCCACCTTTTAAAATCAAGGTTGTATATGAGCTAGAAAATGAAGAAGGAATCAAGTTACCATTTGCAAAAAAACTATTGAAAAGATTGCAGAGGTGTGGGGTAGCTTCACTAGACAAGATCTTGTAAAACTCACTAGGGAGACCATCTGGGCCTGCTGCCTTATTTAGCGAAAGCACAGATATTGTTTTTTCTATTTCCTCTATGGAGATGGGGGCATTTAAATTATTAGACATTTCAAGTGTAATTGTGGGGTGTTTGAGGTCCCTCCAGAAATCTAAAGATTTCTGTGAGTCACTTGTTTTATATGAATACAGCTCTTGATAGTACTCAAAAAATATGTTTAGAATGTCATCCGAGTTTGAAATTTGTAACCCTTTATCTTGCACACTATCTATTACAGGTTGTTTTTTCTCATTTTTAATTAATTTGGCTAACATCTTACCCGACTTATTCCCAAATCTATATAGCTTGGCTTCCATTCTTAATTCTCTTTGTGTTTCTTGTGACAATATAAAAGTATCCCTTTCATTTTTTGCTTTAACATATCTCGTCCAGTTTAATGGAGTTTTATCAAGAAGATATTGGTTATAAGCATTGGTCAGACATTGGCATGATTCTCTTTCTCTGCGTCTAATTTTCTTTTGTAAGGCAATACTATATGACAATATTTCCCCTCTCATTACTGCCTTCGCAGTATCCCAAAACAATTCAGGCTGACTCAGAAATTCCTTGTTAAAATGTACATACTCCTTGTACTTATTTACGAGCCAATTCTTAAATTTTAACTCTGCCATTAAATAATAAGGAAAAAAGAAGCGCGATAGAGCGGGGCGTGGGCGAGAAAACTGGAACTCCAAAACAATTGGTGCATGATCTGAGAGGAGAATTGACAGAATGTCTGATCTTACCCCATTCATTAACATACGTTCATCAATTAAAAACAAATCAATTCTAGAAAGAGTCTTATGCGCCTTCGAAAGGCAAGTAAAGCTCTGGCTAGAGGGATTTTGATGTCTCCAAACATCTCGCAAGGATAAATTTTGCATAATTTTTTTAAGTAGCTTAGATTCTAAATTATCCTTTTTTTGTTTCAGTTGTTTAACATCTCGCCTTAATCTGTCAATTGGGCTTTGTGGTGCCATGTTGAAATCTCCACCCATAATCAGGCACCCTTCCGTGTAAGCTAAAAGCTTAGATTGAAGAGTGGTCCAATAATCTGGGTCGAGTATATTAGGGCCATATGTATTGCACAGTGTGTACATCCTCTGAGAGATCTTTATTTTCAGCATAACATATCTCCCCCCTGGGTCAGCCTCAAAATGTATTACTTCTGAATCAATTTTTTTCCCAATTAATACTGCTACTCCTCTCTTCCTCTTAACACTAGGTGCAAAATATATTTCCTTCACCCAGGCTGACCTAAGCTTCAAAGATTCTTCCGCAGATAAATGAGTTTCTTGAATGAAACCTATGTCAGTCCGGATTTTCCGAAGCTGGGTAAGAATTGCCTTCCTCTTAATTGGGGTAGATATACCACCCACATTCCATGACACAATTTTGCATTTATCACTGCCTGTACTCATTTATGTTTCCGAGAATATGGGGCAGAGGGAAGAACAATAAAAAAAAAAAAAAAAAAAAAAAGGGGGGGGAAGGGGGTCCTTAGTTTTAAGAGGCAAAAATAAGAGATTCCTCTTCATTTCCTTTGATACAAAATGAGTATATGCCCTCTCCGCACCGGAGGGATCTAAGAACTGCGGCTCATATCTGAGCAGCCATCCCTCTCCCCTAACGTGGAGAGCAAAAAAAAAGAAGAATTTCAACATATTGTATTTTATCTGAGACCTTCATGTTTTAAACCTAATATCATCTGACCGGGGAATTCAGTGTTTTGTAGAAGCTTTCAGCTAAGTGAGCCTCCTCAAAAAAATGAAAAACTTCATTAACTTTAACCTTCAGTTTATATGGAAATATTATAGTTGCCTGGAATCCTTTCTGTATAAACCTAGTGCAGATGGGAGCGAGCTCCCTTCTTTTTGCAGCAGTGTCAGCAGAAAAGTCCTGAAACAAGAGGATTGTGATACCTCCGACTTTAACTGACTGTTGTTTACGATAGTGCTGAAGTAAGGTAAGTTTGTCTTGGAAATTTAGCAATTTAGCTATAATAGGTCTAGGTTTAGTTCTGGCTTTGTTCCCTACATGGAATGAGCCTAATCTGTGCGCTCTCTCCACTGGAATAGGATATGAAGTGGGTGGCAATTTTAGAATTTTAGGCAAAGTTTCTGATACAAAGTCAACAAGATTGTCATATTGCTGTTCTTCTGGGAGTCCTATGATTCTTATATTGTTTCTCCTAGAGCGATTCTCTAGATCTTCTAGCCTATTCTGTATTTTTTGTAAATTGGTATTCACAGATTCTAAATTGGAACTATGCGTTATTGTTAGATCTTCCAGGTCCGAGACTCTTTGCTCGGCTTCCTGCAGTCTATTGGAAAATTGGCGAACTTCCTGTGTTAAAGAAAGGAAGTCTTGTTTAATTTCAGCTCTTAGAGCTTCAAACTTGGGAGAGAGTGCTTCAGATATATTAGCAACAAGGTTTTGCATATTAATAGGTTCTTGCGCCACTAGTGGAACTGACTGCGTGTCCATGTTTGTCTCTTGATTACCTTTCATTTTCCTATCTCTCTGCCTCGCTGCCATGGCCGGAGAAGGGATTCTAGGTGAAACGTGAAAAAATTTATCCATGTGCCAATAATAGAGAATTGTGAAAAAGGGGAAAAAAAAAAAAAGGAAAAAGAAAAAAGAAGTTGAGCCAAAAATTTGTGAAAGTTAGTGAAAAACCAGAGGTGTTTGTGGGTTTAAGTTGAGAGCGAGAGACGCTACCAAGCTGACATGTGGGGATAGGTGTGTGAAGGTGACGACCAAGAGTGGGGAGGGGGAGAGAGAGAAGAAAAAAAAAAAAAAAAAAAAAAGGGGGGAGGGGAGGGGGAAAGTGAACAAGCTAGTGATACTTAGTTAATTGTGCAGTGAGGTCCGGCCACGGATGCGAGTACCAGAGAAAAGATATGTAAAAGACATATCATCAGATCCACCAGGTCTAATAGTAGTAGTAGGGTCACAGCAAGATATTGCCAATAGGGCCAGTAAAAGTAATCTAGTTACTCTACTTTAAATAAAGCTCTAGTGCTGTCTAGAGATAGCGAGGGATATACCCTTGTTCACGGGGTAATCTCTAGAAAGAAAGGCTAATGCAAACAAATCCCAGAAATTATTTCAGCTTTTTTTAACTGTTTAAGTCATAGTCTTATAAACTGTTTCTCTGCCTTTATATGTCTTCCTCCTAAGCCCCTTTTTATCTTGCTACACCCACTATCTAAATCAAAACAGTTTTGCCAAAACTTAACACAGATATTAATTCTTATAAAGCATAAACAGATAATCAGCCAATATCTTTAAATCAATCAACAGCCCAGAACACATCGTTTCAGTTCAACATCCAGGACATATATAGAGCAGCAATTTCTACTTAGAAAGTTAAATTCTGAGATGTAGATATATAGATACAGTACAAAACTTAGGATTCAATACCAGAGAAATGGATAGATTGGATAAATTGAGAAAATATCAGCAACCTTATTTATAGAACAAGCTAATAATTCATGAGTTTAAATAGGTCAAATTAGTTGTTAGTTGTTAAGGATAAGAACATACAGGAGCAGCCCACAGCATATAATTAACAGAGTAGGGAGTTTTCTTAGCCTGTCTTTCCTACACAGGCACTAATACAGAATGTCTGTTAGGCTGTTAAATTAGGTAGGACCAGGAGGGTCTAAAAAGACCTAAAGGACAGCTATACATATAAATTCACAGTAAATTAGTTTTTAAAATATATAGCATAGCTGTAAGGGTAAGGAGCCCCTTTATCCCTCTCCTCTTTTCCCCTCTCCTCCAAAAAAAGGATCTCAAACCCTATAATCAGGAACCGTTTATATATACGTCCTAGACTTAATTGAAAAAAAAGGGTTGGTTATTATACTCTTTATAGAAATCTCTGCTGGGCTATGCTACCAACGTAGGCCAATATTATAAAAACTGTTCTTACTGCTTTTATAAACCTTGAGATTTAAATAAAACTAATGCTTGCAGAAAGTGTGTTCATGCCATAATCTGAGTGTTAAAACACAGTGATATATGTTGAAAAAAAAGAAAGGAGCAGGAACCTCAGAAAAAAAAAAAAAAAATAGAGGAGAGAAAAAAAGAGAAAGAAGGAAGAAAAAAAAGAAAAAAGAAAAAGTAAAAAAGAACAAAAAGGCTACAATCAAGAATCAATAATTAGCTGCATCTATATGTTGAATTACTACACATTTTAGCCATGTGAAAAATGTTCACTTTTTGTAACTTCGCAAAAGACAACTATTTTCTTATCCTCTCTTGAATAGTCTTAAATCAGTCCATATTTTCTGTATGGCCTTGATATCTTAGGAAAGTAAAAAAAATTATCCTTTTAACAATCTCAGTCAGTGACCGCACTTGATCCCAGTAAGTTTTTAAAGAGTCTTATTTAGTATCCTTTCCTTTCAGGATATCCCTAGCTCTCTCCAGGTTACACAGCTTGTCCCCTCTGGAAGATTATATCAGATGATTCAGCCAGCAAGTAAGTCAGGTATATATTATCACCATAGAAAACTCACCCCCTATGTGCATGCCAGCCGTCCGCATCTCCGTTGTTAGGTACTGTCTCCAACAAAATCTTGTCCCAGAGTGAAGTCAGCTCCTCCGCTTCCTGTTCGTCCTTCCAGGAGGTAATCAAAGCTAATTCCCCTCACGCAGCACCGGTGGGAGGGGAAAAGCAGCACCGGACCAACACCGCAGCCAGCCAGACAGAAAGCTCCTACACCGGACCCAGCTCCCTCCCACGCAGCACCGGTGGGGGAGGGAGGGAGGGAGGAGAACCAAAAAAGGAGCAGGGGTACGACTCAGCAGCTGAGCCCACACAGGGCAGCGGGTAGGCTTAAGTTGAAATAAGAGAATTGCAGATTTTGTCCGGCGGGGTCAGCTGGCATGCAGGGGGGAGAGAGATTGTTTAATCATACAGCCAAAGTATCAGCAGGGGTAACAAGGGAGAGGCAAGGTAGTATGTTCCACTATAAGGTAAGAGAGCGTATGGCTACTACCAAGAAAGCAGGAAAAGTTGAGGGTCCAGGTAATTAAAAACTGACAACCATCAGTGGGATGACAGACCACTGGAGAAGGTTCCGGATCAGTTAATCCTTGACTATCCGAGACTGTTACCCCAAGACTTGGGGTAGGGCGCGAACAAACCACCGCCACTGTGTATGGGACTGGAGCTGAATCCTGAGCCACACCTGTGCAGCACCTGTGCAACACACCTGCTCAGCAGCACCTGTGCAGCACACCTGCTCAGCAGCACCTGTGTAGCTCCACCTCCACCGGAACCTCCTGAGCATGATATTTTCTAGAGCATGCAATTTTAAGCAACTTTCTAATTTACTCCTATTATCAATTTTTCTATGTTCTCTTGCAATCTTTATTTGAAAAAAGAATGCATCTAAGCTTTTTTGGGGTTCAGAACTCTGGACAGCACTTTTTTATTGGTGGATGATTTTATCCACCAATCAGCAAGAACAACCCAGGTTGTTCACCAAAAATAGGCCAGCATCTAAACTTACATTCTTGCATTTTAAATAAAGATACCAAGAGAATGAAGAAAATTTGATAATAGGAGTAAATTAGAAAGTTGCTTAAAATTTCATGCTCAATACGAATCATGAATGAAAAAAATTGGGTTTAGTGTCCCTTTAACGTGGTCTTCACCTGAGCAATGCAAGTTTCATTATGAACTTATCTATGTAAAGAAAACTATTTAAATTAAATATCTTACAGCCGGATTCCGAGTTTTGAGCGATATAGGGAAATTAACGACTGCAACATTTTTGGCGTTATGTCACTCCCCTATAGCTCTGCTAATACAAGTTCAGAAAAACCAGGCTTGTGCGGGCGATATGGATGCATTGAGCTCCATATCGCACACAAATCAAACGCTGCTTTGACGTGCTCGTGCACGATTTCCCCATATACATCAATGGGGAGAGCCGGCATAAAAAGCCTAACACCTGCGATCACGGAGCGAAAAGCCCCGCAACACAGCCCTATTGATGTCTATGGGGGGAAAAAAAGTATGTTTAAACCTAACACCCTGACATAAACCCCAAGTCTAAACACCCCTAATCTGCTGCCCCTAACATCGCCGCCACCTATATTACAGTTATTAACCCTTAATCTGCCACCCCCAACATCTCCGCCACCTACATTACACTTATTAACCCCTAATCTGACGCCCCCAACATCACCGCCCCTACATAAATTTATTAACCCCTAATCTGCTGGCCCTAACATCGCTGCCATCTACCTACACTTATTAACCTATAATCTGCTGCCCCTAATGTCGCTGCCAATATACTAAAGTTATTAATCCCTAAACTTCTGGCCTTCCACATCACTAACTCTACATAAATATATGAACCCCTAAACCTAACCCTAACGTAACCCTAAGCCTAACACTAACGTAACCCTAACTTAAATATAATTAAAATAAAGCTAAATAAACCTTACAATTATTACCTAAATAATTACTTTTTAAAAATAAATATGGTACATACTTACCTGTAAAATAAAACCTAAGCTAGCTACAAAATAACCAATAGTTATATTGTAGCTATCTTAGGTTTTATTTTTATTTCACAGGTAAGTTTGTATATATTTTGACTAGGTAGACTAGTTAGTAAATAGTTATTAACTGTTTACTAGCTACCTAGTTAAAATAAATACAAACTTACCTGTAAAATAAAACCTAACATTACAATAAAATAAATTAATTTAATAAAATACAATTATCTAACTTACAAAAAATAAACACTAAATTACACAAAATAAAAACAAAAGTATCAAAAAACAAACAAATTACTCCAAATCTAATAGCCCTATCAACATAAAAAAGCCTCCCCAAATAAAAAAAACCCTAGCCTACACTATACACAAATACATACATATATATAAATACATACATCTATATATATATAAATACATACATATATATATAAATTGCAGTCAGTAGAATAGGCACTCCATAAAACAATGACAGCCTTCAGGGTCAAAAAATGCAAATAGACAAAAAGGCACTCACTGAAAAATTATATAAAACTTAACATTTAATAAGTCACATAAAAAGCATAACGTTTCGGGAATGTTACGTCCCCTTTGTCAAATGCATGATACAGCAAAGAAAAATTACAGAGCCGTATACAGAACATCATAACCCATCACCTTAAATACCCATATGTTACTCCATAGAACGCTGAGCCGCGAATGTGGCCCGTGTGCAGGGACGGAAGACAGTGACGTCACCAGCGTGCATCATGCCGGGACGTTCACTCGCATAGTAACGTGGAGACGCATGGTCGTAACAAGCCAGCCAATAGAGGAGCATCTCGATCGTCTGTCAAAACAAAGCACACATGCAATCATAAGCGTATAAAGTGTATCATCCCACTATGATCAATTATAGCAAGCTTGTGGTAACTAACTAGAGTATAACCCTGCACGGAGATAACATAATGTGAATAATAAAACTCATTTAAAAACATCAAATTCTAACACTTCGTAGTGATTCATAAAGGGCAAGTAGTAAATGTGAAAAATAAATAAATAGAACAGCATTAGAGCAATATTATAGCACTGTATGCATAATATGATAGGCAACAAAGGCGACATTTCACCAAATGACCCTAACTGATTCTAGAATCACATCATATACAAACATATGTGCCTTACTCTTAACCATTCATGCACCCAAGAGTATGGTAGAAAACTGGATACCTGAGGACTTAGAAAATGGATGTGTGCCATAGACTTAGATCATATACCGATCTTATTTCATCCAGATAGTGACATGACCCAGACTGTCATAGATATGGTGCTTGTGACTGTCATTAATAAGGTGCTTGTAAGGTGTTTGTAATGTGCTATTTCAGGTCCCTGTATAAAATGGTCCAAAGTCCAACATTGTATTCAACCCTTTTGGTGTTGAGTGTGTATATCCATCTGGCCTCCTTCTTAAGTAATTGATTGCTTTTATTGCCTCCCCTTGTCAGCGGTGATACCAAATTGATGAGCATAGTTCTTAGACTTGAGACACTATGCTTGCAGCGGGCAAAGTGGCGAGCCCCTGGCTGGTCAGAGTCCCCTTTTTTCAGAGCTTCCCTCATCGCACAGTGATGATTTGCCATCCTTTCTCGAAAAGTGGTAACCGTCTTACCAATGTATACAAGGGAACACGGGCAAATAAGCATATAAATTACATGGGTACTCATACATGAGAGCCTGTGGTTGATCTTGAAGCGTTTGGTGTGTGGATGTTGGAATGTGTCTCCCTTTAACATACTATCACATGTGACACAATCCCCACACTTAAAACAACCCTTTTTATTAGATTTCAGCCAGGTATGTCCCTCATAACACCTCACAGGGTCAGTCTTGACCAATAGGTCCTGGAGATTCTTGGCCTGACGATATACCACCCTTGGATGCTGTTTGTGCAGAAATGGTAGAGATTTGTCTGTGTTAATCAAATCCCAATGTTTATTAATAGCACCTTTAACTTTCTGATGCATAGGATCAAACGTGGTGATGAAATTGATATGTTCATCAACAGCAGCATTGTCTTTGTGGACAATAGTTTCATTATGAAAACGTTTGATTACTTCACCTCTAACTTCAGTTATCATGTCACTATCATAGCCACGTGCAATGAGCTTATTAGATATTTCATTTAGTTGTGTCTCTTTGGTTAGTGCCTCAGTATTTTTACGCAATACTCGGGTGAGTTGAGAGGCCACGATACCCCTTTTCTGATGCATAGGATGATAACTGTGAGCTTCTAACAAGGAATTACGGTCTGTAGGTTTGGTATATAAAGAGGTACCAAACCTGCATACCCCTTCATTCACAACTTTAAAGATATTAAAATCCAAAAAATGGACCATATTAATATCAAACTCAATTTTAAAGTTGATTGGTAATGTCAGATTATTAAGGCTATCAACCCATAGAATGAGATCCTCAGTGGTACCTCGCCAGACGAGAAAAACATAATCTATGTACCTGGTATAGTAAACAACCTCCACCATGTCCTGGGGTCTCATGATATATTGCTCGTACCAGGACATGTAGAGGTTGGCATATGTGCGTGCCATATTTGACCCCATGGTAGTCCCCGAGATCTGCAGATAGAAGTCTTTCTCAAATTTAAAGTAGTTATCATCCTATGCATCAGAAAAGGGGTAACGTGGCCTCTCAACTCACCTGAGTATTGCGTAACAATACCAAGGCACTAACCAAAGAGACACAACTAAATGAAATGTCTAATAAGCTCATTGCACGTGGCTATGATAGTGACATGATGACCTAGTAGAATGAGCTGTAATCCTTTGAGGCGGAGTTTTACCCGACTTGACATAAGCATGATGAAGCACAAACTTACTTCACCACCTCCATGGGAGGCAAAGTTTGTAAAACTGATTTGTGGGTGTGGTGAGGGGTGTATTTATAGGCATTTTGAGGTTTTGGAAACTTTGCCCCTCCTGGTAGGAATGTATATCCCATACGTCACTAGCTCATGGACTCTTGCTAATATGAAAGAAATTAATTTATCAGGTAAGTTCTTACATAAATTATGTTTTTCGAGAAAGGATGGCAAATCATCGCTGTGCGATGAGGGAAGCTCTGAAAAAAGGGGACTCTGGCCAGCCAGTGGCTCGCCACTTTGCCCGCTGCAAGCATAGTGTCTCAAGTCTAAGAACTATGCTCATCGATCAGGTACCACCGCTGACAAGGGGGGAGGCAATAAAAGCAATCAATTACTTAAGAAGGAGGCCAGATGGATATACACACTCAACACCATAACACCAAAAGGGTTATATACAATGTTGGACTTTGGACCATTTTATACAGGGACCTGAAATAGCACATTACAAACACCTTACAAGCACCTTATTAATGACAGTCACAAGCACCATATCTATGACAGTCTGGGTCATGTCACTATCTGGATGAAATAAGATCGGTATATGATCTAAGTCTATGGCACACATCCATTTTCTAAGTCCTCAGGTATCCAGTTTTCTACCATACTCTTGGGTGCATGAATGGTTAAGAAAATTATATAAAACTTAACATTTAATAAGTCACATAAAAAGCATAACGTTTCGGGAATGTTACGCCCCCTTTGTCAAATGCATGATACAGCAAAGAAAAATTACAGAGCAGTATACAGAACATCATAACCAATCCATTTTCTAAGTCCTCAGGTATCCAGTTTTCTACATACTCTTGGGTGCATGAATGGTTAAGAGTAAGGCACATATGTTTGTATATGATGTGATTCTAGAATCAGTTAGGGTCATTTGGTGAAATGTCGCCTTTGTTGCCTATCATATTATGCATACAGTGCTATAATATTGCTCTAATGCTGTTCTATTTATTTATTTTTCACATTTACTACTTGCCCTTTATGAATCACTACGAAGTGTTAGAATTTGATGTTTTTAAATGAGTTTTATTATTCACATTATGTTATCTCCGTGCAGGGTTATACTCTAGTTAGTTACCACAAGCTTGCTATAATTGATCATAGTGGGATGATACACTTTATACGCTTATGATCGCATGTGTGCTTTGTTTTGACAGACGATCGAGATGCTCCTCTATTGGCTGGCTTGTTATGACCATGCGTCTCCACGTTACTATGCGAGTGAACGTCCCGGCGTGATGCACGCTGGTGACGTCACTGCCTTCTGTCCCTGCACACGAGCTGCATTCGTGGCTCGGCGTTCTATGGAGTAACATATGGGTATTTAAGGTGATAGGTTATGATGTTCTGTATACTGCTCTGTAATTTTTCTTTGCTGTATTATGCATTTGACAAAGGGGACGTAACATTCCCGAAACGTTATGCTTTTTATGTGACTTATTAAATGTTAAGTTTTATATAATTTTTCAGTGAGTGTCTTTTTCTCTATTTGCATTTTTACATATATATATATATATAAAAATAAATAACAACAAAAAATATTGGTGCACATCCAACCACTTAAGTCCACTCTTTCATGGCATATTAGTATATGCTTCTGTCTGCCAAATATACTTACAATGCTTCTAATAAGATTGAGATAAACATCTCGCAATAATATGAGCTTATATTTGTGCTGCAAAAACAAATATACTTCTATCTGCTAAATATACATACAGTGTTCAAATAAAATTGGGATTAACATCTCACAATAATATTGACATATTTATGCTGCAAAAAAATGTTTTGCTTTAAAAAAATGCCTTTAAATGAAATGGGATCTTAGTCACACAATATGATCATATTCTGCTAAGCCAGTCACCACTTACAAGGTGTCCCATAAAGACTGGTCCTACACTAACCAGTTTCCACACTGCAGCAAGTCATGTCTACACAGTGTGAAGCTTTCTAGCTTATTAAGTATATTTATCTGGAACACACCTGGGCTAAGTGGCGTGCAGTAACCAAAGGGGAGGGATTTGGTCAGCTCCCTATTTAAGAGATACAACAAAGGGGTTTTTTGGTTACGCACACCACAAAAGGACTGTTTAATCTTAACACATATATTGTGGGAGTGCTACCAAAGTGACCAAAACAATTACAAAACAACAAAAAATAATAATGGTGCACATCCAACCACTTAAGTCCACTCTTTCATGGCATATTAGTATATGCTTCTGTCTGCCAAATATACTTACAAAGCTTCTAATAAGATTGAGATAAACATCTCGCAATAATATTGGCTTATATTTGTGCTGCAAAAACAAATATACTTCTATCTGCTAAATATATTTACATAGTTCAAATAAAATTGGGATTAACATCTCACAATAATATTTTTTTGCAGCATAAATATAAGTCAATATTATTGTGAGATGTTAATCCCAATTTTATTTGAACTATATAAGTATATTTGGCAGACAGAAGCATATATAAATATGCCATGAAAGAGTGGACTTAAGTGGTTGGATGTGCACCATTATTTTTTGTTGTTTTGTAATTGTTTTGGTCACTTTGGCCTAGATTTAGAGTTTGGCGGTAGCCGTGAAAACCAGCGTTAGAGGCTCCTAACGCTGGTTTTTACCGCCCTCCGGTATTTAGAGTTTAGTTACCGACACTCAAAAAACACCCAACGCACAAATCTCTACCGACAGCTCAGACCCAGTAGTTAACATATACCGACAAAATAAACATCCACGAACCTCAAGCCAGGGCTTGTCACAGTATGGTATGTCTCATTTTAATTGACATTTGTCTTAGAAACATGGACAGAACATTACATACTAAATCCACATTGTTCAATATTTATATGTATCTGCAAAATGGATTAGTAAAATATTTTCAAATAACAATAAAAAACAAACAAACATAGGATTACATTGTAAGACTAATCAGAATTTTTTTTATCGAATTTAAGATATCCCATCTATTCTTGATATCTTCATTTTAATGTAATATTCTTTGAATGTCCAATTTATATTCTTCCCCTGTGTATTGCTTAATCTTATTTGGATACATTTAGAAAAATTCACACACTTTTGCATATGTTTGATTTTAAAATATAGATTCAATTTTT
Organism: Bombina bombina; assembly: GCF_027579735.1. Taxonomy (NCBI): domain Eukaryota; kingdom Metazoa; phylum Chordata; class Amphibia; order Anura; family Bombinatoridae; genus Bombina; species Bombina bombina. Next base: position 48,580,775 of record NC_069503.1, on the reverse strand, counting down.
GAAATTGATCACGTCATTTAAGGGACATGCCAACTAAATTTTACATTGAATGTTTTGAAACGTGATTTTATTGTTTTGTTTAAACATTTTAGAGCTACATTGGTTTAGTCTATTGTTTTAGTTCTTCTAAAAACATATTGATTTTGGTTTAGGTTAAACAATGCATTACTGGTATTATCGGCTGTTTTTTATGCATAAATTGGCATTTTGTCAAAAGTTAAAATCATGTGTTCAGATAACAGTAGTACATAGTTTCAAAAAGTATACAATTACACATTTTGAGCTTCATGTCCCTTTAATAGAGGAAAATTAAGTAATTCTTATGATATCCTTAACTAACATATTAGATTGGAATTGCATGCTCCATCCCATTCATTACATCAACATATGGAGTAGAGAATTCATTAACAGCAACATTGTCAAATCAATATATTTTTAATTAAAGGGACACTGAGCTAAAATTATTAATGTTGTCATTCAGATAGAGCATGCAATATTAATCAACATTTAATATAATACTATAATCATATTTGAAATATTCTATTGCTAAATGTATTTTAAAATCAAGAATGTACGTTTATCTGCAGCTCCATTTTGGTTGACCAACCTGGGTTTTTATTGATGATTGGTGGATACCTTCACAAACAATATTTATTGAATCCAATATTGCTATCTGCTTTAAGATTAAAATGTAGCAACATTAAAATATAATAGGAGTCAATGTTAAATCATTTGGAACAGTTTGAACAGTGAAATCAATGATTGAAATAAATCATGTCAGTGTCCCTTTAATAAACAATAGATTAATTAATCCTTACATTCTTTGGATTAGACAATATTGAATATAATTCACATATTCACTGTTGGAGTTACTTTATAGATATAAGCATACTCTAACAGCACCATGATTACATATTTGTACTAATCAATTTGGTTTGGTATTGTGATCAATATGTGTTGTGTCCTAAACAAGATTACTGTACATTGCACAAATGGCTCGATGTGCCACATGTCTTTGTTTATATTTGTCAACAGCTGTTATTCAAAATGTGTTTTGTGTGTATTCTTTTAAGAACATTGATCAATGGGTATATTTAGATATGCAATAGCATCGTATGAGATGAGTTTGATGTCTAATATAGTCAGAAATTAAACATATGTTAAATACATCATTTTTTACAGAATCCCCTTGATTCAATCAAGCATTTTTTTTTATAATGACTGCTCTATTCTTCACATTTTCAAGTTGATTATTCTTATAAATCGATACAGATGTGATTTAGTGCTATACCAAATGTGTTCACTAATATATATCTATATCATTCATAGAGAGAGTTGTTGTGGGGAGCCCAGAGGAATCCAGCACCGACACAGAGCTGCCTTTGCGGTCTTCTGGTAAGTACTGAAACACAGGGATTGGTACAGCGCCAAAAAGGCCAAGGGACAAATATACAAAACTGCCGATACGTTTAAAATGTGGATTTATTACAATCAGATAAAACAATACACGTCATAAATTGTAAAATAGGATAAAACTAAATGGTGTAAGGCAAAGATTGCCGAGCAAGTCTTTAAGAAAGGCAATAGAAAATGTTTAAAACCATAGGATTGCTAGCAAAATTAAAAGAATTTTTAAAAAACACTTGAACCATAAATACTTGATGTTCATATAATTATAATTTGCGTAGAAATCTGAGGTACGTAAAAAAAGGGGCAATTGGCTGTCTAAGAATTGAGTCAGTTATGGATCCATATTTGCGTGTGTACTGTGGTGAATTGTGGGTGGTGCGTGCAACAATTGAAGAGTATCCCTATTCCAGAGTAGACCTGGGTGTGGATGCTTGAAAGCTCCCAGAGGACAAATACAATGTGGTTAATTACAACACAGTCAGAATGATAACAAGTGGAATGCAACACAGTGGTGAAGATGATAAAACTGGATATAAAATCAACAAAAAGGTGCACATAAAATAATGTCAAATGGAAACTAGGACTCCGACACAAAAACAGAAGGAATCCAAGTCCAAAAAAATGGTGAGGTATCCTAAAAAAACAGATGAGGTAGCGCTTAAAGTCAAATATAAAGTCAATGAAAAATAAAAAATAAAACAAAAAAATTGGTATTCAACAAAGGAGGCTGGAGAACAAAGTGGGTGCAAAAATCGGTGCGAAAAAATCAGAAAAGGACAAGCATTTGTAATCCAAATATGGCCAATAGGTGATCCAGATATATCACAGTGGTGGAAAAAAATCAAAGTCTAACCACAAATAAGCAAAGTGAAAAAATTGAAAAGAAAAAAGTTGAAAAAATTATAGTGTCAAACAATAAGATGAAGGTAGAAGAATATATGTATTGGGTGAGACAAGGTAAATTCCAGGGATCCCAATGAACTTTAGGCAATCAACGGCTCAATATTGTCGTCCCCAGTAGATTCCTGTAACCCAAAATAACAACATAGCGTAATACAGTAAAAAATATAGGTAATCGGATTGAAAAGATGCTTACCAAAGGGTCTACGCGTTTCGGTCCTCAAAAGACCTTTTTCAAGACTGATCCAGTGGTAAGCAAAGCATCTTTAAATAGGGGTTTGCTGGAGTGCCCGGATGTGGCTTACAAAACATTCCACTTCCGGTTCCGCTTGGCATTTGTAAAAAAGTAACTTTAATTATCAAATGTAGAGTTTATTTGTGGACATATTTGATGTCATATAGGGGGTATTGCAGTGAACGTGCTCATGGCAATACTACTGTTTATATTTAGATGTATCAAAAAGTAGGAAACGTAAGTCGTGACTTCATTTCCGGTTTACGGATCAGAGTAGCTTGCCTCTGTATCCTCATATGACATTCAGTACATCTAAATAGAAACAAATGTTGCAATATGCAAACCAATTAGCGGCGATCATTTCAGACCCTCTACCTTTGGGTATTTTCCAAGAGAAACAAAATTGGCAGTTAGAGATGTTATATGTATCTCTTATATATGTTTTGCAACACTTATGATAATCAAAAATTGACTAAAAATAAAATATAATAGAGAGCATGGTCACTATTTGGACCGCCTCTATATATTCGAAGTTCTGAGGTCCCTATTTTAGACTCAAGGGATCTTGATATGTATTCATAAGTGTGTATAATATATGACATTATCATAACATCATGACCCATTTCTTATTAAACAGGGTATATGTAACAATCTTTATCATGGTCAAATCACAGTTCCTTTTGTTATCCACGTTTTTTTTGGGTATCGTGAACTAGTACCAGGCAGTGATATTGCTATAGTCTCTGTGTGGTATGGAGACCGATAGATAGGTAGTGCCTATGATCAGATTGCTTGAGTTGGTAGCATTAGGGAAATGTTTTTCGCTACAAGACAAAATCTATTGGATGTGATATCAATTTGAAAGATAGCAGACAGGGTTGGCAATATTATCCTAATGTGGGTACTCCTCAAATATATATTATTTTTAATGTTTGGTTAACTATAGGTATATCTTAGCCCTTTTGGACTTTGTGTTACGATAAATTATCAATCAAGAGGCAATTTCTTAGAAAAATAGGAGTGGACTAGACTTTTAAGGTCAAAATTGGATTTATCCTATACTTAGTTATTACTTGAATGGGACGTTGGTTGATTGGCATTTGGAAGTCGAGCATGATATCAGATGTCACTTACATATAAGGAGAACTGGTGAATGTATATGATCAGGGATTGATGAACCTATTGAATATGCATTGGACCCGACAAGGCTATTTGTGTAAATAGCATTTATGTAGAAGGTGTTTCATTATATGATCGTAAGGTATTATACCATATATATCCTTTTGTATCTAAGAGTGCGTGTAGTAATTCTTTTAGTTGAGAAAGGATTTCTATTAGTCTTTATTTCTAACTGACTCTCTAAGATTCAGATAGGTTTCAATTAGATTTTTTTATGTGTGGGGGAAGGAAGCTGGTAAGACCTAACAGTTAATTTGAGTCATAAGTGGGCATAGGAGTGGGTTCTCGTTACTAGTTGAAAAGGTGGGCCAGGTCCTCTCTATTGTTTAGACCTTTTGGGTGTAGGCAGTCCAATAGAAAAATCCATTTCGATTCTGCCCTGAGAAGGATTTTTTCAAAGTCCCCTCCCCTCCAGTTTTTCATTATTTTTTGTATGCCCATGAACCTCATCTCCTGTATTCTGCCGTTATGTTTATCTGCAAAATGTTTATATAGTATGGTGTCCTTATTTTGTTTTTCGATCAGTAATATGTGCTCTCTCAGCCTATCTCTGAGGCTTCTCGAAGTCTGGCCAACATACTGGAGGCCACAGGAACACTCGATGAGATAGATGACCCCTGTGTCTTTGCATCTAATAAGGTCCTTAATCGCAAATTCTTCTCCAGTTTGGAATGAATGGAATTGTTTGGTCTTAATCCCTCTCTTGCAAGCTTTACAAGAGTGGCATGGGAAATATCCTTTCAGTGGTTTTCCCTGTAAGTCGTATGTTTTCGTTTTTTTCTTTCGGAGCAAGCTTGGAGCTAATACGTTTTTAAGGTTACTTGTTTTTTTATATACAAAACTGGGTCGATCAGGGAGTGAGTTCCCAATGATCTCATCGTCCTTCAGCAGATGCCAGTGTTTTTTAAAGATTTTTTCCATAATATATCTGTTACTGCTGTACTCTGTGATCATTGGTATATTGAGTCTTCCTTCTGTCCCGTATCCTTTCTTTTCTTTGTATTTTGTTAGATCTTTCCTTTCCACCTTTCTTACTTCCTCTATCTTGAGGTTTAGATCTTCTTCCTTATAGCCTCGTTCTACAAACTTTTCTTTTAGACGGGTCACTTGTTTCTCCCATGTCTGGATGTTCGAGCAGTTTTTTCGAACTCTTAAAAATTGGCTTTTGGGGATGTTGTTTATCCATTTTTCATGATGGCAACTATTGTGATGCACATAGTTGTTACTATCAACTGTTTTGAAGTGCGTGGACGTTTCCCATTTGCTATTGTGGACTTCTATTTTTAAGTCCAAGAAGACTATTTCTTTTAGGCTCCAAATGTGGGTGAACTTTAGATTTAGAACGTTTTTGTTCATAATCTCAATAGTATATATAAGGTCTTGTATTGTACCTTTCCAGATGATGAGAATATCATCGATATATCTGCGATAGAGGACCAGGTCCGCGCTCGCTGGGCAGGAGTCCCAGAATATACTCTCCCATTTGCCCATAAATAAGTTGGCATAGCTGGGCGCGAACCTGGTCCCCATAGCTGTACCGCAGATTTGTTGGTAGTATAGTCCTTCATTGCAGAAGTAGTTGTGCTGTAAAATGTGTTGGATACTGTTCAATATAAACTTAGCCTGATCTTCCAACATCAGGGGGTCTTTATCCAAGAACCATTTTATTGCTTCAAGTCCCTCTTTGTGGGGTATGCTGGTATATAAGGCGGCTACATCACAGGTAGCCATGATGTAGCCTTCTTCCCACGGGATCTCTTCCAGGATGTTTAGAACTTGTGTGGAATCTTTCAAGTATGATGGAAGAGCCTTTACGTACTTCTGAAGATGTTGATCGACGTATTCGGACAAGTTACTTGTGAGTGACCCGATTCCAGAAATTATCGGACGTCCGGGAGGGTCTATCAGAGTTTTGTGTATCTTGGGTAAATGGTATATTATAGGTGTCATCGGATGTTTTATGTCTAGATATCTATGCTCTTTTTCGTTCAAAATGCCGGAATTTTTGGCTGTTTTGAGAAGTTCCTTGAGTTCTTCTTGATATTGTTTCACAGGATTATTCCTAAGCTTTAGATATGTTTGTTGGTCGCCGAGGAGACGTTGGTTCTCTGCATTGTATTTCTCCCTGTCGAGAATAACGATGCCCCCGCCTTTATCGGCTGGCTTAATCGTTGGTTGGTTGTTCGCCTCAAGTTTCCTGATGGTCTCTATATGTTGTTTGGTTAGGTTGTGTTTGATCCTTTTCAAACTCTTTTGTTTGACATCTCTAATATCTTTGGTGACCATGATTTCAAATGCGTCAATAGCATTTCCTTTGGCATAGGTGGGATAGAAGCTGGACTTTGGTTTAAGTCCCGTGTGGATATATGGATCTTCGGCATCAGCTGAGGTGTAACTTCTGGGTATTGTTGTGTCAAGAGCAGTTTTTAGGAAGTACCTTTTTAAGGTTAATTTCCTTATAAAATCCTTAGTACTCATAAATGTTTGGAATTTATCCATGCTTCTTGCCGGAGCAAAAGAGAGGCCATCTTACACAAGTACCTACATCATCTCGTGGATCAGATAAGAGGGCCACTGGAGATGGAATCTTCAATCTTAGTTCATATGAAATAAAAAAAGAAGAAAAGGAAGTTCTGAAGTATGGCCTCTCTTTTGCTCCGGCAAGAAGCATGGATAAATTCCAAACATTTATGAGTACTAAGGATTTTATAAGGAAATTAACCTTAAAAAGGTACTTCCTAAAAACTGCTCTTGACACAACAATACCCAGAAGTTACACCTCAGCTGATGCCGAAGATCCATATATCCACACGGGACTTAAACCAAAGTCCAGCTTCTATCCCACCTATGCCAAAGGAAATGCTATTGACGCATTTGAAATCATGGTCACCAAAGATATTAGAGATGTCAAACAAAAGAGTTTGAAAAGGATCAAACACAACCTAACCAAACAACATATAGAGACCATCAGGAAACTTGAGGCGAACAACCAACTAACGATTAAGCCAGCCGATAAAGGCGGGGGCATCGTTATTCTCGACAGGGAGAAATACAATGCAGAGAACCAACGTCTCCTCGGCGACCAACAAACATATCTAAAGCTTAGGAATAATCCTGTGAAACAATATCAAGAAGAACTCAAGGAACTTCTCAAAACAGCCAAAAATTCCGGCATTTTGAACGAAAAAGAGCATAGATATCTAGACATAAAACATCCGATGACACCTATAATATACCATTTACCCAAGATACACAAAACTCTGATAGACCCTCCCGGACGTCCGATAATTTCTGGAATCGGGTCACTCACAAGTAACTTGTCCGAATACGTCGATCAACATCTTCAGAAGTACGTAAAGGCTCTTCCATCATACTTGAAAGATTCCACACAAGTTCTAAACATCCTGGAAGAGATCCCGTGGGAAGAAGGCTACATCATGGCTACCTGTGATGTAGCCGCCTTATATACCAGCATACCCCACAAAGAGGGACTTGAAGCAATAAAATGGTTCTTGGATAAAGATCCCCTGATGTTGGAAGATCAGGCTAAGTTTATATTGAACAGTATCCAACACATTTTACAGCACAACTACTTCTGCAATGAAGGACTATACTACCAACAAATCTGCGGTACAGCTATGGGGACCAGGTTCGCGCCCAGCTATGCCAACTTATTTATGGGCAAATGGGAGAGTATATTCTGGGACTCCTGCCCAGCGAGCGCGGACCTGGTCCTCTATCGCAGATATATCGATGATATTCTCATCATCTGGAAAGGTACAATACAAGACCTTATATATACTATTGAGATTATGAACAAAAACGTTCTAAATCTAAAGTTCACCCACATTTGGAGCCTAAAAGAAATAGTCTTCTTGGACTTAAAAATAGAAGTCCACAATAGCAAATGGGAAACGTCCACGCACTTCAAAACAGTTGACAGTAACAACTATGTGCATCACAATAGTTGCCATCATGAAAAATGGATAAACAACATCCCCAAAAGCCAATTTTTAAGAGTTCGAAAAAACTGCTCGAACATCCAGACATGGGAGAAACAAGTGACCCGTCTAAAAGAAAAGTTTGTAGAACGAGGCTATAAGGAAGAAGATCTAAACCTCAAGATAGAGGAAGTAAGAAAGGTGGAAAGGAAAGATCTAACAAAATACAAAGAAAAGAAAGGATACGGGACAGAAGGAAGACTCAATATACCAATGATCACAGAGTACAGCAGTAACAGATATATTATGGAAAAAATATTTAAAAAACACTGGCATCTGCTGAAGGACGATGAGATCATTGGGAACTCACTCCCTGATCGACCCAGTTTTGTATATAAAAAAACAAGTAACCTTAAAAACGTATTAGCTCCAAGCTTGCTCCGAAAGAAAAAAACGAAAACATACGACTTACAGGGAAAACCACTGAAAGGATATTTCCCATGCCACTCTTGTAAAGCTTGCAAGAGAGGGATTAAGACCAAACAATTCCATTCATTCCAAACTGGAGAAGAATTTGCGATTAAGGACCTTATCAGATGCAAAGACACAGGGGTCATCTATCTCATCGAGTGTTCCTGTGGCCTCCAGTATGTTGGCCAGACTTCGAGAAGCCTCAGAGATAGGCTGAGAGAGCACATATTACTGATCGAAAAACAAAATAAGGACACCATACTATATAAACATTTTGCAGATAAACATAACGGCAGAATACAGGAGATGAGGTTCATGGGCATACAAAAAATAATGAAAAACTGGAGGGGAGGGGACTTTGAAAAAATCCTTCTCAGGGCAGAATCGAAATGGATTTTTCTATTGGACTGCCTACACCCAAAAGGTCTAAACAATAGAGAGGACCTGGCCCACCTCTTCAACTAGTAACGAGAACCCACTCCTATGCCCACTTATGACTCAAATTAACTGTTAGGTCTTACCAGCTTCCTTCCCCCACACATGGAAAAATCTAATTGAAACCTATTTGAATCTTAGATAGTCAGTTAGAAATAAAGACTAATAGAAATCCTTTCTCAACTAAAAGAATTACTACACGTACTCTTAGATACAAAAGGGACATATGGTATAATACCTTACGATCATATAATAGAATACCTTCTACATAAATGCTATTTATACAAATAGCCTGGTCGGGTCCAATGCATATTCAATAGGTTCATCAATCCCTGATCATATACATTCACCAGTTCTCCTTATATGTAAGTGACATCTGATATCATGCTCGACTTCCAAATGCCAATCAACCAACCTCTCATTCAAGTAATAACTAAGTATAGGATAAATCCAATTTTGACCTTAAAAGTCTAGTCCACTCCTATTTTTCTAAGAAATTGCCTCTTGATTGATAATTTATCGTAACAAAAAGTCCAAAAGGGCTAAGATATACCTATAGTTAACCAAACATTAAAAATAATATATATTTGAGGAGTACCCACATTAGGATAATATTGCCAACCCTGTCGGCTATCTTTCAAATTAATACGATATCACATCCAATAGATTTTGTCTTGTAGCGAAAAACATTTCCCTAATGCTACCAACTCAAGCAATCTGATCATAGGCACTACCTATCTATCGGTCTCCATACCACACAGAGACTATAGCAATATCACTGCCTGGTACTAGTTCACGATACCCAAAAAAACGTGGATAATAAAAGGTACTGTGATTTGACCATGATAAAGATTGTTAAATATACCCTGTTTAATAAGAAATGGGTCATGATGTTATGATAATGTCATATATTATACACACTTATGAATACATATCAAGATCCCTTGAGTCTAAAATAGGGACCTCAGAACTTCGAATATATAGAGGCGGTCCAAATAGTGACCATGCTCTCTATTATATTTTATTTTTAGTCAATTTTTGATTATCATAAGTGTTGCAAAACATATATAAGAGATACATATAACATCTCTAACTGCCAATTTTGTTTCTCTTGGAAAATACCCTAAGGTAGAGGGTCTGAAATGATCGCCGCTAATTGGTTTGCATATTGCAACATTTGTTTCTATTTAGATGTACTGAATGTCAAATGAGGATACAGAGGCAAGCTAATCTGATCCGTAAACCGGAAATGAAGTCACGACTTACGTTTCCTACTTTTTGATACATCTAAATATAAACAGTAGTATTGCCATGAGCACGTTCACTGCAATACCCCCTATATGACATCAAATATGTCCACAAATAAACTCTACATTTGATAATTAAAGTTACTTTTTTACAAATGCCAAGCGGAACCGGAAGTGGAATGTTTTGTAAGCCACATCCGGGTACTCCAGCAAACCCCTATTTAAAGATGCTTTGCTTACCACTGGATCAGTCTTGAAAAAGGTCTTTTGAGGACCGAAACGCGTAGACCCTTTGGTAAGCATCTTTTCAACCCGATTACCTATATTTTTTACTGTATTACGCTATGTTGTTATTTTGGGTTACAGGAATCTACTGGGGACGACAATATTGAGCCGTTGATTGCCTAAAGTTCATTGGGATCCCTGGAATTTACCTTGTCTCACCCAATACATATATTCTTCTACCTTCATCTTATTGTTTGACACTATATTTTTTTCAACTTTTTTCTTTTCAATTTTTTCACTTTGCTTATTTGTGGTTAGACTTTGATTTTTTTCCACCACTGTGATATATCTGGATCACCTATTGGCCATATTTGGATTACAAATGCTTGTCCTTTTCTGATTTTTTCGCACCGATTTTTGCACCCACTTTGCTCTCCAGCCTCCTTTGTTGAATACCAATTTTTTTATTTTTTTGTTTTATTTTTTATTTTTCATTGACTTTATATTTGACTTTAAGCGCTACCTCATCTGTTTTTTTAGGATACCTCACCATTTTTTTGGACTTGGATTCCTTCTGTTTTTGTGTCGGAGTCCTAGTTTCCATTTGACATTATTTTATGTGCACCTTTTTGTTGATTTTATATCCAGTTTTATCATCTTCACCACTGTGTTGCATTCCACTTGTTATCATTCTGACTGTGTTGTAATTAACCACATTGTATTTGTCCTCTGGGAGCTTTCAAGCATCCACACCCAGGTCTACTCTGGAATAGGGATACTCTTCAATTGTTGCACGCACCACCCACAATTCACCACAGTACACACGCAAATATGGATCCATAACTGACTCAATTCTTAGACAGCCAATTGCCCCTTTTTTTACGTACCTCAGATTTCTACGCAAATTATAATTATATGAACATCAAGTATTTATGGTTCAAGTGTTTTTTAAAAATTCTTTTAATTTTGCTAGCAATCCTATGGTTTTAAACATTTTCTATTGCCTTTCTTAAAGACTTGCTCGGCAATCTTTGCCTTACACCATTTAGTTTTATCCTATTTTACAATTTATGACGTGTATTGTTTTATCTGATTGTAATAAATCCACATTTTAAACGTATCGGCAGTTTTGTATATTTGTCCCTTGGCCTTTTTGGCGCTGTACCAATCCCTGTGTTTCAGTATTATTTTTTTCTGGGGGAGGTTAGACCCCATTTTTTTGGTTACAGCTTAGGGCATTCTTAGCGCTTGAATACCACCACTAGGTCTTCTGGTAAGTCCATTGACTCATTTATATGTCATTGAAGGTGTATTGGTAATCAATATTATGAGCATGATTCTGATGAAGCATAACATTTGAAACAAACATATAATTTACTCCTCTGATTATATATTAATTTTATTTGAATATTGAAAGATTAAGAATTAAAACTTTCTTAGTCTACACCTTTGTTATTCAGAAGATGTATAGCATATGTTTGTTTCCATGTTCATTTTTGACAACAATCATCAAGTGATACACACATGAGAAATCTTAAATGTTCAATGTACTATGCTTTTATGATTTTAAAATTAATACAAACAATAAATTGAAAATCTGAATCATTGAGAATAACAAATCTAATGTCATTTGTATGCTCCATCAAAATGATGTAAATCATAACTTTGTGTGTGTATATCTTTAATGCAACATTGATGTGTGTCTTTGAGCAACAGTAACATATGTTATAATATCTGATCTTAACGTGTACACAACATGTTATGTTTTACAGAGATTGATTTAACATGTGGGACGGAGGAGGAAGAGGCTCCCTTGAAGTCTGATGGTATGTGAAATATATCTAACATGTATCCAACATGTTGCTTTATTGGAAATCATTTTATTGAAGACATTCAAAGTCTACAGCTTTTGCACTTTAAAAAGGAATATTATTTGTCTGTTAAAATACACTACTGCCCCCTTTATATATCAGGCAGCATGAAGATATGCTTGGATTTGTTTAAATATTTGGATTTGTAATTCATGCCATCATGATGTCACATGCATATTCCAGGCCAAACCACAATAATAATTTTATAATTGTACAGACAGTCATTGCTATTCATCTGAGTGCCTATATGCATACCATATCCTCATGTCATCATTGTTTAGAAATTCAAACACACTTCTAAGTATATTGCAAACATAATCAAGTTGAAATGCGTTGATTTGATTTCATGATGTATGAGATGTTAATATATTTATAATATTTATTTCAGATGGATCCTCCTCTTCTGGTCATCAGTTTTCCGCCCATGCCCAATCCCCTGCCCAGTCCCCTGCCAAGGCCCAGTCCCCTGCCCAGTCCCCTGCCCCTCCACAGACCCTCCCGGCCCTTCCCATTTTTCCTATCCTGTCCCTCCCAAAAAACGCCCCTTCCTCCCCCTTCGCCGCTCTCCCCGTCTTTTGGCCCGTACAGCTACCCCAGCTGCCCAGACCCCAACTCACCACTCCCCAGCTGTACGGCTACCCCAGAGCAGCAGCCCATCCCTCCCCAATCCCATCCCTCCCCAACCCAATCCCATCCCTCCCCCCTGTCTCAACCTTCATTGTCCTGGGTGTCGGATTGTCCTTCCCAGGCACAGCTGTAAGTATCATTCAAAATCAACATTATAAGATGCTTAAAGGTACACTGAATGAAAATTGTTTCTATTGTGATTCAAATAGAGCATGCAATGTTAATCAAATTTATAATTTACTACTCTTATCAATTATTCTTCATTCTCTTCCTATCTTTATTGAAACAAAGAAATGCCTATAATTATTTTTTATTAAAACAAAATCTGGACATCATTTCTTTATTGTTGGATGAATGTATCCATCAATCAGCAGGGACAACCAAAGTTGATAACCAAAAATGGCCTGCCCTATAAACTTACATTCTTGCATTTAAAATATAGCTAGAGAATTCAAACATTTAAAGAATACGATTAAATTAATAATTCTTTTTAATGTCATGCTCTATCTGAATCAGTAACTAAAATATTTAGGTTTAGTGTCCCTTTAATTTGATATCACTACATATACCAATCACCACTACTTGGATCCAACAATTTATGTACAAATGTTCATACATTATCTCTTGTATAACCCAGTGGGAATGTAATTTCTTCTGGTTGCTATGTTTACACAGCTTGTCCTCAACGCCAAAATGTTTAAGGATAGGTGTGCCTACCACAGTATAACTAAAATCTTTAAATTGCTAATGTAAGTACAATGTAAATCCTTTTACAAGATTTTAGACACTCAAGCTGTAAAAGTGGATCATCAAAAACCAATTAAAGGGGACAACATGTTGGAGTAAAATGTCCCTTTAATGGTTTAGGTCTGTCTGAATAACATATTTCATGTGTAAATAATCAATGTCAACAAATTAATTTAAAGAATTATTTGTCTTCATGATGACAATGTATCTTTGCTTATTTTTTTGTCTGTTGTGTAATTATCTTTAATATTTTTTTTTCTTTATTTTAGGCTGTGACTCAACATGGCTCACGCTAGAAGGTCTAGCACGCGTAGAGCAGGCCGTGTTGAGGAACGCAGCTGTCCTGAGAGGGATGAGCGACACCATGCAGGCCCAGCTACAGGTTCAGCATTTGACTCTACGTCAGATGAGGCGGTGGAACTCAATGCTTGAATCTGTAGCTAGACATGCACAGGACGATGAAGGGGATGACCAGTAAGTGGAGGATCTGGAGATGCTCCAAGGGCGCAGATAAGAATCCTCCGTCCACATGTTGATGTTTGTTTTTATGGTTGCCATTTGGCCTTTTTTTCTTGTAATTGTTGTGCCTGTTGCACTCTTTTACCTTGTCATATGGCTCAAATGGGGCTATGCTGGCCCTTGGCAACTCTCTTCATGGACTGTGATGCACTCTGGTACCTTGTCATATGGCTCAAATGGGGCTATGCTGGCCCTTGGCAACTCTCTTCATGGACTGTGATGCACTCTGGTACCTTGTCATATGGCTCAAATGGGGCTATGCTGGCCCTTGGCAACTCTCTTCATGGACTGTGATGCACTCTGGTACCTTGTCATATGTCTCAAATGGGGCTATGCTGGCCCTTGGCAACTCTCTTCATGGACTGTGATGCACTCTGGTACCTTGTCATATGCTCAAATGGGGCTATGCTGGCCCTTGGCAACTCTCTTCATGGACTGTGATGCACTCTGTTACCTTGTTATATGTCTCCAATGGGGCTATGCTGGCCCTTGGCAACTCTCTTCATGGACTGTGATGCACTCTGTTACCTTGTCATATGTCTCCAATGGGGCTATGCTGGCCCTTGGCAACTCTCTTCATGGACTGTGATGCACTCTGGTACCTTGTCATATGGCTCAAATGGGGCTATGCTGGCCCTTGGCAACTCTCTTCATGGACTGTGATGCACTCTGGTACCTTGTCATATGGCTCAAATGGGGCTTTGCTGGCCCTTGGCAACTCTCTTCATGGACTGTGATGCACTCTGGTACCTTGTCATATGTCTCCAATGGGGCTATGCTGGCCCTTGGCAACTCTCTTCATGGACTGTGATGCACTCTGGTACCTTGTCATATGGCTCCAATTTTCCTGATCTTTAAAAGATTATTTATAAACGTTGTTGATGTTTTCTGACATACTAATAAAAGACATATCATTGCACGATTCTTTGTCCTCTTTATTCATGTCATTGATTGAAATCTCTAGTTTATCTGGTTGATCCTTAAAGGGACCTTAGCAAAAATAATGGTGTTTCCTGAATCATATATGTAATACAATTGTAAATGACTTTAAGAATAACATCTCCAATGTAATCTTATTATTTGTCTTTATATATTTTTCGTAAAGCTTTATCATTGCATGATTATGATTAGCATAGTAATTCTTTTATATATGTATATATAGATTGTTATTTGTGTATATATATGTATATTTCAAATTTCACATCCATGTGTGTATTTATAAACTCTGCATGAATTGATGCACCTTTAACAAATGATCTGAGGATTGATACAATGATATAATCCCTGTAAAGTGTTCATTTTATTGAAATAGTATTGTCTCTGTGTATCCTCTTTTTAAAAATAAAAATCATGTCCCTTTAAGTGATGCTGAGCACAATTGTTAATGAATGGATTTCCATTTCTAAAGCGTTTTTGTCCTTTTTACATGAACAAGGACATATAATCTTATTAATAAACAATCTTATTGTAATGTTGACAGCACATGTATTTCATTTTCAATTCTATCTTATTGTAGTAGTGTAACCAAATCAATCTCTGTGTGTAATGCGCATATTTTAGATGAGGAATATGTTTTTCAAAATATTTTTAAAAAATACTTCTCCTCCCATATATGGCTATAGGTAGGCTGACCATATTTCAACTTGAATAAATGACACGTTTGATCAATACATGTGTCATTATTGTTATTCCCAAACAATCTAAACATATCTTAAAACATCAATGGCATATGTATTTCTCATGTGTATCTTTTAAATGTTAAAGATATACACCATAGCTATAGTTAAAGGGACAGTCAAGTCCGAAAAGATGATTCATGATTTCGTGACATTCCTAGATAGCAATATAGACACATACTAGTTACTAAAATATAAATACGTTTCTTATTGATATGCCAAGCTGTCAACTGAGTCCTTGTATTGGCTGCGGTTTTTCAGCGATCTCGGATGCGCCATGTTGCTTAAGACGTCACCTGCCAGGCTGTCCAATGATTCCTTGTATTGACTGACATTTTTACGCGATCAAGGATGCACCTTTTATTGGATGGCGTTTTTACGCGATCAAGGATGCGCCTTTTTTTGGTTTGCGTTCTTACGTAATCAAGAAAGCGCCTTTTATTGGATTGCGTTCTTACGTGATCAAGGAAGCGCGATGTTAATTAAGACGTCACATGCAAAGGTAAAAAAACGTCTGATTGTATTACGTAGTCCCGCAATATTTGTTTGTGCACGTTACACACGTTTGTGAATGAGAAGACAAGTTTAAAAACATGGCGAATATGGATTGTTTGCATCATGTTACATTGTTGACCCATAGCTGATAAAGACCACCCCATTCTCTTTTGCTGGATGTCTGGTTGAATAAACGAACGAAAGCAAAATGTTTTCATGCATAAGATATTTCGAGGCAAGTGCAAATCTCTATAGTCCATCTTGTTTAATATGTTTGTCAACAATATGTTCCTTTTTATGAAAAATGACTGTTGTGTTTAATGTTAAAGATATCTAATTCATAAATATGCGCTATTGTATTAGAATAAAGTAATCAATATGCATTTATCTTTATCATATGCTAAATATATGATGCCGACTTCTTCTAAATGTAATTTCGTCGTATATTTTATTAAAGGTTCATTAGACACTCACATTAAAAACCAAAATATTTTATTTGGTCTCTAGTTATATAGTCCATTGTTTACCAAATACACGTCTACTTTTGCTTCTGTTCAAATAAAATTGAAGTAATTTTCAGACTCCTCGCCAAGCCTCAAAGTTTAATGTGAGTACCATCTCCAGCTTTCTCCTGTTTGTGTAAAGGGTCTTTTCATATGTTAATGATTGTCTTGTTTTACGGTTGTAATGGGGGTTCATCTATCTTTTCAATAGAGATAACCCGATTTTCTTTGAAAGTGTTTAAAGCTTTTTAATATTGATTTTGATATCAGTATATGTTAATCTTGTTGTTTCTAGTAGTGTCTATTACATGCAGTTCTGTTAAAAAGATAGTATACTGTCCCTTTAATGCAAATGTTGATTTTTGTATCATGTATGAGTTCCACATTGGTTAATCTACAAATATATTATTGTTAGCATATTTTTTTCCCCCACTCCTAAAAGGACTTTAAACCATATTCATTGTTAAAACAAATGTCTTTCTAAAAAAAATAAACACAATAATGTCTCTTTAAGAAAATAGACTTTATTTAACACGTCAATATTAATCTGTTTTCAATATTTATTGTTTGAACAAGTACATGTAGATATACCAACAATCAGCAAATATTATGTGTTAGCATATGTAATTTTGTTAAAGGGACAGTTTAGAAAACAAATAATGTTTTGCATTATTAAAAAAGTCAATTTTGTAATATCAATGATATCAAAGGTTTCTCACCAATTAACCCCTTAATGACCGGACCATTTTTCAATTTTCTTACCCTTAATGACAATGGCTATTTTTACATTTCTGCAGTGTTTGTGTTTAGCTGTAATTTTCCTCTTACTCATTTACTGTACCCACACATATTATATACCGTTTATATACTCATTACTGTACCCACACATATTATATACCGTTTATATACTCATTACTGTACCCACACATATTATATACCGTTTATATACTCATTACTGTACCCACACATATTATATACCGTTTATATACTCATTACTGTACCCACACATATTATATACCGTTTATATACTCATTACTGTACCCACACATATTATATACTGTTTATATACTCATTACTGTACCCACACATATTATATACCGTTTATATACTCATTTACTGTACCCACACATATTATATACCGTTTATATACTCATTTACTGTACCCACACATATTATATACCGTTTATATACTCATTTACTGTACCCACACATATTATATACCGTTTTTCTCGCCATAAAATGGACTTTCTAAAGATACCATTATTTTCATTATATCTTATAATTTACTAAAAAAAAAAAAAGATAAAATATGAGGAAAAAATGGAAAAAAACACGCTTTTTCTAACTTTGACCCCCAAAATCTGTTACACATCTACAACCACCAAAAAACACCCATGCTAAATAGTTTCTAAATTTTGTCCTGAGTTTAGAAATACCCAGTGTTTACACATTCTTTTCTTTTTTTGCAATTTATGGAGCAATAAATACAAGTAGCACTTTGCTATTTCCAAACCACTTTTTTTCAAAATTAGCGCTAGTTACTTTGGAACCCTGATATCTGTCAGGAATACCTGAATATCCCTTGACATGTATATATTTTTTTTTAGAAGACAACCCAAAGTATTGATCTAGGCCCATTTTGGTATATTTCATGCCACCATTTCACCGCCAAATGCGATAAAAAAAAAAAAAAAGTTAACTATTTCACAAATTTTGTCACAAACTTTAGGTTTCCCACTGAAATTATTTACAAACAGCTTCTGCAATTATGGCACAAATGGTTGTAAATGCTTCTCTGGGATCCCCTTTTTTCAGAAATAACAGACTTATATGGCTTTGGGGTTGCTTTTTGGTAATTAGAAGGCAGCTAAATGCCGCTGCGCACCACACGTGTTTTATGCCCAGGAGTGAAGGGGTTAATTAGGGAGCTTGTAGGGTTAATTTTAGCTTTAGTGTAGTAGACAACCCCAAGTATTGATCTAGGCCCATTTTGGTATATTTTATGCCACCATTTCACCGCCAAATGCGAGCAAATAAAAAAAAAACTTAACATTTTTCACAATTTTAGGTTTCTCACTGAAATAATTTACAAACAGCTTGTGCTATTATGGCAGAAATTGTTGTAAAAGCTTCTCTGGGATACCCTTTGTTCAGAAATAGCAGACTTATATGGCTTTGGCGTTGCTTTTTGGTAATTAGAAGGCCGCTAAATGCTGCTGCGCACCACACGTGAATTATGCCCAGCAGTGAAGGGGTTAAATTAGGTAGCTTTTAGGGAGCTTGCAGGGTTAATTTTAGAGATCAGCCTCCCACCTTACACATCCCACCCCTGATCCCTCCCAAACAGCTCTCTTCCCTCCCCCACCCCACAATTGTTACCGCCATCTTAAGTACTGGCAGAAAGTCTGCCAGTACTAAATAAGAGGTTTTTTGTTTTTTTTTAAATAAAAATAATAAAATCTTTTAGCTGGGATGGACCCCTGCCTTAGCCCCAACCTCCCTGATCCCCCCTCCAGCTCTCTAACCCTCTCCCCTACCTAATTACCGCCATCTTGGGTACTGGCAGCTGTCTGCCAGTACCCACTTTGGCCCCTAAAAACAAAGTATTTTTATTTTATTTTTCAATTAACTCTTTCTGTAGTGTAGCAGCCCCTCCACAATACCCCCACAATAACCCCACCACCCTCCCCCTCCCAGATCCATTTATATTTAAAAAAAAAAAATTTTACCTTTCCCTGGCTTTTTGCCCTCATTGGTGTCAGTGTGGCTAATGTGCACGCGCGCCTCGTGCATGCACACTATGTTCACATGCACGCGCGCGTGCCCTCGTGCACGCACGCACGCGCACGCACGCTCCCTCCCACCCGGACAACGGCACCATCACTACCGGTGCAGAGAGGGCCACAGAGTGGCTCTCTCTGCATCGGAGGCTTGTAAAGGGGTATTGCAGGATGCCTCCATATTGAGGCATCACTGCAATACCCTCAGAGCTGCTGGAAGCGATTGTGATCACTTCCAGCACTCTGTTAGACAACTGACGTACCAGGTATGTCCATTATCATTAACTGCTTGTTAATGCATGACGTACCTGGTACGTCAGTTGTCATTAAGGGGTTAATCATTTGTCTGTGTTTATTTTAATTTGCTAGCTAAACCTATGAGGTTCGTGTGCTCATTTCTTAGAGCTTGAAGAGTGCATGTAATCAGAATGCAATTTGACCACTAGAGGGCATTTGGATAGCATTTGTATATCTAAAACCTTGAGCTCATACAGCATATTTACCATGTATTGATCATTGATTGTGTAAAATGTTGTTATGTCAGAACAACAAATAAGTGGTCATTTTTCATAGGCATAGATACAAGGGTAAGCACATAAGTCACACGTATTTCTCCATGTTTTGTTGTTTCAAACTTGATAATGCGTAATACAGTGTTTTCTTTGAAATCAATAATGTTCTGACTGTCCCTTTAAGCTGTGTTATTGGCATTCAAACAGTAATATGCCATCATGGATAATTGTAATGGTAATTTTGTTTGCGATTCGGGAAACAGTTTGGACATCACATCACAGAAACCAATCAATATCATGAACAAGGATAGGTATGTGATGTGGTTTTCACACACTTATAACCCACACTCTGCAAACAATCTGCCTCCATGGACCCGGTCCCATAGAAGTAGATTATATACAGAGTGTGGTCCACAAGTGTATGAAAACCACATCATCACATACCTATCCATTACACATTAAATAGAAAAACATTAAACATGAAAACAAATACTTACTTCCTCTTCCTTCCCCTCTTCCCACGGGGCTGAGGCTCTGGGAGGGTCAACTGCCGACTCCGACGAGTTCTCATTGGAGATGTTGTGGGAAGAGTGGAAGGAAGAGTACTGGGATGACCAAGGTGAGGAGGAGGAGATGGCCCGGCAGGAGGAGATGGCCCGGCAGGAGGAGATGGCCCGGCAGGAGAAGATGGCCCGGCAGTAGAAGATGGCCCGGCAGGAGAAGATGGCCCGGCAGGAGGCCCAGCAGATGGCGGCCCAGGAGCAGGAGGCCCAGCAGATGGCGGCCCAGGAGCAGGAGGCCCAGCAGATGGCGGCCCAGGAGCAGGAGGCCCAGCAGATGGCGGCCCAGGAGCAGGAGGCCCAGCAGATGTCGGCCCAGGAGCAGGAGGCCCAGCAGATGTCGGCCCAGGAGCAGGAGGCCCAGCAGATGGCGGCCCAGGAGCAGGAGGCCCAGGAGACGGCGGCCCAGGAGCAGGAGGCAGACCAGCAGATGGCGGACCAGGAGCAGGAGGCAGACCAGCAGGAGGCAGACCAGCATGCGCCTCCTGGAAGAAATTAAACATCTCTTGTTGGAGTCTAAAGGTTCTGTTTTGGGCTTCTTCTATTCGAGTAAGGAGGTGTATGATTTGGGTTTGGCCTTCAATGATTTTGTTTTGTCCTTCAATAATTCTATTTCTGCCTTCTATATTTTGGATCCGGGAGTTACGCATTTGGTCAATGTAGTCTAGTAGAACCCGCACCTCCGCTATTTCCTCTTGTTGTGCGCGGCGGGGTGCCCGTGCACGGCGGCCTGCTGGTGCACAGCGGCCTGCTGGTCCTTGAGGGGCCTCTGCTTCCACGGCCTCTTCCTCTGCTTCCGGGGCCTCTTCGTCAAGGGGGGCCTCTTCGTCAAGGGGGGCCTCTTCCCTCCGAGGTGGAGATTCATCCCCACCACTCTCATCCCGGGGAAAAGGAGGAGCCTGTAGTTGCTGTGCTGCCTCCTCCCCAGATGAAATGTATATATTAGCATATTTCCAAATAAAGCTTTAAATTACTTAGCTTACGATACAATTACAAATGCAGCCTCATTAATCCACTTTGAAATCTAACAATCAATACGATTTCCGCATTTTCTAAACCGTGTTTGTGATATCTCTGGTCAATCTGAATGTTTTAGCGTTTGTTTTCAGTCTGTTTAAATGCACACCTAACCTATAGCCTAGATACTAATGTAACCGCAAAGTAATGTGAATGCGTGAAAACAACGTAATAGCATTAATCTGATCCTTAAAGGGACATGAAACGCAATGTTTTATCTTTCATGATTTAGAAGCATACAATTATAATCAACTTTCTAATGTACGTTTCTTATCTAATTTGCTTCATTCTCTGGATATTCTTTGCTGAAAAGCATATCTAGATATGCTTAGAAGCTGCTGATTGGTAGCTGCATATAGCTGCCTCCTGTGATTGGTTCACCGTGTGCATGGCTATTTCTTCATTAAAGTATATCTAAAGAATGAATCAAATTAGGTAATATAAGTAAATTGGAATGTTGTTTAAAATTGTATTCTCTACCTTAATCATGAAAGGAAAGGTTTGCGTATAGTGTCCCTTGAAATACATTCGTATGTTAATTTATTCTTAAATGAGCTTACCGTCAGATGAGAATGGCAGGTTCCCGGTATCAATTCCACCTCGGAGATGCTGGGACGCAACATTTCCTCCCATCGGCAGTAATCGATTTCCAGTGCAGGGCCGCCACCGGTTCCTGCGGCATGTTGGGCCTCCCGGCTTAACTTTTTCTTAAGATCCATCTTGCAGTCCCGGTAGCGATGTTTAATAGAGTCTATATCTCTGTTCCGGCCACCCACTGCATTGACTGCATTCCTTATCTCCTGCCAGAGCTTCCTCTTCTCAGTCGGGGTGGTCTTCTGATGCTGCAGCCTCCTATACCTGGCCATATAGGCTTCTACGAGGGCCTCCTTCTCCTCCATCGAAAACCTCGCCTCCCTAGTTGCCTTGGCCTTCCCCTGTGACGATGCCCTCTGTTTCCCGGACTGTGAAGCCCTACTCTGTCCGCCACTGGGCCCAGCCACTTGTTCATCTTGAACCAAGTGGCTGGGTCCACCCACCGCTTCCACCCCCGCTTCCTGCCCCCCTTCCTGCCCCCCTTCCTGTCCTGTTCCTCTCCCTCTCCTCCCCCCTCTACCTCTCCCCTGCCTGCCCTCCATCTCTTCCCTAAACTAAACCACAAATAAGCAAACAAAAAGTGAGTATGATCAAATGAAAGGGGGTCAAAATAAAGAACTAAAAAGACCAAAATAAGTGCAGAAAGTGTGAAAGGGATATAAATAAAAGAGGGTAAGGAGTATTTAAATGAACAAAATGAAGAAGAAGACTAAAAGGAGGATATGTAAACTAAATGTAACTAGGGGATGGGGATGGGATGGGGATGGGGTATGGGATAAGAGTAAATGGGATGAAAGGGAATGGGACTACAGGGAATGGGGTATGGAGTGTAGTATGAGAGGGTATGGGGTATGGAGTGTATGTAGTGTTATTGAGTGTATGTATGTATTGAATGTGTTTGCGTGTAAATGTGTTAAGTGTACAGAAAAAGCACTCGCACACTCACCCAAACCAACTGTCGCTCACTAACTCACACTAGCACTAACTCTCTAACTCACACTACCACTAACTCTCTAACTCACACTAGCACTAACTCTCTAACTCACACTAGCACTAACTCTCTAACTCACACTAGCACTAACTCTCTAACTCACACTAGCACTAACTCTCTAACTCACACTACCACTACCTCTCTAACTCACACTACCACTACCTCTCTAACTCACACTACCACTACCTCTCTAACTCACACTACCACTAACTCTCTTACTCCCACTACCACTAACTCACTCACGATAACACTAACTGACTCACAATAATGCACAAAATCTCTAAGCTCCAATCTCCAAAAACCCACCAGCAACACAGTGAAAGAAGCCATTCTTGTGTGGTGCTTATATACCCTGTGTAAATGTTTAATGATGTACCGGTTTGCGTTGTAAATTGTGTTCAGGTGTGCTTTATTCTTACTTATTATTTGTGCAATGTGTATTAGGTGTGTGAATTTGCGCATGCTCATTTGGAGTTAGTATTTGTGGAATGTGTAGAAAGCGATGATGTCATAGTGCTCGTTTTCTATAACATTGACCAATAGTATTATGTGTAAATGTTAATTTGCGATGGTGTGGTATTAGTGAAGTGTTGTATATGTATGTTTGTCCTAATATATAGTAATATTGAATGCGAGTATTTTGCTAGTGTATGATTGTGATTGTTGTTTCCTTGTTGTTATTTTCCGTATTTCCGCATCTTAAATGATATGCGTATTCCCTGTATTTTATTTAATTAAAATTCCCCCCGCTTCTGAATGTGTAATGCTTATGTGCTTTGTTTAGTGATTGTTGTTGTGACATTTGTGGCGTGTTATTGTTGTGCATTATGTGGTATGCGTCATATGACCGAGCTGTGCGTATTTCTCGCGAGAACGAGTGTTAGATGAAAAAAGCGTGTTTGTTTGCTTTTCCATTGATCTCTATTGGAGACTGTCTAACGCGGGCAGGATTCCGCGTGTGAAATACACGCGTTAGGAGTATCGTTAGAAGGTTTTTTTTCAACTCTAAATACCCGCGTTAAAAAATGCCGTGCGTTAGACATATACCACGCGTAGCTATCGCACCCCATCTACCGCCAAACTCCAAATCTAGCCGTTTGGTAGCACTCCCACAATATGTGTGTTAAGATTAAATAGTCCTTTTGTGGTGTGCGTAACCAAAAAACCCTTTGTTGTATATAAATACATACATATATATAAATACAAATACATACATATATATAAATACAAATGCATACATAAATACAAATACATACATATATATAAATACATACATATATATAAATACAAATACATACATATAAATACAAATACATACATATATACAAATGCAAATACATACATATATATAAATACGTATATCTCATTGCATACTGCGTTTGTTTTTGTTCAAAATGAGGCTCCATTAACGTCTATGAGGGAATAGGATCCTGCATTTGCACCTTTACAAAGTCTTTTTTCTGCATGAGGATGTGACCGTGAGAGAGCAAACAATTTACTTGTGCCTGTAATACATGTGCATTGGTAAAAAAAAAAGTTGAACGCAGATAAAGAGACCTACTTATCAAGCCGTCAACTTACTTGCATTCAACGACACCAATACATCGCCTAACATCGCGGCCGCAGACCTGAATACTCTCTCCATATTTAACAAAAAAGCTGTTAAAAAGCCGCGCACCAAGTATGGGGCAATGAGCAGCGGACTGTTAACTAAACAGTCATCAATCTCGCTGCTATTCGGCTTTTTCACAGCTTTATTTATACCCTGTCACTAAACACTGCCACTATCTAAAATGTTTAACCCCTATCCTGCACTCCCGGACTCCGCCGCAACTCTAATAAAGATATTAACCCCTATCCCGCCACTCCCGGAGCCCAACGCAACTCTAATAAATGTATTAACCCCTATCCCGCCACTCCCGGAGCCCACTGCAAATCTAATAAAGTTATTAACCCCTATCCCGCCACTCCCGGAGCCCACTGCAAATCTAATAAAGTTATTAACCCCTATCCAGCTGCTCCCGGAGCCCACCGCAACTCTAATAAACTTATTTACCCCTATTCCGCCACTCCCTGACACCGTGCGCAACTAACTAAATGTATTAACCCCTATCCCTCCGCTCCCGGAGCCCACCGCAACTAAATAAATGTATTAACCCCTAAACCCCTGGCCTCCCACATCACTACCACTTACTAAACCTATTAACCCCTAAACCGCCAGCCCCCCACATCACCATAAACTAAATTAACCTATTAACCTCTAAACCTAACAACCCGCTAACTTTATATTAAATATTAACTCATCCCTATCTTATAATAAATTTAAACTTACCTTTAGATTTAAATTAAACTATATTAAATTATTAATTAACCTACCCTATTATACTAAAATTACATCAAACTACAAATTAAATTAAATATATTATATAGTTAAAAACCTAACCCTACTCAAATAATTTAAATCTACTATTAAATATCACAAAGTAACAGACACTAAGTTACAAAAAAAACACTAAGTTACACAAAATAAAAAATAAATTATCAAATATTTAAACTAATTACACCTAATCTAATAGCCCTATCAAAATAAAAAAGCCCCCACAAAATAAAAAACCCATAGCCTATAATAAACTACCAATGGCCCTTAATAGGGCCTTTTGCGGGGCATTGCCCCAAAGAAATCAGGGGCGCGGTCCGATATACGGCATAGTTTTCGGTGCAAGCGAGGTAACCCGCGTCGGCCGTAGTTTCACCTCGCACATCGGGGTATTACATATACCCCGCCGGCAGTTGCTAAAGTGCCGTAAGTCGGACAAACTAGCGATGTCCAGAAATGAGCGTAAGTACAAATTTCTGGAGTCGCCAGTGACTTACGGCACTTTAGAAACTGCCTGCGCCTAAAAAAACGAACTAAAGTATTAAATCTCCCATAACTGTCTAACACACCTCCCAAAAATAGCCCGACATGTATACCCCTATATCCGCAATCCCCCTCTCACTCCTAATAATAAATGTATTAACTCCTAGAGCGACAACCCCCACAACGCAATAAGCCTAATTATTAACCCCTAAACTGCCATAGCCAACACCGCAATAAACCTATCCTAGTATTAACCCCTAAACCGCCACTCCCGGACCCCGCCGCACCTAAATATAGTGTTTAACCCCTAAACCGCCGCTCCTGTACCCCGCCACCACCTACATTAAATTTATTAACCTCTAATCTGACCCCCCTACACCGCCGCCACTTACATTAAATGTATTACCCCCTAATCTGACCCCACTACACCGCCGCCACCTACATTAAATGTATTACCCCCTAAACCTAAGTCTAACCCTAACACCCCCTAACTTAATTATTATTTAAATAAATCTAAATAATATTAATATTATTAACTAAATTAATCCTATTTAAAACTAAATACTTACCTATAAAATAAACCCTAAGATAGCTACAATATAATTAATAATTACATTGTAGCTATTTTAGGATTTATATTTATTTTACAGGTAACTTTGTATTAATTTTAGCTAGGTACAATAGCTATTAAATAGTTAATAACTATTTAATAGCTACCTAGTTAAAATAATTACAAAATTACCTGTAAAATAAATCCTAACCTAAGTTACAAATACACCTAACACTACACTATCAATAAATTAACTACAATTATCTAAAATAAAATACAATTAAATAAACTAAACTATATTACAAAAAAACAAACCACTAAATTACAAAAAGTAAAAAATTTTTACAAGAAGTTTAATCTAATTACACCTAATCTAAGCCCCCTAATAAAATAAAAAAGCCCCCCAAAATAATAAAATTTCCCTACCCTAAACCAAATTACAAATAGCCCTTAAAAGGGCCTTTTGCGGGGCATTGCCCCAAAGTAATTAGCTTTTTTACCAGCCCTTAAAAGGGCTTTTTGCAGGGCATTGCCCCAAAGTAATCAGCTCTTTTACCTGTAAAAAAAAAGAAATACAATACCCCCCCAACATTACAACCCACCACCCACACACCCCTACTCTAAAACCCACCCGATCCCCCCTTAAATAAACCTAACCACTACCCCATTGAAGATCACCCTACCTTGAGCCGTCTTCACCCAGCCGGGCCGAACTCTTCATCCGATCCGGGCACAAGTGGTCCTCCAGCCGGGCAGAAGTCTTCATCCGATCGGGGCAGAAGAGGTCCTCCATCCAGCAGAAGTCTTCATCCAAGCGGCATCTTCTATCTTTATCTTTCCGGCGATGAGCGGCTCCATCTTGAAAACCTCTGGCGCGGAACATCCTCCTCGGCCGACGACTACCCGATGAATGACGGTTCCTTTAAATGATGTAATCCAAGATGGCGTCCCTCGAATTCCGATTGGCTGATAGGATTCTATCCGCCAATCGGAATTAAGGTATGAAAAATGAAGTTCAATCCGACTGGCTGATTGGAATAGAATTGACCTCACATTCTATTGGCTGATCCAATCAATATAAGTCTGTTATTGGCTGATAACTGTCACATGGCACAGGTGTAGAACAAAATGTAAAAAAAAAAAATATTTTGAAATTCATAGTAAGTTTGATTACATTGTATTGTTAGTATGAATCTGTGGATTTTGTAATGCTATACTTTATTATCCGCATCTGTGGATTTTGTAATGCTATACTTTATTATCCTGTTAAATGGGCTGAGCTTGCTGGGAGAAAATATCTCATTTTTTTATAACTTTATGTAATCACAAAGGGGCTGATTTATCAAAGTGCAGCGGACATGATCCTCTGTAGCAGATCATGTCCACTGCACACCGATAAATGCAGACAGGATACGCTGTCGGCATTTAGCATTGCACAAGCATTTCCAATCGTGCTGATTGCTGTCCCCCACCTCAGAGGTGGAGGACGAGTTAAGGATCAGCAGTGTCTTTTCGCAAGCCATTTTCAACGCACTGATATTACAAATATAAAAGCCTCACATTCAGTGTGCAGCTGGGGACCGCATGAAGAGGCGCTCCCTATTACTACCACCGTTACCACCGTTACCACTATCATCACCGCCGCCCTTTTCAGGGCCATTGGTAATTTAGGTTTTTTAGTTTTTTTAAATTTTGGGTGGTTGGGGGTTGTAATGTTAGAAGGGTTAGTGGGTTTTTTTTTTAGAAAAAGAGCTGATTGCTTTAGGTTAATGCGCTACAGACGGCCCTTTAAGGTATATTAGTAGTTTATTTTTAGAATAGGGCTTTTTCATGTCAGGTTGTTTTTTGGGGGGTATTAATAGGATTAAATATTTATTTTTATGGTAATTGCTTTTTTATTTTCTGTAATCTTAGACTTTTTTATTTTTGTAATCTTAGGGTTTTTATGTTCTTTAATGTTAGTTTTTTTTTAAAGGTAAGATTATTTTTTAATTAATTTTACAGGTATGTTTTTTTAAGGAAGTTAGGATGTTTTTTTTAGTAAATTTAGGGGTATCTTAATCTAGGTTAAAGGGACACTGAACCCAATTTTTTTCTTTTGTGATTCAGAAAGAGCAGCAATTTTAAGCAACTTTATAATTTACTCCCATTATAATTTTTTCTTCGTTCTCTTGCTATCTTTATTTAAAAAAGAAGGCATCTAAGCTTTTTTTGTTTTAGAGCTCTGGACAGCACTTTTTCATTGGTGGATGAATTTATCCACCAATCAGCAAAAACAACCCAGGTTGTTCACCAAAAATGGGCTGGCCGGCATCTAAACTTACATTCTTGCATTTCAAATAAAGATACTAAGAGAATGAAGAAAATGTGATAATAGGAGTAAATTAGAAAGTTGCATAAAATTGCATGCTCTATCTGAATCACAAAATATTTTTTTTGGGTTCAGTGTCCCTTTAAGTTAGGGGGTGTTAGGTTAGGGGGTTTAGATGTTAGTTTATTATTTTGCGTTTTTGGGGGGTTGGCGGCTTAAGGATTAATAGTTTATTTAAATAGTTTGCGATGTGGGGGTTATATAAACTCAAGTTAAAGGTTTTTGGGCTTTTTTGGTTAACATTAGCATAAAATAAGTTTATTGGGAACTTGTAATTCCAGCGCAACCCGACAAGCACAGAAAGCTTAGAGCTAGCGGTGTTTTCTCGATCGTAGGAATTTTTGAGCACTATTTGGCAGCAGTTTTGCAAGAATGCTATCCATTTGCAAGAGCCCTATATGGCAGCAATATTTCCTGTCATGCAGTGCACAAGATGCCTACCTAGGTATCACTTTAACCCCTTAATGATCACAGCACTTTTCCATTTTCTGTCCGTTTGGGACCAAGGCTATTTTTACATTTCTGTGGTGTTTGTGTTTAGCTGTAATTTTCCTCTTACTCATTTACTGTACCCACACATATTATATACCGTTTATATACTCATTTACTGTACCTACACATATTATATACCGTTTATATACTCATTACTGTACACACACATATTATATACCGTTTATATACTCATTTACTGTACACACACAAATTATATACCGTTTATATACTCATTACTGTACCTACACATATTATATACCGTTTATATACTCATTACTGTACCCACACATATTATATACCGTTTTTATACTCATTACTGTACCCACACATATTATGTACCGTTTATATACTCATTTACTGTACCCACACATATTATGTACCGTTTATATACTCATTACTGTACCCACACATATTATATACTGTTTATATACTCATTACTGTACCCACACATATTATATACTGTTTATATACTCATTACTGTACCCACACATATTATGTACTGTTTATATACTCATTACTGTACCCACACATATTATATACCGTTTATATACTCATTTACTGTACCCACACATATTATATACCGTTTATATACTCATTATTGTACCCACACATATTATATACCGTTTATATACTCATTACTGTAGCCACACATATTATGTACCGTTTATATACTCATTACTGTACCCACACATATTATATACCGTTTATATACTCATTACTGTACCCACACATATTATATACCGTTTATATACTCATTACTGTACCCACACATATTATATACCGTTTATATACTCATTACTGTACCCACACATATTATATACCGTTTATATACTCATTTACTGTACCCACACATATTATATACCGTTTATATACTCATTTACTGTACCCACACATACAGGGAGTGCAGAATTATTAGGCAAGTTGTATTTTTGAGGATTAATTTTATTATTGAACAACAACCATGTTCTCAATGAACCCAAAAAACTCATTAATATCAAAGCTGAATATTTTTGGAAGTAGTTTTTAGTTTGTTTTTAGTTTTAGCTATTTTAGGGGGATATCTGTGTGTGCAGGTGACTATTACTGTGCATAATTATTAGGCAACTTAACAAAAAACAAATATATACCCATTTCAATTATTTATTTTTACCAGTGAAACCAATATAACATCTCAACATTCACAAATATACATTTCTGACATTCAAAAACAAAACAAAAACAAATCAGTGACCAATATAGCCACCTTTCTTTGCAAGGACACTCAAAAGCCTGCCATCCATGGATTCTGTCAGTGTTTTGATCTGTTCACCATCAACATTGCGTGCAGCAGCAACCACAGCCTCCCAGACACTGTTCAGAGAGGTGTACTGTTTTCCCTCCTTGTAAATCTCACATTTCATGATGGACCACAGGTTCTCAATGGGGTTCAGATCAGGTGAACAAGGAGGCCATGTCATTAGATTTTCTTCTTTTAT
The DNA here is from genome assembly GCF_027579735.1 of Bombina bombina. NCBI lineage: Eukaryota > Metazoa > Chordata > Amphibia > Anura > Bombinatoridae > Bombina > Bombina bombina. The sequence goes on along the minus strand of NC_069503.1, from coordinate 48,550,092 downwards.
ACCCTTTCTTGCCAGCCACGCTGTGGAGTACTTGGACGCGTGTGATGGAGCATTGTCCTGCATGAAAATCATGTTTTTCTTGAAGGATGCAGACTTCTTCCTGTACCACTGCTTGAAGAAGGTGTCTTCCAGAAACTGGCAGTAGGACTGGGAGTTTAGCTTGACTCCATCCTCAACCCGAAAAGGCCCCACAAGCTCATCTTTGATGATACCAGCCCAAACCAGTACTCCACCTCCACCTTGCTGGCGTCTGAGTCGGACTGGAGCTCTCTGCCCTTTACCAATCCAGCCACGGGCCCATCCATCTGGCCCATCAAGACTCACTCTCATTTCATCAGTCCATAAAACCTTAGAAAAATCAGTCTTGAGATATTTCTTGGCCCAGTCTTGACGTTTCAGCTTGTGTGTCTTGTTCAGTGGTGGTCGTCTTTCAGCCTTTCTTACCTTGGCCATGTCTCTGAGTATTGCACACCTTGTGCTTTTGGGCACTCCAGTGATGTTGCAGCTCTGAAATATGGCCAAACTGGTGGCAAGTGGCATCTTGGCAGCTGCACGCTTGACTTTTCTCAGTTCATGGGCAGTTTTCTTTCATGTAATTAACAAGAGTCCATGAGCTAGTGACGTATGGGATATACATTCCTACCAGGAGGGGCAAAGTTTCCCAAACCTTAAAATGCCTATAAATACACCCCTCACCACACCCACAAATCAGTTTTACAAACTTTGCCTCCAAGGGAGGTGGTGAAGTAAGTTTGTGCTAGATTCTACGTTGATATGCGCTCCGCAGCAAGTTGGAGCCCGGTTTTCCTCTCAGCGTGCAGTGAATGTCAGAGGGATGTGAGGAGAGTATTGCCTATTGAATGCAGTGATCTCCTTCTACGGGGTCTATTTCATAAGGTTCTCTGTTATCGGTCGTAGAGATTCATCTCTTACCTCCCTTTTCAGATCGACGATATACTCTTATATTTACCATTTCCTCTACTGATTCTCGTTTCAGTACTGGTTTGGCTTTCTACAAACATGTAGATGAGTGTCCTGGGGTAAGTAAGTCTTATTTTCTGTGACACTCTAAGCTATGGTTGGGCACTTTATTTATAAAGTTCTAAATATATGTATTCAAACATTTATTTGCCTTGACTCAGAATGTTCAACTTTCCTTATTTCCAGACAGTCAGTTTCATATTTGGGATTATGCTTTAATTATCATATTTTTTTCTTACCTCAAAAATTTGACTTTTTCCCTGTGGGCTGTTAGGCTCGCGGGGGCTGAAAATGCTTCATTTTATTGCGTCATTTTTGGCGCGGACTTTTTTGGCGCAAAAATTCATTTCCGTTTCCGGCGTCATACGTGTCGCCGGAAGTTGCGTCATTTTTTGACGTTATTTTGCGCCAAAAATGTCGGCGTTCCGGATGTTGCGTCATTTTTGGCGCAAAAAGCATTTAGGCGCCAAATAATGTGGGCGTCTTTTTTGGCGCCAAAAAATATGGGCGTCGCTTTTGTCTCCACATTATTTCAGTCTCATTTTTCATTTGCTTCTGGTTGCTAGAAGCTTGATGTTTGGCATTTTTTTCCCATTCCTGAAACTGTCTTATAAGGAATTTGATCTATTTTGCTTTATATGTTGTTTTTTCTCTTACATATTGCAAGATGTCTCACGTTGCATCTGAGCCAGAAGATACTACAGGAAAACCTCTGCCTGCTGGATCTACCAAAGCTAAGTGTATCTGCTGTAAACTTTTGGTAGCTATTCCTCCAGCTGTTGTTTGTATTAAATGTCATGACAAACTTGTTAATGCAGATAATATTTCCTTTAGTGATGTACCATTGCCTGTTGCAGTTCCCTCAACATCTAAGGTGCAGAATGTTCCTGATAACATAAGAGATTTTGTTTCTGAATCCATAAAGAAGGCTTTGTCTGTTATTTCTCCTTCTAGTAAACGTAAAAAGTCTTTTAAATCTTCTCTTTCTACAGATGAATTTTTAAATGAACACCATCATTCTGATTCTTTGGACTCTTCTAGTTCAGAGGATTCTGTCTCAGAGATTGATGCTGATAAATCTTCATATTTATTTAAGATGGAATTTATTCGCTCTTTACTTAAAGAAGTACTAATTGCTTTAGAAATAGAGGATTCTAGTCCTCTTGATACTAATTCTATACGTTTAGATAAGGTTTTTAAAGCTCCTGCGGTTATTCCAGAAGTCTTTCCTGTTCCTAATGCTATTTCTGCAGTAATTGCTAAGGAATGGGATAGATTGGGTAATTCATTTACTCCTTCTAAACGTTTTAAGCAATTATATCCTGTTCCGCCTGACAGGTTAGAATTTTGGGACAAAATCCCTAAAGTTGATGGGGCTATTTCTACCCTTGCTAAACGTACTACCATTCCTACATCAGATGGTACCTCGTTTAAGGATCCTTTAGATAGAAAAATTGAATCTTTTCTAAGAAAAGCTTATCTATGTTCAGGTAATCTTCTTAGACCTGCTATATCATTGGCTGATGTTGCTGCAGCTTCAACTTTTTGGTTGGAAACTCTAGCGCAACAAGTAACAAATCGTGATTCTCATGATATTATTATTCTTCTCCAGCATGCTAATAATTTCATCTGTGATGCCATTTTTGATATTATTAGAGTTGATGTTAGATTTATGTCTCTGGCTATCTTAGCCAGAAGAGCTTTATGGCTTAAGACTTGGAATGCTGATATGGCTTCTAAATCAACTCTACTTTCCATTTCTTTCCAGGGAAACAAATTATTTGGTTCTCAGTTGGATTCTATTATTTCAACTGTTACTGGTGGGAAAGGAACTTTTTTACCACAGGATAAAAAGTCTAAAGGTAAAAACAGGGCTAACAATCGTTTTCGATCCTTTCGTTTCAACAAAGAACAAAAGCCTGATCCTTCGTCCTCAGGAGCAGTTTCAGTTTGGAAACCATCTCCAGTCTGGAATAAATCCAAGCCTGCTAGAAAGGCAAAGCCTGCTTCTAAGTTCACATGAAGGTACGGCCCTCATTCCAGTTCCGCTGGTAGGGGGCAGGTTACGTTTTTTCAAAGAAATTTGGATCAATTCTGTTCACAATCTTTGGATTCAGAACATTGTTTCAGAAGGGTACAGAATTGGTTTCAAGATGAGACCTCCTGCAAAGAGATTTTTTCTTTCCCATGTCCCAGTAAATCCAGTGAAAGCTCAAGCATTTCTGAATTGTGTTTCAGATCTAGAGTTGGCTGGAGTAATTATGCCAGTTCCAGTTCCGGAACAGGGGATGGGGTTTTATTCAAATCTCTTCATTGTACCAAAGAAGGAGAATTCCTTCAGACCAGTTCTGGATCTAAAATTATTGAATCGCTATGTAAGGATACCAACGTTCAAGATGGTAACTGTAAGGACTATATTGCCTTTTGTTCAGCAAGGGAATTATATGTCCACAATAGATTTACAGGATGCATATCTGCATATTCCGATTCATCCAGATCATTATCAGTTCCTGAGATTCTCTTTTCTAGACAAGCATTACCAATTTGTGGCTCTACCGTTTGGCCTTGCTACAGCTTCAAGAATTTTCACAAAGATTCTCGGTGCCCTTCTGTCTGTAATCAGAGAACAGGGTATTGTGGTATTTCCTTATTTGGACGATATCTTGGTACTTGCTCCGTCTTTACATTTAGCAGAGTCTCATACGAATCGACTTGTGTTGTTTCTTCAAGATCATGGTTGGAGGATCAATTTACTAAAAAGTTCTTTGATTCCTCAAACAAGGGTAACCTTTCTGGGTTTCCAGATAGATTCAGTGTCCATGACTCTGTCTTTAACAGACAAGAGACGTCTAAAATTGATTACAGCTTGTCGAAACCTTCAGTCACAATCATTCCCTTCGGTAGCCTTATGCATGGAAATTCTAGGTCTTATGACTGCTGCATCGGACGCGATCCCCTTTGCTCGTTTTCACATGCGACCTCTTCAGCTCTGTATGCTGAACCAATGGTGCAGGGATTACACGAAGATATCTCAATTAATATCTTTAAAACCGATTGTTCGACACTCTCTAACGTGGTGGACAGATCACCATCGTTTAATTCAGGGGGCTTCTTTTGTTCTTCCGACCTGGACTGTAATTTCAACAGATGCAAGTCTCACAGGTTGGGGAGCTGTGTGGGGATCTCTGACGGCACAAGGAGTTTGGGAATCTCAGGAGGTGAGATTACCGATCAATATTTTGGAACTCCGTGCAATTTTCAGAGCTCTTCAGTTTTGGCCTCTTCTGAAGAGAGAATCGTTCATTTGTTTTCAGACAGACAATGTCACAACTGTGGCATACATCAATCATCAAGGAGGGACTCACAGTCCTCTGGCTATGAAAGAAGTATCTCGAATTTTGGTTTGGGCGGAATCCAGCTCCTGTCTAATCTCTGCGGTTCATATCCCAGGTGTAGACAATTGGGAAGCGGATTATCTCAGTCGCCAAACGTTGCATCCGGGCGAATGGTCTCTTCACCCAGAGGTATTTCTTCAGATTGTTCAATTGTGGGGGCTCCCAGAGATAGATCTGATGGCCTCTCATCTAAACAAGAAACTTCCCAGGTATCTGTCCAGATCCCGGGATCCTCAGGCGGAGGCAGTGGATGCATTATCACTTCCTTGGAAGTATCATCCTGCCTATATCTTTCCGCCTCTAGTTCTTCTTCCAAGAGTAATCTCCAAGATTCTGAGGGAATGCTCGTTTGTTCTGCTAATAGCTCCGGCATGGCCTCACAGGTTTTGGTATGCGGATCTTGTCCGGATGGCATCTTGCCAGCCATGGACTCTTCCGTTAAGACCAGACCTTCTGTCACAAGGTCCTTTTTTCCATCCGGATCTGAAATCCTTAAATTTAAAGGTATGGAGATTGAACGCTTGATTCTTGGTCATAGAGGTTTCTCTGACTCCGTGATTAATACTATGTTACAGGCTCGTAAATCTGTATCTCGAGAGATATATTATAGAGTCTGGAAGACTTATATTTCTTGGTGTCTTTCTCATCATTTTTCTTGGCATTCTTTTAGAATACCGAGAATTTTACAATTTCTTCAGGATGGTTTGGATAAGGGTTTGTCCGCAAGTTCTTTGAAAGGACAAATCTCTGCTCTTTCTGTTCTTTTTCACAGAAAGATTGCTATTCTTCCTGATATTCATTGTTTTGTACAAGCTTTGGTTCGTATAAAACCTGTCATTAAGTCAATTTCTCCTCCTTGGAGTTTGAATTTGGTTCTGGGAGCTCTTCAAGCTCCTCCGTTTGAACCTATGCATTCATTGGACATTAAATTACTTTCTTGGAAAGTTTTGTTCCTTTTGGCTATCTCTTCTGCTAGAAGAGTTTCTGAATTATCTGCTCTTTCATGTGAGTCTCCTTTTCTGATTTTTCATCAAGATAAGGCGGTGTTGCGAACTTCTTTTGAATTTTTACCTAAAGTTGTGAATTCCAACAACATTAGTAGAGAAATTGTGGTTCCTTCATTATGTCCTAATCCTAAGAATTCTAAGGAGAAATCATTGCATTCTTTGGATGTTGTTAGAGCTTTGAAATATTATGTTGAAGCTACGAAATCTTTCCGTAAGACTTCTAGTCTATTTGTTATCTTTTCCGGTTCTAGGAAAGGCCAGAAAGCTTCTGCCATTTCTTTGGCATCTTGGTTGAAATCTTTAATTCATCTTGCCTATGTTGAGTCGGGTAAAACTCCGCCTCAGAGAATTACAGCTCATTCTACTAGGTCAGTATCTACTTCCTGGGCGTTTAGGAATGAAGCTTCGGTTGACCAGATCTGCAAAGCAGCAACTTGGTCTTCTTTGCATACTTTTACTAAATTCTACCATTTTTATGTATTTTCTTCTTCTGAAGCAGTTTTTGGTAGAAAAGTTCTTCAGGCAGCGGTTTCAGTTTGAATCTTCTGCTTATGTTTTTTGTTAAACTTTATTTTGGGTGTGGATTATTTTCAGCAGGAATTGGCTGTCTTTATTTTATCCCTCCCTCTCTAGTGACTCTTGTGTGGAAAGATCCACATCTTGGGTAGTCATTATCCCATACGTCACTAGCTCATGGACTCTTGTTAATTACATGAAAGAAAACATAATTTATGTAAGAACTTACCTGATAAATTCATTTCTTTCATATTAACAAGAGTCCATGAGGCCCACCCTTTTTTGTGGTGGTTATGATTTTTTTGTATAAAGCACAATTTTTCCAATTCCTTATTTTATATGCTTCGCACTTTTTCTTATCACCCCACTTCTTGGCTATTCGTTAAACTGATTTGTGGGTGTGGTGAGGGGTGTATTTATAGGCATTTTAAGGTTTGGGAAACTTTGCCCCTCCTGGTAGGAATGTATATCCCATACGTCACTAGCTCATGGACTCTTGTTAATATGAAAGAAATGAATTTATCAGGTAAGTTCTTACATAAATTATGTTATTTTGCGCCTTGGTTTTTCCACACGCTTCTTGCGACCCTGTTGACTATTTTGAATGAAACGCTTGATTGTTCGCTGATCACGCTTCAGAAGCTTTGCAATTTTAAGAGTGCTGCATCCCTCTGCAAGATATCTCACTATTTTTGACTTTTCTGAGCCTGTCAAGTCCTTCTTTTGACCCATTTTGCCAAAGGAAAGGAAGTTGCCTAATAATTATGCACACCTGATATAGGGTGTTGATGTCATTAGACCACACCCCTTCTCATTACAGAGATGCACATCACCTAATATGCTTAATTGGTAGTAGGCTTTCGAGCCTATACAGCTTGGAGTAATACAACATGCATAAAGAGGATGATGTGGTCAAAATACTCATTTGCCTAATAATTCTGCACTCCCTGTATTATATACCGTTTATATACTCATTTACTGTACCCACACATATTATGTACCGTTTATATACTCATTTACTGTACCCACACATATTATGTACCGTTTATATACTCATTTACTGTACCCACACATATTATATACCGTTTATATACTCATTTACTGTACCCACACATATTATGTACCGTTTATATACTCATTTACTGTACCCACACATATTATATACTGTTTATATACTCATTACTGTACCCACACATATTATGTACCGTTTATATACTCATTACTGTACCCACACATATTATATACCGTTTACATACTCATTACTGTACCCACACATATTATATACTGTTTATATACTCATTTACTGTACCCACACATATTATATACCGTTTATATACTCATTTACTGTACCCACACATATTATGTAATTTTTATATACTCATTTACTGTACCCACACATATTATATACCGTTTATATACTCATTACTGTACCCACACATATTATGTACCGTTTATATACTCATTACTGTACCCACACATATTATGTACCGTTTATATACTCATTTACTGTACCCACACATATTATATACCGTTTATATACTCATTTACTGTACCCACACATATTATGTACCGTTTATATACTCATTTACTGTACCCACACATATTATATACTGTTTATATACTCATTACTGTACCCACACATATTATATACCCTTTATATACTCATTTACTGTACCCACACATATTATGTACCGTTTATATACTCATTACTGTACCCACACATATTATATACTGTTTATATACTCATTACTGTACCCACACATATTATATACTGTTTATATACTCATTACTGTACCCACACATATTATATACCGTTTATATACTCATTACTGTACCCACACATATTATATACCGTTTATATACTCATTACTGTACCCACACATATTATATACCGTTTATATACTCATTACTGTACCCACACATATTATATACCGTTTATATACTCATTTACTGTACTCACACATATTATATACCGTTTATATACTCATTATTGTACCCACACATATTATATACCGTTTATATACTCATTACTGTACCCACACATATTATATACCGTTTATATACTCATTACTGTACCCACACATATTATATACCGTTTATATACTCATTTACTGTACCCACACATATTATATACCGTTTATATACTCATTTACTGTACCCACACATATTATGTACCGTTTATATACTCATTTACTGTACCCACACATATTATGTACCGTTTATATACTCATTTACTGTACCCACACATATTATATACTGTTTATATACTCATTACTGTACCCACACATATTATATACCGTTTATATACTCATTTACTGTACCCACACATATTATGTACCGTTTATATACTCATTACTGTACCCACACATATTATGTACCGTTTATATACTCATTACTGTACCCACACATATTATGTACCGTTTATATACTCATTACTGTACCCACACATATTATGTACCGTTTATATACTCATTACTGTACCCACACATATTATGTACCGTTTATATACTCATTACTGTACCCACACATATTATATACCGTTTATATACTCATTACTGTACCCACACTTATTATATACCGTTTATATACTCATTTACTGTACCCACACATATTATGTACCGTTTATATACTCATTACTGTACCCACACATATTATGTACCGTTTATATACTCATTACTGTACCCACACATATTATGTACCGTTTATATACTCATTACTGTACCCACACATATTATGTACCGTTTATATACTCATTACTGTACCCACACATATTATGTACCGTTTATATACTCATTACTGTACCCACACATATTATATACCGTTTATATACTCATTACTTTACCCACACATATTATATACCGTTTTTCTCGCCATTAAATGGACTTTCTAAAGATACCATTATTTTCATCATAGCTTTTAATTTACTATAAACAAATTATAAAATATGAGGAAAAAATGTAAAAAAACACACTTTTTCTAACTTTGACCCCCAAAATCTGTTACACATCTACAACCACCAAAAAACACCTATGCTAAATAGTTTCCAAATTTTGTCCTGAGTTTAGAAAAACCCATTGTTTACATGTTCTTTGCTTTTTTTGCAAGTTATAGGGCAATAAATACAAGTAGCATCTAGTAGCATCTAGGCCCATTTTAGTATATTTCATGCCACCATTTCACCGCCAAATGCGATCAAATAAAAAAAGTTGTTCACTTTTTCACAATTTTAGGTTTCTCACTGAAATTATTTACAAACAGCTTGTGCAATTATGGCACAAATGGTTGTAAATGCTTCTCTGGGATCCCCTTTGTTCAGAAATTGCAGACATATGGCTTTGGCGTTGCTTTTTGGTAATTAGAAGGCCGCTAAATGCCACTGCGCACCACACGTGTATTATGCCCGGCAATGCAGGGGTTAATTAGGGAGCTTGTAGGGTTAATTTTAGCTTTAGTGTAGTGTAGTAGACAACCCAAAGTATTGATCTAGGCCCATCTTGGTATATTTCATGCCACCATTTCACCGCCAAATGCAATCAAATTAAAAAAAATGTTCGCTTTTTCACAAACTTTAGGTTTCTCACTGAAATTATTTACAAACAACTTGTACAGTTATGGCACAAATGGTTGTAAATGCTTCTTCGGGATCACCTTTGTTGAGAAATAGAAGACATATATGGCTTTGCCGCTGCGCATCACACGTGTATTATGGCTAGCAGTGAAGGGGTTAATTAGGTAGCTTGTAGGGAGCTTGCAGGGTTAATTTTAGCTTTAGTATAGAGATCAGTTCCCCACCTGACACATTACACCCCCTGATCTCTCCCAAACAGCTATTTTCCCTCCCCTACCCCACAATTGTCCCCGCCATGTTAAGTACTGGCAGAAAGCCTGCCAGAACCAGACATCCCAACTCTCCCTGAAGTTCAGGGAGTCTCCCTGATTGTAGTAGCAGCTCCCTGATGGCAGCAAATGGAATGCAATCTCCCTGAAACTCCAAGTACCATGATCCAATGTGGCTGAAATCCGGAAAAGTGTTTCTTTAAGAAATGCCTTTAGTTGCTGGGACGGTATAGAACCCTCAAAGCATCAGTAACCAAAAAGCCCCCACTGATTTTAATAAAACAAAACACAAATACTACCTTATTGTGCTTGTCCTTATTGTGGTTGTGCAATAAAGCTACTTTTTTAATGTGACTTTAGTGGGAAGCTACTTTAATGATAAGTCTCTATCTTATTTAGGGTTTCAAGGTGTTCAATATATAACTGGGAGGGGGGGTGGCGCAGTCGCGGATGAAGCCACCTCCCTGAAATGAGTTTTTGCAGGTTGGGATGTCTGCAGTACTAAAATTAAAGCTATCTTTGATTTTTTTTTTTAAATAAACATATTTACATATGCTGCTCTGTAGGATCCCCCCTTAGCCCCCAACCTCCCTGATACACCCCCCCCCCAAACAGCTCTCTAACCCTCCCCCTCTAACTTATTGGTAGCCATCTCGGGTACTGGCAGCTGTCTGCCAGTACCCAGTTTACAATAAAATATTTGTTTTTTATATTTTTTCTGTAGTGTAGCTTGCCCCCCCAAAGACCAACACCCCACCCCCTCCCAGATCCCTTAGATCATTTTTATTTTATTTTTATATCCCCCTCTCTGCCACTGTTTGTTCAATATTTTTCTGCAGTGTAGCGGTTCCCACCCGCTCCCTACCCGTGCACGTGCACGCCCCCAGCAATCCAGCCCATGATCCCACCCCCTCTCCATATCACACGGCCCATCAATGGCCGTCCACCCGCTTCCCAGACTGGCTTGCACCCAACAACGATACCGGTCATCGATGTCCGGTCCAGAGAGGGCTACAGAGTTGCTCTCTCTGCATCAGATGGCCAAGGAGAGTTATTGCAGGATGCCTCGATATTGAGGCATCACTGCAATAATCGGAAAGTGGCTGGAAGCGATCAGGATCGCTTCCACCGCTTACCAAGACCAAGGACATACGCCATACATCCTCAGTCGTTAAGTATCTTTTTTTTGAGGACGTACGGTGTACGTCCTTGGTCTTTAAGGGGTTAACACAGAATATCATGGGAATGAAGCAAATTTGATAATAGAAGTAAATTGGAAACTTTTTTAAATGATTTGCTCTATCTGATTGACATAAATGTTTGGGCTTCATATCCCTTTAATTTACTTTTACAGACACTGCTAGAGAACTGAAAGACAATAAAAACAAACTGAAACAAAAAGAAATAACAATGAGTTACATTTTATAGAAACCATAGAAATAATAATGAGTGGTGCTGTGTTTATAGAAATAATAATGATTGTTGCTGTGTTTATAGAAATAATAATGATTGTTGCTGTGTTTATAGAAATAATGATTGGTGCTGTGTTTATAGAAATAATAATGATTAGTGCTGTGTTTATAGAAATAATAATGAGTGGTGCTTTGTTTATAGAAATAATAATGAGTGGTGCTTTGTTTATAGAAATAATAATGAGTGGTGCTGTGTTTATAGAAATAATAATGAGTGGTGCTGTGTTTTTAGAAATAATAATGAGTGGTGCTGTGTTTATAGAAATAATAATGATTGTTGCTGTGTTTATAGAAATAATAATGATTGGTGCTGTGTTTATAGAAATAATAATGAGTGGTGCTGTGTTTATAGAAATAATAATGAGTGGTGCTGTGTTTATAGAAATAATAATGATTGGTGCTGTGTTTATAGAAATAATAATGAGTGGTGCTGTGTTTATAGAAATAATAATGATTGGTGCTGTGTTTATAGAAATAATAATAAGTGGTGCTGTGTTTATAGAAATAATAATGAGTGGTGCTGTGTTTATAGAGATAATAATGAGTGGTGCTGTGTTTATAGAAATAATAATGATTGGTGCTGTGTTTATAGAAATAATAATGATTGGTGCTGTGTTTATAGAAATAATAATGAGTGTTGCTGTGTTTATGGAAATAATAATGATTGGTGCTGTGTTTATAGAAATAATGAGTGGTGCTGTGTTTATAGAAATAATAATGATTGGTGCTGTGTTTATAGAAATAATAATGATTGGTGCTGTGTTTATAGAAATAATAATGAGTGTTGCTGTGTTTATGGAAATAATAATGATTGGTGCTGTGTTTATAGAAATAATGAGTGGTGCTGTGTTTATAGAAATAATAATGAGTGGTGCTGTGTTTATAGAAATAATAATGATTGGTGCTGTGTTTATAGAAATAATGATGATTGGTGCTGTGTTCATAGAAATAGTTTAACTGATTAGCCTAAACTAACCCTTCTATTTCATTTACTTTCAGGTCTGTCCCCCATCTAAACTGCTGTCTCTTCCTGGATCTTTATTAACACTGCTTTATAACTTATTCTATGGTCTGTCCCCCATCTAAACTTCCTTCTATACCTGTATCTGATCACATCCTGTCCCCAGCATTTGCATGTCCTTATATTTTAATTTAGCTTAATTAATTGACTAATCCTCACCCAGTTTTGTTTTATCTGCATCTATCCCTTTGATCTAGTTTTAGTTCTTAATTGTCTCACCTGTGTCACTCACCTCCCTGTCTCCACTCAGTTAATTGATTTAATCCAGCTGTCTGTAGAAGCCCTATAAATTTAAGATCAGCTTTAGGGAAAACATTTGCTGGGTTTAGCATTTGCAGAGAACACCATCTCTAAGCTGCCATCTCTCTAAGTGACATCTTTAAGTGGCAGCAATGAGAATTAGACAAGATATGAACAAGATTTGAGGCAAGCTAAATATTTTCATTTGAAAACCAAATTTTGCACTTTAAATTGTGCTATGTTTTCAGAACTGCTTTTCCTTTTAACAGCCTCATGCCTATTCCACAGGCACGCTCACATGCTCATACCTTACCCTTCTCCACATGCAGTTTATATAGGCCCATCTCTCCTTTCCTCTCCTTACCTTAGCTCTCATTAGCTACTATTCTATTTTAAAATCTTTGTCACTAAACTGCACCACTTCACAGAAATGCCCCCACTGCTATAAATCTCATTCTCACCTACTCTTACTTTCCATCTTGCTGCTATTGGCATCAGGTGACATCTCTCCAAATCCTGGGCCCATCCACAGTCCCACCATTACCCAATCACGCACTCCTTATAGTAACTTTAATAAAAGCAACACACATAACCTCATTTCCATCAAATACATCCCATACGCACACACTCCTTTCACTTGCACACTATGGAACTCTTCCTCCGTGTGCAACAAACTTACAACCAATCATGACCTGTTTATTTCAAATGCTTTCACCCTTTTAGCAATTACCGAAACCTGGCTATCTCCTTCCAACACTGTTTCCACTGCTGCTCTCACACATGGTGATCTTCAATTTAGCCATACCCCTAGGCCAGGTGAGAAACGTGGCAGCGGTGTTGGGATCTTGCTCTCCCCCTCCTGCACTTATCAGTACCTACCTCCAATCCCATCTCTCTCCTTCTCCTCCTTTGAAGTCCACTGCATTCGCCTGTTCTCCCCCCTCTCCCTCAAAGTGGCAGTCATCTATCGCCCTCCTGGACCTACCTCCCATTTCCTAGACAATTTTGCCGCCTGGCTTCCTCACTTTCTCTCTACAAATATACCAACCCTAATTCTTGGGGACTTCAACATTCCCATTGACAACCCGTCTGCCCCTGCTGCCTCTAAACTTCTTTCACTTACATCCATGATGGACACTCCATCGACCTGGTATTTTCCTACCTCTGTTCTATATCTGACCTCACCTGTTGCCCTTTTACCACTTTAGACCATCACCTGGTCACCTATAATATTAATGCAACAGCTAAACCCACTCCTCCATCCCACCTCCGCACCTGTAGAAATCTACATGCTGTGGATCTGCTCCAATTTTCAAAAATTATTCAAGATCTCCTCCCTCACACTTCCACTATAACCTGCCCTGATCACGCAACAGCCCACTATAACAAAACGCTGTCCTCTGCACTAGAGACACTTGCACCTCCCCAGCTGCGCAAAATATCATGCTGTCAGTTGCAGCCCTGGCACTCTCAGCAAACACGCAATTTGCAAAAATGCTCCCGTACTGCTGAGCGTGTCTGGAGGAAAACTCATTCTGAACCTGACTTCATACACTATAAGTTTATTCTTCGTTCATACACTTCTGCCCTTCACTTAGCCAAGTAAACCTACTTCTCTTCTCTTATATCTACTCTTTCCTCAAACCCTAAATGACTCTTCTCCACCTTTAACTCTCTCCTCTACCCTCCTGCTCCATCCCCTCCATCTGTCTTTAGTGCTCAAGACCTGGCAGACTACTTCTTAAACAAAACAAGTACTATCCGAAACAACATCCCAACACCAACCTGCAATATTCCATCAACAGGCCCAGTTACTCCCTCTGCCACCCTCTGCATCTTCCATCCAGCCACTGAGAATGAAGTTTCTTCCTTACTATCTTCCTCACGCCTCACTACCTGCCCGCTCGACCCTATCCCTTCCCATCTAATACCCTCCCTATCTTCCACCCTCACTCCTGCTCTTAACCACATCTTCAAACTATCTCTCTCTACCGGCTCATTACCATCTTCTTTCAAACATGCAAAAGTCACTCCCATACTCAAAAAACCCACCCTCGACCCTAATTCTCCTGAAAGCAACCGCCCCATATCACTGCTTCCACTAACATCAAAACTCCTTGAAAAAAATAGTTTACAATCGCTTAACCCAATTCCTGTCTGCAAACTCCTTGCTTTACCCCCTGCCATCCGGATTCCGCCCAAACACTCAACTGAAACTGCCCTTACCAAGGTTAATAACGATCTCTCTGCTAAAAATATTGGACACTACTTTATACTTATCTTACTTGACCTCTCAGCTGCCTTCGACACAGTTGACCACCCCCCTCCTCCTACAAACCCTTAGCTCTTTTGGCCTTTGTGACACTGCCCTTTCCTGGATTCACTCATCTTTCTCACAGGTCTTTTTCTGTGTCATTTGCCGGCGACTCCTCCTCTCCAATGCCTCTGTCTGTTGGAGTACCTCAAGGATCTGTTCTGGTTCCTTTACTCTTCTCCATCTATACTTCTTCGCTGGGTAAACTTATCAACAGTTATGGCTTCAAATATCACCTCTATGCTGATGACACCCAGATCTACCTCTCCACCCCTGCTCTCTCCCTCTGTCCTTTCTCATGTCAGCGACTGCTTATCTGGTATTTCTTCCTAGATTGCCTCTCACCACCTAAAGATTAAAATGTCCAAGACTGAGCTCCTGTCAGGGTGCCAGGAATCAGACTGAGACGAGAAGTGCAAAAATAATCACACCTTTATTAATAACAAAAAAATAATAAAAAGTCCACAAGTCAAATAACAAGCCAGGAGTCAAAACCAGAGCTGGTAGTCAGACGAGCTGAGTCAGGAGCCAAAGTGAATAGTCAGACGAGCCGGACTCAGGAACAAGGAAAACAGCAGAGTCAGGAACAAGCCAGGGATCAGGAACCAGGAAGGACGTTAGACAGCCAGGTAATACACAGGAACTCTCACAAACAGGTCTGAGACAACGCAAAGGCAAAGCATACTGAACAGAGGCCCTTTAAATAATAAGTGATGACATCACAATTCTGAGACTGCATCCTGTCTCACACAGATGATGCACACCAGTCTGGCCATAAAAGGAAGTGCAGGAAATGAGCAGCATCCCCCACAATGCACCATAGTCTGCAAGAGAGGTGAGTAAAATGGCTGCCAGCAGCACATGGCAAACAAAACAGGGAAAAAACCCTGAAAGCTCCTTCTTATCCCCCCCTCAAGCTCTACGCCGACTTGTGGCTTCTCTATCCCTGTTGACGGCACCACCATTTCCCCATCGCCCCAAGTCTGCTGCCTCAGAGTTACACTTGACTCAAATCTATCCTTCGCCCCCATATCCAATTGCTTTCTACATCCTGCTGCAACCATCTACGCAACATTTCAAGATTCAACCTTTTCTGTGCGTTACCACCACAAAGCAAATTATCCACTCCCTTGTTATTTCACGACTTGACTACTGCAATAACCTACTTACTGGCCTTCCTCTTTCCTGCCTCTCCCCCCTTCAATCCATCCTAAATGACTCTGCCAGGCTGATCCACCTTTCCCGTCGCTCTTTATCTGCTGCACCTCTCTGCGAGTCCCTTCATTGGCTCCCCATACACAGCAGAATTAAATTCAAAATTCTCACCCTTGCATACAAAGCTCTCACCAACTCCGCTCCCATCTACCTATCCTCTCTAATCAACAAGTATACTCCAGCCCGTCCACTAAGATCCAACAATGACCTGCTCCTTGCATCTGTGACTATCACCTCCTCTCATGCTAGACTGCAGGACTTCTGTCGTGCAGCACCTACCCTCTGGAACACTCTCCCTCATGCTGTCAGGCTTTGCCCTAATCTTTCTTCCTTTAAATGCTCTCTGAATACTTTTCTGTTCAGAGAAGCCTACCACCCAACTGAATAATATTTCTCTTACCTAACAACATTTCCCTCCTCTAACTCTGCATTAGCATCTTTCTCAATCTTCCAGTCCTCACCTCCTGTTTCCTCCTGTATCTGTTTGTAAATTTTGTCCTGTGTCTTTGAAGTTTTATATTATTGTTTTATTTAAATGAACTGTATCCATGGACAGCGCTGCGGAATATGATGGTGCTTTATAAATAAAGTATAATAATAAATAATAAATAATCTATATATAGAGTGACCTATAGGAGTAAAATATTATGGGCTGATTACAAGTTGCACAGTATTTTTTTATTTATTTTTTGCAAATGAAAACTCCGCTAGTGTTAAGCTTTTTGCGCTAGTCAGGTTGAGCTAGTATTACAAGTTAAAAAAAACATATTTTGCGCAAGCGGTAACCCGAACAGAATGAAAAACCTAACTTAAGTTTTCACGTGCACATGCACGTGCATGTATCTCCCATTTTTTTTTTTACTTTTTTTTTTCTCCATTGATTTCTAACACGCACGCAAACACCATGACATATGCTTATTAGCACAAAACTGACATGAAAATATGAATATTTTATAATTCAATGTTCTTTAACATATTTTTTGTAATATGCGCATACCCAATCATATAGTGTAATATTCATAAACATGATTGCTTAATGTAACCAGGGCTGGATTTGCCATTAGGCACAGTAGGCATGTGCCTACAGGCGCATTGCGGCGAGGGGCGCCACGGTGCTGGCTGTAGAGTCAGTGTATTAAAAAAAAATGAACTTTTAACTCTTTTTATCTTTATGACTTTGCTTATTGTAGTTTGGGCGGCTGCTGAAGTGCCGTTATTATACAGTTATGCCAGCGTTTTGAGGAGGGGAGAAGCCGAGGAGCGACTAGCAATAGCAAGCAAGTAAGAGTGAGTCGTCCCTCCCAGTGTCTGCACATATTTGGCGGCAACTGGGCTCCTCACTCAGTGGCGGTAAATGAAGCGTATGCGGCGAGCTGTGGAATTTTCACTGTCTCTATTAGGTGGGTACTAAATACTTTTCTAACGGACTTGGTGGCGATAGATGCAAACAGATTTGTTGGGGGGGGGAAGGGCCATAATAAAGTGTGTGGTGGACGCAGAGGTGGTGGACGCAGAGCTGATGGGGCCATTCTGCAAGTAATTAATACACAAAAACTAAGAGCCATGACAGCTCTCGGATACAAAAACTGTGAGACATTGTTGACAGGGAGAGATAAGTGTGCGTGAGAGAGGAAGAATGGAAGGGAGGAGAGACAGCACATATGACAGGCACATGAGGGGAGGCTGATGTAAAGGAGGCACTGGTTACATACAGTAGGTGACACACAAGTGGTGGAGATGTGAGCCAAAGGGAGAGAGGGGCAGATAGAACCAGAGAAGTCACTTAGATAGTTCTCCAGTGTGGCTCACTCAGAGGTAAATTATGTTTTACCACACCGGGTCCATCCATCCACGGCACTTCCTGTGACTGACTGAGCAGCCAAAAGTGCGTGACTTGACTGTACCCCAGCTATCTAATTATTTGCAGTGTTGGGGTAAATAATCAAAAGCACACTGAGTCAGCAAGCAGGTGATCATTTAGCAATGATCTTCTCTTCAATGCAGACGATCATTGCTAAAGGATCACAAAGCTTGTACAACTGTCAGCCCTTAGTGATTTATATCATTGCTAAAGGATCGCTAAGCTTGTACAACTGTCAGAGCTTAGTGATTTATATCATTGCTAAAGGATCACTAAGCTTGTACAACTGTGAGCCCTTAGTGATTTATATCATTGCTAAAGGATCACTAAGCTTGTACAACTGTCAGCCCTTAGTGATTTATATCATTGCTAAAGGATCACAAAGCTTGTACAACTGTCAGCCCTTAGTGATTTATATCATTGCTAAAGGATCACTAAACTTGTACAACTGTCAGCCCTTAGTGATTTATATCATTGCTAAAGGATCACTAAGCTTGTACAACTGTCAGGGCTTAGTGATTTATATCATTGCTAAATGATCACTAAGCTTGTACAACTGTCAGCCCTTAGTGATTTATATCATTGTAAAGGACCACTAAGCTTGTACAACTGTCAGCCCTTAGTGATTTATATCATTGCTAAAGGATCACTAAGGTTGTACAACTGTCAGCCCATAGTGATTTATATCATTGCTAAAGGATCACTAAGCTTGTACAACTGTCAGCCCTTAGTGATTTATATCATTGCTAAAGGATCACTAAGCTTGTACAACTGTCAGCCCTTAGTGATTTATATCATTGCTAAAGGATCACTAAGCTTGTACAACTGTCAGCCCTTAGTGATTTATATCATTGCTAAACGATCACTAAGCTTGTACAACTGTCAGCCCTTAGTGATTTATATCATTGCTAAAGGATCACTAAGCTTGTACAACTGTCAGCCCTTAGTGATTTATAGCATTGCTAAAGGATCACTAAGCTTGTACAACTGTCAGCCCTTAGTGATTTACATCATTGCTAAAGGATCACTAAACTTGTACAACTGTCAGCCCTTAGTGATTTATATCATTGCTAAAGGATCACTAAGCTTGTACAACTGTCAGCCCTTAGTGATTTATATCATTGCTAAAGGATCACTAAGCTTGTACAACTGTCAGCCCTTAGTGATTTATATCATTGCTAAATGACCACTAAGCTTGTACAACTGTCAGCCCTTAGTGATTTATATCATTGCTAAAGGATCACTAATCTTGGACAACTGTCAGCCCTTAGTGATTTATATCTTTGCTAAAGGATCACTAAGCTTGTACAACTGTCAGAGCTTAGTGATTTATATCATTGCTAAAGGATCACTAAGCTTGTACAACTATCAGCCCTTAGTGATTTATATCATTACTAAAGGATCACTAAGCTTGTACAACTGTCAGCCCTTAGTGATTTATATCATTACTAAAGGATCACTAAACTTGTACAACTGTTAGCCCTTAGTGATTTATATCATTACTAAAGGATCACTAAGCTTGTACAACTGTCAGCCCTTAGTGATTTATATCATTGCTAAAGGATCACTAAGCTTGTACAACTGTCAGCCCTTAGTGATTTATATCATTGCTAAAGGATCACTAAGCTTGTACAACTATCAGCCCTTAGTGATTTATATAATTGCTAAAGGATCACTAAGCTTGTACAACTGTCAGCCCTTAGTGATTTATATCATTGCTAAAGGATCACTAAGCTTGTACAACTGTCAGCCCTTAGTGATTTATATCATTGCTAAAGGATCACTAAGCTTGTACAACTGTCAGCCCTTAGTGATTTATATCATTGCTAAAGGATCACTAAGCTTGTACAACTGTCAGCCCTTAGTGATTTATATCATTGCTAAAGGATCACTAAGCTTGTACAACTGTCAGCCCTTAGTGATTTATATCATTGCTAAAGGATCACTAAGCTTGTACAACTGTCAGCCCTTAGTGATTTATATCATTGCTAAACGATCACTAAGCTTGTACAACTGTCAGCCTTTAGTGATTTATATCATTGCTAAAGGATCACTAAGCTTGTACAACTGTCAACCCTTAGTGATTTATATCATTGCTAAAGGATCACTAAGCTTGTACAACTCTCAGTCCTTAGTGATTTATATAATTGCTAAAGGATCACTAAGCTTGTACAACTGTCAGCCCTTAGTGATTTATATCATTGTAAAGGACCACTAAGCTTGTACAACTGCCAGCCCTTAGTGATTTATATCATTGCTAAAGGATCACTAAACTTGTACAACTGTCAGGGCTTAGTGATTTATATCATTGCTAAAGGATCACTAAGCTTGTACAACTCTCAGTCCTTAGTGATTTATATAATTGCTAAAGGATCACTAAGCTTGTACAACTGTCAGCCCTTAGTGATTTATATCATTGTAAAGGACCACTAAGCTTGTACAACTGCCAGCCCTTAGTGATTTATATCATTGCTAAAGGATCACTAAACTTGTACAACTGTCAGCCCTTAGTGATTTATATCATTGCTAAAGGATCACTAAGCTTGTACAACTGTCAGGGCTTAGTGATTTATATCATTGCTAAATGATCACTAAGCTTGTACAACTGTCAGCCCTTAGTGATTTATATCATTGTAAAGGACCACTAAGCTTGTACAACTGTCAGCCCTTAGTGATTTATATCATTGCTAAAGGATCACTAAGGTTGTACAACTGTCAGCCCATAGTGATTTATATCATTGCTAAAGGATCACTAAGCTTGTACAACTGTCAGCCCTTAGTGATTTATATCATTGCTAAAGGATCACTAAGCTTGTACAACTGTCAGCCCTTAGTGATTTATATCAGTGCTAAAGGATCACTAAGCTTGTACAACTGTCAGCCCTTAGTGATTTATATCATTGCTAAAGGATCACTACGCTTGTACAACTGTCAGCCCTTAGTGATTTATATCATTGCTAAAGGATCACTACGCTTGTACAACTGTCAGCCCTTAGTGATTTATATCATTGCTAAAGGATCACTAAGCTTGTACAACTGTCAGCCCTTAGTGATTTATATCATTGCTAAAGGATCACTAAGCTTGTACAACTGTCAGCCCTTAGTGATTTATATCATTGCTAAAGGATCACTAAGCTTGTACAACTGTCAGCCCTTAGTGATTTATATCATTGCTAAAGGATCACTAAGCTTGTACAACTGTCAGCCCTTAGTGATTTATATCATTGCTAAAGGATCACTAAGCTTGTGTAGGAAAAACAAGAAAACAGCGCATCCACGATTCACAGTAGAGTTTATTCAGGAGACACACCTACATATATAAAAATACACTTACAAGATAATGATGATAAAAGTGCCTGTAGCTCAAAAGTAGCTTAATGGTTATGTACATGAACAGTCCATGTAAAGTTTCCTCTTTATGCCGACCAGCAGCTTCCAATTCGACCTCTTTGCTCAGGCTTGAATACAGCAACTTTCTCAAATATAAAAATGTAAAACTCAATATTCCTCATATCTTGGGAATATAGAACACCCAACGCGTTTCCTCTGCTCACAGGCAGACTTTCTCAAGGGACATGTATTGTATGACTGATTCTATTCTCAGACCAAACTTAGATTTTCAATTTTCCCGCACTCACTACCTGTCTGTGGGAGGGTAACTAGTATACCATATTTCCCTTAATACATAGGCACTAGCACCACAAACAGTCAAAGAGATGTGCATTCTATATCTTCACCTATTCCCTAACATAAAGAGAAGAGAGAATCTCCAATATATAAAAAATATTTGGAAATATAAAACCTATTAAAAATTCTTTTAAAAAACTAACTTAATCACATTTATAATATTTAACCCCCATTTCATATTGCACTAAATTCATACATTTATGCTTCATGAAAAATATAAGCTTAATAATAGTAAAAGATGGTAAAAAAGATGGTAAAAAATACTGGAACAATTGATATAAGATAATAAAACATTATAAAAGATTATACACACTTCCATATACTTCTCTATTATTATTCCTATTTCTGAACATTTTAGAGGCATTTATTTAGTTCATGATACCCTAATTCATAAATGCCTGTAAATCAATATCAATATTCAGGCCTTTTGGTTCCAGGCAATCCAGGTGATGTATCCATTTTGTCTCACATTTCCTAAGTAATAGTAACCTTCTATTTGGATATGGTCCTGGTTTTATCTGCTCTAATACTCTTATAGACAAGTCTTTGTGATTACTATTATGCACATTATTAAAGTGACTGGATATTGATTTACAGGCATTTATGAATTAGGGTATCATGGACTAAATAAATGCCTCTAAAATGTTCAGAAATAGGAATAATAATAGAGAAGTATATGGAAGTGTGTATAATCTTTTATAATGTTTTATTATCTTATATCAATTGTTCCAGTATTTTTTACCATCTTTTTTACCATCTTTTACTATTATTAAGCTTATATTTTTCATGAAGCATAAATGTATGAATTTAGTGCAATATGAAATGGGGGTTAAATATTATAAATGTGATTAAGTTAGTTTTTTAAAAGAATTTTTAATAGGTTTTATATTTCCAAATATTTTTTATATATTGGAGATTCTCTCTTCTCTTTATGTTAGGGAATAGGTGAAGATATAGAATGCACATCTCTTTGACTGTTTGTGGTGCTAGTGCCTATGTATTAAGGGAAATATGGTATACTAGTTACCCTCCCACAGACAGGTAGTGAGTGCGGGAAAATTGAAAATCTAAGTTTGGTCTGAGAATAGAATCAGTCATACAATACATGTCCCTTGAGAAAGTCTGCCTGTGAGCAGAGGAAACGCGTTGGGTGTTCTATATTCCCAAGATATGAGGAATATTGAGTTTTAAATTTTTATATTTGAGAAAGTTGCTGTATTCAAGCCTGAGCAAAGAGGTCGAATTGGAAGCTGCTGGTCGGCATAAAGAGGAAACCTTTACATGGACTGTTCATGTACATAACCATCAAGCTACTTTTGAGCTACAGGCACTTTTATCATCATTATCTTGTAAGTGTATTTTTATATATGTAGGTGTGTCTCCTGAATAAACTCTACTGTGAATCGTGGATGCGCTGTTTTCTTGTTTTTCCTACACATAGTTTTTGCCTCTACGGGACGTACACAGTGGAAGCCCCGTGATACACCAGCTGCACCGGATCTGATTCAAGCAAGACCTGTGGAGTGTTTGTAAGGAGACACCCGCTCCTTCCTTTTACTCGTTGTGGACATCGGCAAAACAGCTTTAACCTGAACTGAACCAAGTGCGGTTTGTAACCATTTTAATTATATCTTGTTTGCCTTGGGAACCACTGCCAAACAACTTAAAAAGAACAATTGTGGTACAAATTCGGAGCGTTAATAGACTAATCGTAACTTTGTTTGTAGCTACACGCTTACATTAGGAGATGTGCTTATGACATTTTAACAGCAATTTTCATTTATTTTGTTATTACTTTTTATTAATTTATCTGACGACAGTTGTTGTGTACAATATTTTACCTTGGTATTTGTGTTTATACTAACCTTATTGCAAATTAACATCTGCAATTCATATGCACTAGATACATATATATATATATCTATACATAGTTTTGAGCCAGCATAAATGCATTGATCATCTGTGATCACTATTTCCTAAAGTCTTTCTCTATGTTAACAAAGTCAAATTTCTGATCAGGCCCAGATAAAAGTTTAGTAAGAGGTTAAATTATGTGAGGGGGTGGATTTACACTCCCATTAACATTGACCAATCACTGTGTTTGTTAACCCCTTTAAATATGTACAATTTTAAGTGGCTGCAGGTTTATGATTACGGCACACAGCCGAAACTAGTCAACCAGCCTGCACCTTCTCACCCTTTGCTGTGATGTTTTAACTATGAAATAAAGATTGGACTTTTTATTCACATTTGGAAGACTACTGCTTCATCCTTTCTAATTTAATTATATCTTGTTTGCCTTGGGAACCACTGCCAAACAACTTAAAAAGAACAATTGTGGTACAAATTCGGAGCGGTAATAGACTAATCGTAACTTTGTTTGTAGCTACACGCTTACATTAGGAGATGTGCTTATGACATTTTAACAGCAATTTTCATTTATTTT
Organism: Bombina bombina; assembly: GCF_027579735.1. Classification (NCBI taxonomy): domain Eukaryota; kingdom Metazoa; phylum Chordata; class Amphibia; order Anura; family Bombinatoridae; genus Bombina; species Bombina bombina. Next base: position 48,526,100 of record NC_069503.1, on the reverse strand, counting down.
GTTATTACTTGTTATTAATTTATCTGACGACAGTTGTTGTGTACAATATTTTACCTTGGTATTTGTGTTTATACTAACCTTATTGCAAATTAACATCTGTAATTATTCTATTTGGATAACACCGAGGGTGACTATAGACGTGTGCCTCCATTTGCAAACAGTAGCGCTGTTAGTATTTTTTCAAATCTTGTTTCCTCACATTCCTGTGGTTGTACAGCTGCACTATGAGCTTGGAGACACACGCTGAGGCCAGTCAGGGAACACCGGTTGATACATGCAATGAAATGCAGACAGCAATTGATAAAGATTCAGATAGAGAAATAAGCAATAGAAAAACCTCTTACGAGGGTATAGATAAGAATGTAACATCCCACACTGAAACATTAAATTATAGAGTAAGGTCACATGACCTATTGGGAGAAATAGAGACTACTCAACATAGTATAGAAGACGTTACATCACTATTGAGAACTCTGGAAAAATTGCTGATTAGTGACGTAAAAGAGTGGCAGGACTTAACCCTTTTGGATAACTGCGTACTTCATAATATTATTCCAAGAGGGTTGAGAATATTCAAGTATCCTGCTTTCAATCTTGATGATGTTGAATTCTCCTCAGAGTGGGATAGTATTTTACATGAGTGCTCCATGAAATTAATTAAGCTTTTGATTAAATATAGGGAAATGAGAGTAAAAAACTTAAAAACTGAAATTGATAAATTAGAGAATAAGATTACACCACAGTTAAATGAAGAAAAAGTTTGTACATTACATAAGAACATAATAGCTAGAACAAATGCATTTAATTTGGAAATAAGAGGCAAAAAAGCACAAAAACTAAAGAGAGATATAGAGGATTATAAGAAAGAGGATTTATTTCCTCTAAAAAATAAAAAGAAGGGAGGGAACAAAATTAGAAGCATAACAGAACCAAATAAGATCGTAGCTAAAAATGATGTAGCGGAAAAATTGAGTTCAGAACAAAATAAAAAAGCAGATAACAAAATACCAGTAAATAAGGAGAATACGTGGGAATTAGTAGGTAATAAAAACAAACATGTATAAACCTAGTGGCAGTAATGTATATAATGATCACCCAAAAAAAGACAACTATAATAGGAGTAATGTAAATAGTGGCATGTACGATAAGGAAAGACAAAATAGATTTGAAGTGTTTAGAAACGATGACGAATTAGAAATCAATAGATGGACTACAGAAGGGGCAAAACCAAAAGGCGACACATCAAGGGATCACTATCCCACACACCAAAATAGAGGTCCCCGTCTACCATCATCATCATCATCTTTTTTAGCCAGGGAGAGACAGAATTGGGCTCCCCCCCCAGAACCCCAATGGTACAATCAGGGGAATTGGAGACAGGACAGAGAAATAAGGAGAGAGCCAATGAAAAGAGGAAGGGAACCAAGAGAGGATGTAGAGGAGGGGCAGTGGTACAGAGACAGAAAAAATGCAAGAATGAATTAGAGAGAGCTAAACAGGATATTTCTTTCATGTAATTAGCAAGAGTCCATGAGCTAGTGACGTATGGGATATACATTCCTACCAGGAGGGGCAAAGTTTCCCAAACCTCAAAATGCCTATAAATACACCCCTCACCACACCCACAAATCAGTTTTACAAACTTTGCCTCCTATGGAGGTGGTGAAGTAAGTTTGTGCTAGATTCTACGTTGATATGCGCTCCGCAGCAGGTTGGAGCCCGGTTTTCCTCTCAGCGTGCAGTGAATGTCAGAGGGATGTGAGGAGAGTATTGCCTATTTGAATGCAGTGATCTCCTTCTACGGGGTCTATTTCATAGGTTCTCTGTTATCGGTCGTAGAGATTCATCTCTTACCTCCCTTTTCAGATCGACGATATACTCTTATATATACCATTTCATCTACTGATTCTCGTTTCAGTACTGGTTTGGCTTTCTACTACATGTAGATGAGTGTCCTGGGGTAAGTAAGTCTTATTTTCTGTGACACTCTAAGCTATGGTTGGGCACTTTTATATAAAGTTCTAAATATATGTATTCAAACATTTATTTGCCTTGACTCAGGATGTTCAACGTTCCTTATTTCAGACAGTCAGTTTCATATTTGGGATAATGCATATGAATAAATCATTTTTTCTTACCATAAAATTTGACTTTTCCCTGTGGGCTGTTAGGCTCGCGGGGGCTGAAAATGCTTCATTTTATTGCGTCATTCTTGGCGCTGACTTTTTTGGCGCAAAATTTTTTTTCTGTTTCCGGCGTCATACGTGTTGCCGGAAGTTGCGTCATTTTTGACGTTTTTTTGCGCCAAAGGTGTCGGCGTTCCGGATGTGGCGTCATTTTGGCGCCAAAAGCATTTAGGCGCCAAATAATGTGGGCGTCTTTTTTGGCGCTAAAAAAATATGGGCGTCACTATTGTCTCCACATTATTTAAGTCTCATTATTTTGTGCTTCTGGTTGCTAGAAGCTTGTTCACTGGCATTTTTTTCCCATTCCTGAAACTGTCATTTAAGGAATTTGATCAATTTTGCTTTATATGTTGTTTTTTCTATTACATATTGCAAGATGTCCCACGTTGAAGCTGAGTCAGAAGATACTTCTGGAAAATCGCTGCCTGGTGCTGGAGCTACCAAAGCTAAGTGTATCTGCTGTAAACGTTTGGTATCTGTTCCTCCAGCTGTTGTTTGTACTGTTTGTCATGACAAACTTGCTAATGCAGATAATATTTCCTTTAGTACTGTTACATTACCTGTTGCTGTTCCGTCAACATCTAATACTCAGAGTGTTCCTGATAACATAAGAGATTTTGTTTCTAAATCCATTAAGAAGGCTATGTCTGTTATTTCTCCTTCTAGTAAACGTAAAAAGTCTTTTAAAACTTCTCATTTTTCAGATGAATTTTTAAATGAACATCATCATTCTGATACTGATATTGGTTCTTCTGATTCAGAGGATTCTGTCTCAGAGGTTGATGCTGATAAATCTTCATATTTATTTAAAATGGAATTTATTCGTTCTTTACTTAAAGAAGTCCTAATTGCATTAGAAATTGAGGATTCTAGTCCTCTTGATACTAAATCTAAACGTTTAGATAAGGTTTTTAAATCTCCTGTAGTTATTCCAGAAGTGTTTCCTGTCCCTGGTGCTATTTCTGAAGTAATTTCCAGGGAATGGAATAATTTGGGTAATTCTTTTACTCCTTCTAAACGTTTTAAGCAATTATATCCTGTGCCATCTGACAGATTAGAATTTTGGGACAAAATCCCTAAGGTTGATGGGGCTGTCTCTACTCTTGCTAAGCGTACTACTATTCCTACGGCAGATGGTACTTCCTTTAAGGATCCTTTAGATAGGAAAATTGAATCCTTTCTAAGAAAAGCTTACTTGTGTTCAGGTAATCTTCTTAGACCTGCTATATCTTTAGCGGATGTTGCTGCAGCTTCAACTTTTTGGTTAGAAGCTTTAGCGCAACAAGTAACAGATCATAATTCTCATAGCATTATTATTCTTCTACAACATGCTAATAATTGTATTTGTGATGCCATCTTTGATATCATTAGAGTTGATGTCAGGTATATGTCTCTAGCTATTTTAGCTAGAAGAGCTTTATGGCTTAAAACTTGGAATGCTGATATGTCTTCTAAGTCTACTCTGCTTTCCCTTTCTTTCCAGGGTAATAAATTATTTGGTTCTCAGTTGGATTCTATTATCTCAACTGTTACTTGAGGGAAAGGAACTTTTTTACCACAGGATAAAAAATCTAAAGGTAAATTTAGGTCTAATAATCGTTTTCGTTCCTTTCGTCACAACAAGGAACAAAAGCCTGATCCTTCATCCTCAGGAGCGGTATCAGTTTGGAAACCATCTCCAGTCTGGAATAAATCCAAGCCTTTTAGAAAACCAAAGCCAGCTCCCAAGTCCACATGAAGGTGCGGCCCTCATTCCAGCTCAGCTGGTAGGGGGCAGATTACGTTTTTTCAAAGAAATTTGGTTCAATTCCATTCACAATCTCTGGATTCAGAACATTGTTTCAGAAGGGTACAGAATTGGGTTCAAGATAAGGCCTCCTGCAAAGAGATTTTTTCTTTCCCGTGTCCCAGTAAACCTAGCGAAGGCTCAAGCATTTCTGAAATGTGTTTCAGATCTAGAGTTGGCTGGAGTAATTATGCCAGTTCCAGTTCTGGAACAGGGGCTGGGGTTTTATTCAAATCTCTTCATTGTACCAAAGAAGGAGAATTCCTTCAGACCAGTTCTGGATCTAAAAATATTGAATCGTTATGTAAGGATACCAACATTCAAAATGGTAACTGTAAGGACTATCCTGCCTTTTGTTCAGCAAGAGCATTATATGTCCACAATAGATTTACAGGATGCATATCTGCATATTCCGATTCATCCAGATCACTATCAGTTTCTGAGATTCTCTTTCCTAGACAAGCATTACCAGTTTGTGGCTCTACCGTTTGGCCTAGCTACAGCTCCAAGAATTTTTACAAAGGTTCTCGGTGCCCTTCTGTCTGTAATCAGAGAACAGGGTATTGTGGTATTTCCTTATTTGGACGATATCTTGGTACTTGCTCAGTCTTCACATTTAGCAGAATCTCATACGAATCGACTTGTGTTGTTTCTTCAAGATCATGGTTGGAGGATCAATTTACCAAAAAGTTCATTGATTCCTCAGACAAGGGTAATCTTTTTAGGTTTCCAGATAGATTCAGTGTCCATGACTCTGTCACTAACGGACAAGAGACGTCTAAAATTGATATCAGCTTGTCGAAACCTTCAGTCACAATCATTCCCTTCGGTAGCTTTATGCATGGAAATTCTAGGTCTTATGACTGCAGCATCGGACGCGATCCCCTTTGTTTGTTTTCACATGCGACCTCTTCAGCTCTGTATGCTGAACCAGTGGTGCAGGGATTACACAAAGATATCTCAATTAATATCTTTAACACCGATTGTACGACACTCTCTGATGTGGTGGACAGATCACCATCGTTTAGTTCAGGGGGCTTCTTTTGTTCTTCCGACCTGGACTGTAATTTCAACAGATGCAAGTCTGACAGGTTGGGGAGCTGTTTGGGGGTCTCTGACAGCACAAGGGGTTTGGGAATCTCAGGAGGTGAGATTACCGATCAATATTTTGGAACTCCGTGCAATTTTCAGAGCTCTTCAGTCATGGCCTCTTCTAAAGAGAGAATCGTTCATTTGTTTTCAGACAGACAATGTCACAACTGTGGCATACATCAATCATCAAGGAGGGACTCACAGTCCTCTGGCTATGAAGGAAGTATCTCGAATTCTGGTATGGGCGGAATCCAGCTCTTGTCTAGTTTCTGCGGTTCATATCCCATGTATAGACAATTGGGAAGCGGATTATCTCAGCTGCCAAACGTTACATCCGGGTGAATGGTCTCTTCACCCAGAGGTATTTCTTCAGATTGTTCAAATGTGGGGACTTCCAGAAATAGATCTGATGGCCTCTCATCTAAACAAGAAACTTCCCAGGTATCTGTCCAGATCCAGGGATCCTCAAGCGGAAGCAGTGGATGCATTGTCACTTCCTTGGAAGTATCATCCTGCCTATGTCTTTCCGCCTCTAGTTCTTCTTCCAAGAGTAATCTCCAAGATTCTGAAGGAATGCTCGTTTGTTCTGCTGGTAGCTCCAGCATGGCCTCACAGGTTTTGGTATGCGGATCTTGTCCGGATGGCCTCTTGCCAACCGTGGACTCTTCCGTTAAGACCAGACCTTTTGTCGCAAGGTCCTTTTTTCCATCAGGATCTCAAATCCTTAAATTTAAAGGTATGGAGATTGAACGCTTGATTCTTAGTCAAAGAGGTTTCTCTGACTCTGTGATTAATACTATGTTACAGGCTCGTAAATCTGTATCTAGGGAGATATATTATAGAGTCTGGAAGACTTATATTTCTTGGTGTCTTTCTCATCATTTTTCCTGGCATTCTTTTAGAATTCCGAGAATTTTACAGTTTCTTCAGGATGGTTTGGATAAAGGTTTGTCTGCAAGTTCCTTGAAAGGACAAATCTCTGCTCTTTCTGTTCTTTTTCACAGAAAGATTGCTAATCTTCCTGATATTCACTGTTTTGTACAAGCTTTGGTTCGTATAAAACCTGTCATTAAGTCAATTTCTCCTCCTTGGAGTTTGAATTTGGTTCTGGGGGCTCTTCAAGCTCCTCCGTTTGAACCTATGCATTCGTTGGACATCAAATTACTTTCTTGGAAAGTTTTGTTCCTTTTGGCCATCTCTTCTGCCAGACGAGTTTCTGAATTATCTGCTCTTTCTTGTGAGTCTCCTTTTCTGATTTTTCATCAGAATAAGGCGGTGTTGCGAACTTCTTTTAAATTTTTACCTAAGGTTGTGAATTCTAACAACATTAGTAGAGAAATTGTGGTTCCTTCATTGTGTCCTAATCCTAAGAATTCTAAGGAGAGATCATTGCATTCTTTGGATGTAGTTAGAGCTTTGAAATATTATGTTGAAGCTACTAAGAATTTCAGAAAGACTTCTAGTCTATTTGTTATCTTTTCCGGTTCTAGGAAAGGTCAGAAGGCCTCTGCCATTTCTTTGGCATCTTGGTTGAAATCTTTAATTCATCATGCTTATGTCGAGTCGGGTAAAACTCCGCCTCAAAGGATTACAGCTCATTCTACTAGGTCAGTTTCTACTTCCTGGGCGTTTAGGAATGAAGCTTCGGTTGATCAGATTTGCAAAGCAGCAACTTGGTCTTCTTTGCATACTTTTACTTAATTCTACCATTTTGATGTGTTTTCTTCTTCTGAAGCTGTTTTTGGTAGAAAAGTACTTCAGGCAGCTGTTTCAGTTTGAATCTTCTGCTTATAATTTCAGTTTTTTTCATTATAAAATGTAAACTTTTTTTTTGGGTGTGGATTATTTTTCAGCGGAATTGGCTGTCTTTATTTTATCCCTCCCTCTCTAGTGACTCTTGCGTGGAAAGATCCACATCTTGGGTAGTTATTATCCCATACGTCACTAGCTCATGGACTCTTGCTAATTACATGAAAGAAAACATAATTTATGTAAGAACTTACCTGATAAATTAATTTCTTTCATATTAGCAAGAGTCCATGAGGCCCACCCTTTTTTGTGGTGGTTATGATTTTTTTGTATAAAGCACAATTATTCCAATTCCTTATTTTTTATGCTTTCGCACTTTTTTCTTATCACCCCACTTCTTGGCTATTCGTTAAACTGATTTGTGGGTGTGGTGAGGGGTGTATTTATAGGCATTTTGAGGTTTGGGAAACTTTGCCCCTCCTGGTAGGAATGTATATCCCATACGTCACTAGCTCATGGACTCTTGCTAATATGAAAGAAATGAATTTATCAGGTAAGTTCTTACATAAATTATGTTTTTCAATCTATCTAGTAAAAAATTGAATGACAATGAGATTAAACTATTAGGAAAAGGATTAAAATTTGCTCCCAAACATCCCCCCAACAAGTTTGAAATGTATATAGACCTGCAAAAATTTGTACGAAAAATGACGCTCAAAAGGTATTATTTAAAAGATGAATATACAAGAAATCGGTCAATCTTAGATTCTAATGATATTAAATCCCTATCAATTCTGAAGGCTTTAGAAAGAGACCAATGTATAATAGATCAACCTGATATAGAAGATCAACTGTTAAATTTGAGTACTTATGAGGAAGAACCCAGTATACAACACAGTAATCTGAAACGTAGATCAACATTTAATCCCATACATGCCCAAGGTGAACATATCCGAGTGTTTAATGACCTTGTAACTAGGGATTTTAATGAAGCATTTGACAAAAAAGCCAAACATTTTGTACATTAATTTAATGATAACATTACCATCCAAGAAAGGAAAGCTTTGAAAGACCTGATGAGTGACACTAATGTGGTGATTAGGCAGGCTGACAAGGGGGGGGGGATTGTCGTTTTAAATAGGCAAGACTATATTGATGAGGCAGATAGGCTATTTAATGATTTATCTACGTATCAAAAATTAGAAGGGGATCCTACTATGAAGTACAATACAATACTAAGGAATAAATTGATAAAGGCCAAAGAAAATGAAATAATAAATAGTGATGAATTTGGATTTATTTATAATTGTTGCCCAAAGATTCCAACCTTCTACCATATACCAAAAATCCATAAAGATCGAAATAGGCCCCCAGGGAGGCCTATAATATCCGGAATAGATTCAATAAGTAGTAACTTGTCAGTATATATATACTGGTATTTACAGCCAATAGTCAAAACGATCAAATCATATATCAAAGATACATCTGATATTATTCAAAAACTAGAAGGAATGGAATGGAGGTCCGATTTCATATGGATATCATGTGATGTTTCTGCTTTCTACACAAACCAAACATCCCACATGATTTAGGGATATCAGCTTTCAGACATATGTGTGAGGGTTGGAACATCCCTGATATCCATATGGAATTTTTAACAGAGGCCATGAGATTTGTATTACAGTATAACTATTTCCAATTTGAGGGAAATTTTTATAAACAAATTCGGGGTACGGCCATGGGTACTACCATGGCCCCCTCATATGCAAATATATATATGGCACACTATGAACACCTATATATTTGGAACAATAATCCCTTTAAAAAGAACATTTACCGTTTCTATAGATATATAGATGATATAATCATGATATGGCAAGGAACTAGTGAGGAATCATTAGAGTTCTTAAAGTTTATGAATAATAACCAATGTAATCTGAATTTTACAAATAATAGTAACAAAGAATCTATTGATTTTTTAGATGTCACCTTTTTCATTAAAGATAACAAAGTAGCGACAAAAAATTTCAGGAAGTTGACAGATAGAAATGGCTTCCTAAACGCCAAAAGCGGGCATCTCAAAAGCTGGAAGGATAATATTCCATATGGGCAGTTTAGACGTATAAGACGTAACTGCACATATGATGAAGACTACAGGGAGTGCAGAATTATTAGGCAAATGAGTATTTTGACCACATCATCCTCTTTATGCATGTTATCTTACTCCAAGCTGTATAGGCTCGAAAGCCTACTACCAATTAAGCATATTAGGTGATGTGCATCTCTGTAATGAGAAGGGGTGTGGTCTAATGACATCAACACCCTATATCAGGTGTGCATAATTATTAGGCAACTTCCTTTCCTTTGGCAAAATGGGTCAAAAGAAGGACTTGACAGGCTCAGAAAAGTCAAAAATAGTGAGATATCTTGCAGAGGGATGCAGCACTCTTAAAATTGCAAAGCTTCTGAAGCGTGATCATCGAACAATCAAGCGTTTCATTCAAAATAGTCAACAGGGTCACAAGAAGCGTGTGGAAAAACCAAGGTGCAAAATAACTGCCCATGAACTGAGAAAAGTCAAGCGTGCAGCTGCCAAGATGCCACTTGCCACCAGTTTGGCCATATTTCAGAGCTGCAACATCACTGGAGTGCCCAAAAGCACAAGGTGTGCAATACTCAGAGACATAGCCAAGGTAAGAAAGGCTGAAAGACGACCACCACTGAACAAGACACACAAGCTGAAACGTCAAGACTGGGCCAAGAAATATCTCAAGACTGATTTTTCTAAGGTTTTATGGACTGATGAAATGAGAGTGAGTTTTGATGGGCCAGATGAATGGGCCCATGGCTGGATTGGTAAAGGGCAGAGAGCTCCAGTCCGACTCAGACGCCAGCAAGGTGGAGGTGGAGTACTGGTTTGGGCTGGTATCATCAAAGATGAGCTTGTGGGGCCTTTTCGGGTTGAGGATGGAGTCAAGCTCAACTCCCAGTCCTACTGCCAGTTTCTGGAAGACACCTTCTTCAAGCAGTGGTACAGGAAGAAGTCTGCATCCTTCAAGAAAAACATGATTTTCATGCAGGACAATGCTCCATCACACGTGTCCAAGTACTCCACAGCGTGGCTGGCAAAAAAAGGGTATAAAAGAAGAAAATCTAATGACATGGCCTCCTTGTTCACCTGATCTGAACCCCATTGAGAACCTGTGGTCCATCATCAAATGTGAGATTTACAAGGAGGGAAAACAGTACACCTCTCTGAACAGTGTCTGGGAGGCTGTGGTTGCTGCTGCACGCAATGTTGATGGTGAACAGATCAAAACACTGACAGAATCCATGGATGGCAGGCTTTTGAGTGTCCTTGAAAAGAAAGGTGGCTATATTGGTCACTGATTTGTTTTTGTTTTGTTTTTGAATGTCAGAAATGTATATTTATGAATGTTGAGATGTTATATTGGTTTCACTGGTAAAAATAAATAATTGAAATGGGTATATATTTGTTTTTTGTTAAGTTGCCTAATAATTATGCACAGTAATAGTCACCTGCACACACAGATAACCCCCTAAAATAGCTATAACTAAAAACAAACTAAAAACTACTTCCAAAACTATTCAGCTTTGATATTAATGAGTGTTTTGGGTTCATTGAGAGCATGGTTGTTGTTCAATAATAAAATTAATCCTCAAAAATACAACTTGCCTAATAATTCTGCACTCCTTGTATTTAAAAGAAGCTAAAATTCTAGAGGATAAATTAATCCAAAAAGGTTATAACAAAGAACTGGTAGAAAAAGGAAAAGAAAAATGTTTAGTAATTCCAAGGGAACAGGGTACTACAAGCTCAGTTCATAAACAAAAAGAATATATTAATACACAAGTGAAGTTTATTACAACATATAACGAAGGATCAAAAATGGCTAAGAATATACTAAAAAAGCATTGGGGAATACTAACAGGTGACCCTATTCTAAGAAATCATATAGGGAACAATCCACAAGTAGTATTAGTAGTATATGGACGGAGGTTATGTCAAACTAATTTTGACAGGTGGACACGCCCCTAACCCCGCCCCTTTCTACTCCCACTTTTACGCCCCTTTTTAATATCAATTTGATATAAAATTGATATAAAAAGTTGATTTTGATATAAATTTTATATTAAATTGATATAAAATTGATATAAAAATTGATATAAAAAGTTGATTTTGATATAAATGTTATATTAAATTGATATTAAAAAAGTGTTTTAATACGAATTTGATATCCAATTGATATGTATATTTATTGGGGTTAAAAGGTTTTAATAGGTGTATTAAGCTTATTTTTACATTTTTTATTAGGAGGATTATAAAAGTTATTTAATTATAAATGGTGTAAATTACACTTTGTATTCTATTAAGCTTAAGATTTCTCTATAATGTTCAACAGGTTTAATAAGCCATGTCAGGACTTGTCTTTTGCCACAAATGCTATAAAATTCTCTGAATGCAAATTTATACACTTCACAAAATGGCTTATTTATTAATAACCACGTTAAATTAGCAGCTTGTTATTCACACACCTTACACAAGATTAGGTCACTGCTAATAACACGTGTCAAAACTGTGTAATCTTTTTTTTTTTTTTTTTTTTTTTTAAACTAAACTTATCCATACATTTTCTGTAGCAAGATAATGTCAGTAAAATATGTTATAAAATGTATTTGATTAAAATGCTATTTGCAATAGAGCTAAGAAAAGCAGCTTGTTATTCACACACCTGTACACAAGGTTAGCTCCTTGCTAATAACACGTCGCATTAAACTCATCCATACATTTGCTGTAGCAAGATAATGTCATTAAAATATGTTATAAAATCTAGTTGATTAAAATGGTATTTGCAACACAGCCAAAAAAAAATTCACACAGGTTTACACAAGGTTAACTTATTGATCACAAAATAAACATTCAGAAACATAACTTTACATAACCTTAAATTATCAGCTTGTTATTCACACACATTTACACAAGATTAGCTCCCTGCTAATAACACGTCGGCAAAGTGTTATCTTTTAAAAGAAAAAAAAAATAGTGACCTTAAACTTTTACCTATATTTATGTAGCATGGTAATTTCATAAAAATGTTATAAATGTACTTGCTATTGATATTGTTTTTAATATCAAATTTGTTACGGTACCAACTGTGTACCAAGGGTTAACCCCAGATGAACAATGTCCTGCATAGACAATCAGCAATTCACAACCCAGCCAGTTTCAGGTTTAAAACAGAATGACAACTTTATTTGAAGGCAGCACACAGATTTATACAGGTTTTTGACCCCCCCTCAGATGGGGGTTGAAAGAATGTTGTACATTAGATAAAAGGGAGAAGCGCCCTTGACATGATACAATAGAATTATATTACTTAAATACTTTACTTAGGCAGATAACAACTTAAACACATTTGGCTTGTCTTATCACCTAGCGTCTGTTCTCTGAGGGTGATTAAACAATGGCCTGTTTATTACTTAAATGTAATTATAGCACACAATAGCTGAGGCCAGAAAACCTGTCTTTAGAAATTAGATTCTTAAAGCTAAACACAGTTAACTCTTTCAGTCCTGACAGAAGGGTCTGTCACATAGCTCCCCCCTTGTGGAACACTCCGGCAGACCCGGCTTGACCCTTTTGCGGGTCAACCTGGGGATGACCGGACTAGGAGGTGGTAGGCATGTCAGTTTGCTGGGACAATCCATCTGTATTCCCGTTATGAGAGAGAATCCCTGTCTGTATAAATAAGGGTTCAACCTCTTCAGTGCCCCGACTAGGGCTAAACAGTCCTTCAAAATATCATCGGCTTCTTTACGTGGTTTTTGTACCTGCTCTTTATAGATATCCACAATCCCTTCATACTGACATAGGGTGCCCTTGAGTTGCTGCACCTCCCTATGAGCCAGCGTCAGCTTCTCCTCCAGTGTCACTAAGTTTGTCCTTAATGTTTCATGTTCCACTCTCAAGCTGGTGTTTTCTGCAGTCTGTCGGTGCAGCTTGTCTAGCAGAGATTCCTGTTCTAAACGTGCTTTTTCCTCTGCACTCCTCTTCTCTCCCGCTAGCACTGTTACATGATTATTTAACGTGACCATTTTATCCTCTACGTGACTCTTCTCCTTCATCAGCGCATTGTAACGTGACTCCCACATATCAATAGCGGATAGAGATTTACTGAGCTCAGCGTCCTGGGGCTTAGCAGCAGGGGGGTCAGTCTCTGCTGCACGGATCTGAGCACGGGTAGTCACAGGGTTAACATCAGCGGGACCCATGGGAGCATAGGCAGAAACAAGGGGGACCAAGGTATTTCCAAGGAGAACATCAGCTGGTAAATCCTTCATGACCCCCACATTCACAGGTCTAGCGCCCCCTCCCCAATCCAAATGCACCCTGGCAACAGGCAGGCGGAACACAGTGCCCCCTGCTACCCTCACAGCCACAGTGTCTCCTGTGTGCTGTTTCTCAGACACCAAGTTCTTTCGAAGCAAGGTCATGGTAGCACCAGTATCCCGTAGACCACTGACCTCCTTCCCATTCACTTTAACCAGTTGCCGGTTATTCCGGTGGGCAGCTTGCACGGGGTCTGCCTCATGTAGGATGCCCCAGCATTCTTGCGCCTCTACGTAGCGGGCCGCAGGCTGAGGATTACGTGGGATTCCGCTAGCGGGTCTTCTCCAGGACTGTGCTTGGTTCGCTGCGTTTAGGGGACACTCTGGTCTTTTGTGCCCTAGTTGCTTACATCCAAAGCACCGAATAGGTTGTGAGTAGCCCCGCGAATTGAACCGGGCTCTCTGAGGGTAGTTCGTGGCCGGATGCCGTGTAGTATAGCGGTGCGCTGGGGGTTGGTAACTGGCAGCTGCTGGGGTGACTGGGGGTCTGTACTCCACTCTAGCAGGGGGCTTAGTGGTAGCAGTGTCCAGTTTGCGGGCATCCGTATACTCATCTGCCAAGCGAGCTGCTTCATGCAGGGTGGAGGGTTTACGGTCCCGAACCCACTCTCGAACTCCTGCGGGTAACTTGTCGAAGCAATGTTCCAACAGGAATAGCTGCAGCACCTCTTCCCCAGATACGGCTTGGCACCCCGCTATCCAGTGAGCTGCTGTGCGGTGCACCTTACATGCCCACTCAAGGTAATTATCTCCAGCTAATTTAACAGTGTTTCTGAACCGCCTCCGGTATGCCTCCGGTGTAACCGCATACCTGGAGAGCAGAGCCTCTTTTACAGTATTATAATCCCTGACTTCCTCATCTGGAATGGCCCGAAAAGCCTCTCTGGCCCGGCCGGATAATTTTCCGGATAATATCATGACCCAGTCCTCTGCGGGTACCTTGTGTAGTGCACATTGCCTCTCAAAATCCGCAAGGTACCCATCAATCTCTCCTTCTGTTTCCAGGAAGTTTTTAAAAGCTGCAAAATTTACTTTTCTCTTTTCCACTTGGGTTGCGGTGACTTGGACTGCTGCAGCGCCGCTTTGGCGAAGTAGGTTGGCCTCCACAGCTGCTATGACCCGGTCGATAATTTCCGCAGATGGGTTGGGGCCATAGTGTGCCAGTCTTATTTTGACCGCCCGGTCAAAGCTTGCTTCTTCGGGGGTTCTGTCTGCTATGCTGGGCCCATTGGTTCCTTCTGTCCCTGGTATTCTTTCCATCTTAGTCAGTATTGTAATAATCCCCCTCTTCCTGAGGTTACTGGCTTGTGTAGTTGCTCTTCTGGGCGATAAGGATTCTCCCGTCGCTTGCCACCAATGTTACGGTACCAACTGTGTACCAAGGGTTAACCCCAGATGAACAATGTCCTGCATAGACAATCAGCAATTCACAACCCAGCCAGTTTCAGGTTTAAAACAGAATGACAACTTTATTTGAAGGCAGCACACAGATTTATACAGGTTTTTGACCCCCCCTCAGATGGGGGTTGAAAGAATGTTGTACATTAGATAAAAGGGAGAAGCGCCCTTGACATGATACAATAGAATTATATTACTTAAATACTTTACTTAGGCAGATAACAACTTAAACACATTTGGCTTGTCTTATCACCTAGCGTCTGTTCTCTGAGGGTGATTAAACAATGGCCTGTTTATTACTTAAATGTAATTATAGCACACAATAGCTGAGGCCAGAAAACCTGTCTTTAGAAATTAGATTCTTAAAGCTAAACACAGTTAACTCTTTCAGTCCTGACAGAAGGGTCTGTCACAAAATTCATATCAGAATCAACTTATACTTGGTTACACATTAACTTTGTGGGTGTGAAACTTAAAATTTTGCCTTCTGGCTCATACAGTTTCAAAGTACAAGTGACTCAAAGCATAATGGAGCAGTTTCATCACGATGTTGCTTATCAACAACAGTATCCAACGGTAAGCTATGTTATTTTTTTATTTATATTTATAAAAATGTTTAAAAAAACTGCTCTTTTATTGAAATGTGTATATTAATTATGATTTAACAGTGAAATATTTCCTAACTTTATTAGGCTTTCAACATGCAACAGAGTTTTGAAGAATCTAAACTATTTATATTTAAAAAAATGTTTCTAAATATTTTCTAGCCTTAATTTAAAAAAAAACAAAAAACGTCTAATTTTTTATTTTAGGCTAACAACATGCAACAGAAGCAAATTCTCAATTATCTTTTTAAATTAACTTTATACCCACAAAACAAAAATAAACATTTATACATCACAAATACAAATAAGCATAATGCAAACATCTTAATAAAATGATTAACTTACCATATTATTTTATTTTGAACTCACATATCTGTATACAGCTGATGAAGCAATTTAAAACAAATACAGATACACAAATACAATATTTTTTAAAACATTGCATTTACTACCTCTGACCACATTTCTGCATTTGTATATTAGGTATGGTGTATATGAGCATATTTATATTAGGTATGGTGTATATGAGCATATTTACATTAGGTATGGTGTATATGAGCATATTTATATTAGGTATGGTGTATATGAGCATATTTATATTAGGTATGGTGTATATGAGCATATTTATATTAGGTATGGTGTATATGAGCATATTTATATTAGGTATGGTGTATATGAGCATATTTATATTAGGTATGGTGTATATGAGCATATTTATATTAGGTATGGTGTATATGAGCATATTTATATTAGGTATGGTGTATATGAGCATATTTTATATTAGGTATGGTGTATATGAGCATATTTATATTAGGTATGGTGTATATGAGCATATTTATATTAGGTATGGTGTATATGAGCATATTTATATTTTCCACAGGGATGCCAGTTTTATAGCAATTCAATGCAATCTCTAGGATTTTATTTGTATCTTGTACTATTAACAAAGAACATTTAGTATCTGAAGATGCTGGTGTGACTGTTATTTGCTATAACAATGTGTGTATATATTTTGCTTTTTACCTCCATGCACTTTCCCTGGATATTGTTTTGGGACCATGTGCCTTAGTAACTGTCTAACTCACACACATTCATTTGTGAAGGGGAGTGCTATCCTAGTTGCATAATATTTCCTAACATCAGCTTCCAGGGATTGCGAGAAGCCATATTTAAAGTAGTGAAGCTTTTGGTATAGTGAAGGCTCACCTATCAGCCCTAAAGCTCTCTAATTAAGGAGATGATTACCAATTTATTTCCAGAAAACACATTTTGGCTATCTTCTCTCTCAAAACACGTCCACTCCCTTACTTTTTCCCATTCCCCATTCATCAACCACATAAATAGTAGATTTAAACAGTATGGGGTGTTTTATGAAGCTGGGGATGCAGCTTTGGACCTTTGTGACCCTGCAACATCTAGTTAAGAAGCTGCACATGCACAAAGTTACCAGGCAACGAAAGCTGACCACCCATGCTAGCAACCAGTAAACTCTCTTAATTATAACTAGACTTAACCCCAGCTCTACAGAATTCTGCAATACTATACAAACTATAATAATAATCCTTCTCAGGAGTCACCATTCATGGTTAAAACAATAGATTAGGACTCTGTATGTTAAAAGTGTAGGACATTTTACCTAACGTATAAAGGAGAATATAAACAACTTACTTATTTAGTTAAAATCGGCATAGACGTTTACCCCCAAATTATTTAAGTTATTTAGGATTTGTTATGTTTGTTAAGTTTTCAAAAAGACAGACTTGTTTAAACTTCAGAGTTGCAAACACATTTATTAACAAATTATAAGATTGAGTGCAAATCATACGATTCACATAAGTAGATGTACGTATAGTATTGGTAATGAATATATATATATATATATATATATATATATATATATATATATATATATATAGTTATACACAGAGCAACATACATTAGATTTCCTTCCAATTTTTATTTACATACAGTTACACACACATTTACAACTGCTACAAATAAAACTAGGGACTTTAAGTATATTAAGTATGTCACTGAAATAAAAGTATGGACATAAATATGTATATAATATACTAAAAATACATAGAGACTTGTATCAACATAAGTACTTACAAATACAGTTAAAACTGTCATAAACTTGCACAATTGGGTCATACATTAACTTAAGTACCATCCCAAATAAATACTTATATATAAATTATATCTGAACAATACACTTACATACATACATCATTTTAAATTTACATATCAATCACAAACATAAAAGCACACAAAAACACAGTTCACTCTTTACCTTGTGTACAAATGCATTTAAACACAAACTACCATCAAACACCCATACCACAACATTAAAGGGACAGTACACCCAAAAAAATTCTCCCCTTTAAATTATTCCCAATGATCCTTTTTACCTACTAGAGTGTTTTAAATTGGTTACACGTAGCTCCTTTACTCCTATTTCAGCATTTGAAATAGCTGATTTAGCCTGTGGTATAGCCACTTATACTGAACATATTAATACTGGAGTATAGGCTATTGAATAACCTAAGTAAACACAGCCAGCAGAAGAAGTTTCACTCTTAGTGGGATGCAGGATAGGTAAGTAATAAAATAATAATTGTCCATTGTTCTCTCTATGCATTGAGCTTTGGTGTTCCAGCCAAATAAAAGATAAGGAAGCAAGTCTGCTTACACAAACTTAGAACATAATGAGATCTGATATCACCTTTAAGTTCAACCCATTGTAATAGGCTGTGGTTTCAAAGCACAAAATCAGCTACTTTATATACACAAATAAGCATGAAAATGCAATTTCTCAAATATTTTATACCCTGCAGTTGGTATAACAAGTCATTTAAAATACATTAATTGAAAAACAATTTTACAGTGTACTGTCCCTTTAATGTACAGTTGACTTATAGATTTAAATAAGACTATCTATATATATCTATCTACCTATCTGTTTAAAATAATATGTTTAGTCTAACATTATGTGAAATCAACAGTAGGTATAAAAAGATATATATAAACACACAGACAATGATGTCACAGGCGGGGTGCCCATGCCTCTCCCCATATTAGTAGCCAAAAGGATATGTGGTAAAGTTATATGATAACACCCTTTCTTAATAAATGTATGTTTGTGATTTAAGATAATAAAAATAATTAAATATGCATAATAATGAAATAAGATGACATGAGTTAACAGCAAATCGTCTATTAAAGTATATGGGATATATAATATTTAACTTTAGATAAGCAAATTTATAATAATAATAAATAGCTAAATGTATTTAGCCGTACTTTTATAGAGGTCTCATTTATCATTTGGCATGCTATATGCAGGCACACACAACATGCAGGTTATAATGCATACATTTACTCTATATAATTTTATATATTTTAAACAAGATTCATATTTTGTTTATTTTGTAATATATCAAATGGGTGCAGAAGATTTTTATTTTTTTTATATATTTATATACTTGATATATTTATGTAACATTTTAGTATGTGCCCCACTATATATAGTAATGTCACTCTTTATAAGGCTGCTATGTTCAACTGAGTCTATAAAATAGGATAATGTTAGATCAATAATATCAGTTCTAGTTTATATGTGTCTCTGTTACTGAAATAATTATAGTAACAAAGTTAACATACCTAAATATATTTCTTACAGAAGATTCCATTTCAAGCTTCAGATAACACAAAGAACATATTTATTACATATTTACTTCTAAACATAATACATTATTTATATTTCTGTTCTAGAAAATAACATTGGTAATTAAGATCAACTGCATTGAATATCTTTACTGGTAACAATCTAAGTTTAATACCTGGCTTATTCATTTTAGTTTGAAATGACTAATTCTTAGCAGTTTTCTTGCATTGGTTTGTAATTATTCTAAGCACATGTTTATTGTTTGTCTTTGTACTAGATGCATAATAGTGTCATTGCTTTATGTATTGAATCTGAAATGTAAAGAGTGCTCCACTAACATAAACCCCACCCAAACTATAATCTAAGAAAAAAAATGTTGCTGGGCTGTCCATTAGTTTGTTGTGGACACTTGATAGCCAACTCCCTGTATTAGCCACAAGACAAAAAACAACAACTAGATATACATGAAGTAGCAGCCTAAATCAATACTTTGTCAATATATGTAGCTTTCATTTCAGCAATCTTCATCATCAAGGTAATGTTACACGTCACTTTTATGTTGTTTAAGAAAGTTTGTTAAGAATTATTATATAATTTAAAGTAGATCTTTATGTTTTTAAAATATTTTCTTAATGAAAAATAATGTTTTAATATAAAAACTATGGAACTTGGTACAGATAACTACACCAAAAAAAACAAACAAAAATGTTTTAGTTATTCAAGTAATGATATAAATTTAAAAAGCATGCTACTTGATTTTCGGATACATTGCGAATGCCAAATACATTAACATGTTTTGCTGTTCATACTAGTAACCATACTACTCTTTCTCCAACATAGGTGTGTCCGGTACACGGCGTCATCCTTACTTGTGGGATATTCTCTTCCCCAACAGGAAATGGCAAAGAGCCCAGCAAAGCTGGTCACATGATCCCTCCTAGGCTCCGCCTACCCCAGTCATTCTCTTTGCCGTTGTACAGGCAACATCTCCACGGAGATGGCTTAGAGTTTTTTAGTGTTTAACTGTAGTTTTTATTATTCAATCAAGAGTTTGTTATTTTGAAATAGTGCTGGTATGTACTATTTACTCAGAAACAGAAAAGAGATGAAGATTTCTGTTTGTATGAGGAAAATGATTTTAGCAACCGTCACTAAAATCCATGGCTGTTCCACACAGGACTGTTGAGAGCAATTAACTTCAGTTGGGGGAACAGTGAGCAGTCTCTTGCTGCTTGAGGTATGACACATTCTAACAAGACGATGTAATGCTGGAAGCTGTCATTTTCCCTATGGGATCCGGTAAGCCATGTTTATTACGATCGTAAATAAGGGCTTCACAAGGGCTTATTAAGACTGTAGACTTTTTCTGGGCTAAATCGATCATATTTACACATATTTAGCCTTGAGGAATCATTTAATCTGGGTATTTTTTGTAAAATAATATCGGCAGGCACTGTTTTAGACACTTTATTCTATAGGGGCTTTCCCTAATCATAGTCAGAGCCTCATTTTCGCGCCGGTATGGCGCACTTGTTTTTGAGAACAGCATGGCATGCAGCTGCATGTGTGTGGAGCTCTGATACATAGAAAAGTCTTTCTGAAGGCATCATTTGGTATCGTATTCCCCTTTGGGCTTGGTTGGGTCTCAGCAAAGCAGATTCCAGGGACTGTAAAGGGGTTAAATATAAAAACGGCTCCGGTTCCGTTATTTTAAGGGTTAAAGCTTCCAAATTTGGTGTGCAATACTTTTAAGGCTTTAAGACACTGTGGTGAAAATTTGGTGAATTTTGAACAATTCCTTCATGTTTTTTCGCAATTGCAGTAATAAAGTGTGTTCAGTTTAAAATTTAAAGTGACAGTAACGGTTTTATTTTAAAACGTTTTTTGTACTTGGTTATCAAGTGTATGCCTGTTTTACATGTCTGAACTACCAGATAGACTGTGTTCTGAATGTGGGGAAGCCAGAATTCCCATTCATTTAAATAAATGTGATTTATGTGACAATGACAATGATGCCCAAGATGATTCCTCAAGTGAGGGGAGTAAGCATGGTACTGCATCATTCCCTCCTTCGTCTACACGAGTCTTGCCCACTCAGGAGGCCCCTAGTACATCTAGCGCGCCAATACTCCTTACTATGCAACAATTAACGGCTGTAATGGATTATTCTGTCAAAAACATTTTAGCCAAAATGAACACTTATCAGCGTAAGCGCGACTGCTCTGGTTTAGATACTGAAGAGCATGACGACGCTGATAATAATATTTCTGAAGGGCCCATAACCCAGTCTGATGGGGCCAGGGAGGTTTTGTCTGAGGGAGAAATTACTGATTCAGGGAACATTTCTCAACAAGCTGAACCTGATGTGATTACATTTAAATTTAAGTTGGAACATCTCCGCATTCTGCTTAAGGAGGTATTATCCACTCTGGATGATTGTGACAAGTTGGTCATCCCAGAGAAACTATGTAAAATGGACAAGTTCCTAGAGGTGCCGGGGCTCCCAGAAGCTTTTCCTATACCCAAGCGGGTGGCGGACATTGTTAATAAAGAATGGGAAAGGCCCGGTATTCCTTTCGTCCCTCCCCCCATATTTAAAATATTGTTTCCTATGGTCGACCCCAGAAAGGACTTATGGCAGACAGTCCCCAAGGTCGAGGGAGCGGTTTCCACTGTAAACAAACGCACCACTATACCCATAGGGGATAGTTGTGCTTTCAAAGATCCTATGGATAAAAAATTAGAAGGTTTGCTTAAAAAGATGTTTGTTCAGCAGGGTTACCTTCTACAACCAATTTCATGCATTGTCCCTGTCGCTACAGCCGCATGTTTCTGGTTCGATGAGCTAATAAAGGCGGTCGATAGTGATTCTCCTCCTTATGAGGAGATTATGGACAGAATCAATGCTCTCAAATTGGCTAATTCTTTCACCCTAGACGCCACTTTGCAATTGGCGAGGTTAGCGGCTAAGAATTCTGGGTTTGCTATTGTGGCGCGCAGAGCGCTTTGGTTAAAATCTTGGTCGGCTGCTGCATCTTCCAAGAACAAGCTACTTAACATTCCTTTCAAGGGGAAAACGCTGTTTGGCCCTGACTTGAAAGAGATTATCTCTGATATCACTGGGGGTAAGGGCCACGCCCTTCCTCAGGATCGGCCTTTCAAGGCAAAAAATAAACCTAATTTTCGTCCCTTTCGTAGAAACGGACCAGCCCAAAGTGCTACGTCCTCTAAGCAAGAGGGTAATACTTCTCAAGCCAAGCCAGCTTGGAGACCAATGCATGGCTGGAACAAGGGAAAGCAGGCCAAGAAACCTGCCACTGCTACCAAGACAGCATGAAATGTTGGCCCCCGATCCGGGATCGGATCTGGTGGGGGGCAGACTCTCTCTCTTCGCTCAGGCTTGGGCAAGAGATGTTCTGGATCCTTGGGCGCTAGAAATAGTCTCCCAAGGTTATCTTCTGGAATTCAAGGGACTTCCCCCGAGGGGGAGATTCCACAGGTCTCAGTTGTCTTCAGACCACATAAAAAGACAGGCATTCTTACATTGTGTAGAAGACCTGTTAAAAATGGGAGTGATTCATCCTGTTCCATTAAGAGAACAAGGGATGGGGTTCTACTCCATTCTGTTCATAGTTCCCAAAAAAGAGGGAACGTTCAGACCAATCTTAGATCTCAAGATCTTAAACAAGTTTCTCAAGGTTCCATCGTTCAAGATGGAAACCATTCGAACTATTCTTCCTTCCATCCAGGAAGGTCAATTCATGACCACGGTGGATTTAAAGGATGCGTATCTACATATTCCTATCCACAAGGAACATCATCGGTTCCTAAGGTTCGCATTCCTGGACAAGCATTACCAGTTCGTGGCGCTTCCTTTCGGATTAGCCACTGCTCCAAGGATTTTCACAAAGGTACTAGGGTCCCTTCTAGCTGTGCTAAGACCAAGGGGCATTGCTGTAGTACCTTACTTGGACGACATTCTGATTCAAGCGTCGTCCCTTCCTCAAGCAAAGGCTCACACGGACATTGTCCTGGCCTTTCTCAGATGAACGCGGAAAAGAGTTCTCTATCTCCGTCAACAAGGGTTCCCTTCTTGGGAACAATAATAGACTCCTTAGAAATGAGGATTTTTCTGACAGAGGCCAGAAATACAAAACTTCTAGACTCTTGTCGGATACTTCATTCTGTTCCTCTTCCTTCCATAGCTCAGTGCATGGAAGTAATCGGGTTGATGGTAGCGGCAATGGACATAGTTCCTTTTGCGCGCATTCATCTAAGACCATTACAACTGTGCATGCTCAGTCAGTGGAATGGGGACTATACAGACTTGTCTCCGAAGATACAAGTAAATCAGAGGACCAGAGACTCACTCCGTTGGTGGCTGTCCCTGGACAACCTTAGTCACAAGGGATGACATTCCGCAGACCAGAGTGGGTCATTGTCACGACCGACACCAGTCTGATGGGCTGGGGCGCGGTCTGGGGATCCCTGAAAGCTCAGGGTCTTTGGTCTCGGGAAGAATCTCTTCTACCGATAAATACTCTGGAACTGAGAGCGATATTCAATGCTCTCAAGGCTTGGCCTCAGCTAGCGAGGGCCAAGTTCATACGGTTTCAATCAGACAACATGACAACTGTTGCGTACATCAACCATCAGGGGGGAACAAGGAGTTCCCTAGCGATGGAAGAAGTGACCAGAATCATTCTATGGGCGGAGTCTCACTCCTGCCACCTGTCTGCTATCCACATCCCAGGAGTGGAATATTGGGAAGCGGATTTTCTGAGTCGTCAGACATTGCATCCGGGGGAGTGGGAACTCCATCCGGAAATCTTTGCCCAAGTCACTCAGCTGTGGGGCATTCCAGACATGGATCTGATGGCCTCTCGTCAGAACTTCAAAGTTCCTTGCTACGGGTCCAGATCCAGGGATCCCAAGGCGGCTCTAGTGGATGCACTAGTAGCACCTTGGACCTTCAAACTAGCTTATGTGTTCCCGCCGTTTCCTCTCATCCCCAGGCTGGTAGCCAGGATCAATCAGGAGAGGGCGTCGGTGATCTTGATAGCTCCTGCGTGGCCACGCAGGACTTGGTATGCAGATCTGGTGAATATGTCATCGGCTCCACCTTGGAAGCTACCTTTGAGACGAGACCTGCTTGTTCAGGGTCCGTTCGAACATCCGAATCTGGTTTCACTCCAGCTGACTGCTTGGAGATTGAACGCTTGATCTTATCGAAGCGAGGATTCTCAGATTCTGTTATCGATACTCTTGTCCAGGCCAGAAAGCCTGTAACTAGAAAGATTTACCACAAAATTTGGAAAAAATATATCTGTTGGTGTGAATCTAAAGGATTCCCTTGGGACAAGGTTAAGATTCCTAAGATTCTATCCTTCCTTCAAGAAGGATTGGAAAAAGGATTATCTGCAAGTTCCCTGAAGGGACAGATTTCTGCCTTGTCTGTGTTACTTCACAAAAAGCTGGCAGCTGTGCCAGATGTTCAAGCCTTTGTTCAGGCTCTGGTTAGAATTAAGCCTGTTTACAAACCTTTGACTCCTCCTTGGAGTCTCAATTTAGTTCTTCAGGGGGTTCCGTTTGAACCCTTACATTCCGTTGATATTAAGTTATTATCTTGGAAAGTTTTGTTTTTAGTTGCAATTTCTTCTGCTAGAAGAGTTTCAGAATCATCTGCTCTGCAGTGTTCTCCTCCTTATCTGGTGTTCCATGCAGATAAGGTGGTTTTACGTACTAAACCTGGTTTTCTTCCAAAAGTTGTTTCTAACAAAAACATTAACCAGGAGCTTATCGTACCTTCTCTGTGTCCGAAACCAGTTTCAAAGAAGGAACGTTTGTTGCACAATTTGGATGTTGTTCGCGCTCTAAAATTCTATTTAGATGCTACAAAGGATTTTAGACAAACATCTTCCTTGTTTGTTGTTTATTCCGGTAAAAGGAGAGGTCAAAAAGCAACTTCTACCCCTCTCTCTCTTTTGGATTAAAAGCATCATCAGATTGGCTTACGAGACTGCCGGACGGCAGCCTCCCGAAAGAATCACAGCTCATTCCACTAGGGCTGTGGCTTCCACATGGGCCTTCAAGAACGAGGCTTCTGATGATCAGATATGTGGGGCAGCGACTTGGTCTTCACTGCACACTTTTACCAAATTTTACAAGTTTGATACTTTTGCTTCTTCTGAGGCTATTTTTGGGAGAAAGGTTTTGCAAGCCGTGGTGCCTTCCATTTAGGTGACCTGATTTGCTCCCTCCCTTCATCCGTGTCCTAAAGCTTTGGTATTGGTTCCCACAAGTAAGGATGACGCCGTGGACCGGACACACCTATGTTGGAGAAAACATAATTTATGTTTACCTTATAATTTACTTTCTCAACGGGTGTGTCCGGTCCACGGCCCGCCCTGGTTTTTTTTTAATCAGGTCTGATAATTTATTTTCTTTAACTACAGTCACCACGGTACCATATGGTTTCTCCTATGCAAATATTCCTCCTTAACGTCGGTCGAATGACTGGGGTAGGCGGAGCCTAGGAGGGATCATGTGACCAGCTTTGCTGGGCTCTTTGCCATTTCCTGTTGGGGAAGAGAATATCCCACAAGTAAGGATGACGCCGTGGACCGGACACACCGTTGGAGAAAGTAATTTATCAGGTAAACATAAATTCTGTTTTTAACCTTGCAATCTCCCTTTATAATATTTACATAGATTAACTTAAATTCAAAATAGTAATATTTTATTGTATAAAAGTATACATGGAAACATTTAAAACTCAAGAGATGGCACGCTAACTTGGGACAAGGTAAAGAACTTTCCAGAATATGTCTGGCTCTTCTATAGTGGTGAGTAAATAGCTGATCCCAAAACACAGAGATTTGACAAGAGATTGAATAAATGTTAAGTTTCTCTGGCAATGGCAAGTGGTATTTATTTATCCCATTCATTTTAAAATAAAATAAATGGTAACACTTCATGAAATAATCTAAATAAAATGTTGATGGTATGGTAGGTGCGCAAGCAGAAGTTTTCAATATACCTTGTTTCTCTGTAATAATTCATTCTTACGATCAAGACCCTGGAAAGAAAAGGGATAGCACAATCTGCCCTAGATACTCTATAGCTTTTGCTAATTACTAGATGGTCCTTTGTAAATTATGGAGTTAAAATACCAAATTCTCCAGTTGAAATTATTTGCGTTTCTCACATTTTGAAGGCTCTAGAATTACTCATTCTTTAATATTATATCTATTAAAACTTGCACAACCCTTAAGAAATAATGTAATATATAGTTGAAAATGAGAATCTAGTTTTTTCCTCTAAGACATTAAAGTTAACCCATCTTTAATATTGCCTTAAATGAATAAATTAACATTTAATTTGAAATATTTTTTCTTTTACCATAAAATAGGTATATCCAGTTGCCTTCAGTGTGATACGTGGAAACTTGTAATTTTCTATACTTCTATTTTAAGAAAAGAAAAAACTATACAATTGATACAACTCATAACACACCAAGTCCAAAATTGATTGTTTTGTACTGATTATACGAGACAAATGTATTTGACAAGTATCTGGATTCCTGATAAATAGTACTTTATATTTATAGCTAGTTTTCTTCTAAAGTAATGCTGATGTATTAAGGAACACTAGTGTGTTAAAGTTTCCCCAACACTAAACTAATTATACATCTATAGTAAAATCTGTCCCTCAGTCTTACAATATTTTTTATTTTCTCTATAATTGAATCCTACTTGTTTATGAAACTGTTAAGGGGTCCACAAAATTAAGAAAACACATTTTATCAGTTTTTTTCTCTTCTTAATATATGCTGCTTGGTTTCATCTTTCAAACATTAAATTGTTATTTTTCTGTAAACCTACAAATTTGCAAACAAAAAATTAAACGTTTTAACTCTGAAAATATTTTAAAAATGATTAACTCAATCAAATCACTCAAAACATTACATATTTTAATGATTAATATTTACACAATTATTTAAGTAAATAACTCTTCTATAAACACAATCAATTTTGGACTTGGTGTGTTATGAGTTGTATCAATTGTATAGTTTTTTCTTTTCTTAAAATAGAAGTATAGAAAATTACAAGTTTCCACGTATCACACTGAAGGCAACTGGATATACCTATTTTATGGTAAAAGAAAAAATATTTCAAATTAAATGTTAATTTATTCATTTAAGGCAATATTAAAGATGGGTTAACTTTAATGTCTTAGAGGAAAAAACTAGATTCTCATTTTCAACTATATATTACATTATTTCTTAAGGGTTGTGCAAGTTTTAATAGATCTAATATTAAAGAATCAGCAATTCTAGAGCCTTCAAAATGTGAGAAACGCAAATAATTTCAACTGGAGCATTTGGTATTTTAACTTCATAATTTACAAAGGACCATCTAGTAATTAGCAAAAAGCTATAGAGTATCTAGGGCAGATTGTGCTATCCCTTTTCTTTCCAGGGTCTTGATCGTAAGAATGAATTATTACAGAGAAACAAGGTATATTGAAAACTTCTGCTTGCGCACCTACCATACCATCAACATTTTATTTAGATTATTTCATGAAGTGTTACCATTTATTTTATTTTAAAATGAATGGGATAAATAAATACCACTTGCCATTGCCAGAGAAACTTAACATTTATTCAATCTCTTGTCAAATCTCTGTGTTTTGGGATCAGCTATTTACTCACCACTATAGAAGAGCCAGACATATTCTGGAAAGTTCTTTACCTTGTCCCAAGTTAGCGTGCCATCTCTTGAGTTTTAAATGTTTCCATGTATAGTTTTATACAATAAAATATTACTATTTTGAATTTAAGTTAATCTATGTAAATATTATAAAGGGAGATTGCAAGGTTAAAAGAGTAGTATGGTTACTAGTATGAACAGCAAAACATGTTAATGTATTTGGCATTCGCAATGTATCCGAAAATCAAGTAGCATGCTTTTTAAATTTATATCATTACTTGAATAACTAAAACATTTTTGTTTGTTTTTTTTGGTGTAGTTATCTGTACCAAGTTCCATAGTTTTTATATTAAAACATTATTTTTCATTAAGAAAATATTTTAAAAACATAAAGATCTACTTTAAATTATATAATAATTCTTAACAAACTTTCTTAAACAACATAAAAGTGACGTGTAACATTACCTTGATGATGAAGATTGCTGAAATGAAAGCTACATATATTGACAAAGTATTGATTTAGGCTGCTACTTCATGTACATCTAGTTGTTGTTTTTTGTCTTGTGGCTAATACAGGGAGTTGGCTATCAAGTGTCCACAACAAACTAATGGACAGCCCAGCAACATTTTTTTTCTTAGATTATAGTTTGGGTGGGGTTTATGTTAGTGGAGCACTCTTTACATTTCAGATTCAATACATAAAGCAATGACACTATTATGCATCTAGTACAAAGACAAACAATAAACATGTGCTTAGAATAATTACAAACCAATGCAAGAAAACTGCTAAGAATTAGTCATTTCAAACTAAAATGAATAAGCCAGGTATTAAACTTAGATTGTTACCAGTAAAGATATTCAATGCAGTTGATCTTAATTACCAATGTTATTTTCTAGAACAGAAATATAAATAATGTATTATGTTTAGAAGTAAATATGTAATAAATATGTTCTTTGTGTTATCTGAAGCTTGAAATGGAATCTTCTGTAAGAAATATATTTAGGTATGTTAACTTTGTTACTATAATTATTTCAGTAACAGAGACACATATAAACTAGAACTGATATTATTGATCTAACATTATCCTATTTTATAGACTCAGTTGAACATAGCAGCCTTATAAAGAGTGACATTACTATATATAGTGGGGCACATACTAAAATGTTACATAAATATATCAAGTATATAAATATATAAAAAAAATAAAAATCTTCTGCACCCATTTGATATATTACAAAATAAACAAAATATGAATCTTGTTTAAAATATATAAAATTATATAGAGTAAATGTATGCATTATAACCTGCATGTTGTGTGTGCCTGCATATAGCATGCCAAATGATAAATGAGACCTCTATAAAAGTACGGCTAAATACATTTAGCTATTTATTATTATTATAAATTTGCTTATCTAAAGTTAAATATTATATATCCCATATACTTTAATAGACGATTTGCTGTTAACTCATGTCATCTTATTTCATTATTATGCATATTTAATTATTTTTATTATCTTAAATCACAAACATACATTTATTAAGAAAGGGTGTTATCATATAACTTTACCACATATCCTTTTGGCTACTAATATGGGGAGAGGCATGGGCACCCCGCCTGTGACATCATTGTCTGTGTGTTTATATATATCTTTTTATACCTACTGTTGATTTCACATAATGTTAGACTAAACATATTATTTTAAACAGATAGGTAGATAGATATATATAGATAGTCTTATTTAAATCTATAAGTCAACTGTACATTAAAGGGACAGTACACTGTAAAATTGTTTTTCAATTAATGTATTTTAAATGACTTGTTATACCAACTGCAGGGTATAAAATATTTGAGAAATTGCATTTTCATGCTTATTTGTGTATATAAAGTAGCTGATTTTGTGCTTTGAAACCACAGCCTATTACAATGGGTTGAACTTAAAGGTGATATCAGATCTCATTATGTTCTAAGTTTGTGTAAGCAGACTTGCTTCCTTATCTTTTATTTGGCTGGAACACCAAAGCTCAATGCATAGAGAGAACAATGGACAATTATTATTTTATTACTTACCTATCCTGCATCCCACTAAGAGTGAAACTTCTTCTGCTGGCTGTGTTTACTTAGGTTATTCAATAGCCTATACTCCAGTATTAATATGTTCAGTATAAGTGGCTATACCACAGGCTAAATCAGCTATTTCAAATGCTGAAATAGGAGTAAAGGAGCTACGTGTAACCAATTTAAAACACTCTAGTAGGTAAAAAGGATCATTGGGAATAATTTAAAGGGGAGAATTTTTTTGGGTGTACTGTCCCTTTAATGTTGTGGTATGGGTGTTTGATGGTAGTTTGTGTTTAAATGCATTTGTACACAAGGTAAAGAGTGAACTGTGTTTTTGTGTGCTTTTATATTTGTGATTGATATGTAAATTTAAAATGATGTATGTATGTAAGTGTATTGTTCAGATATAATTTATATATAAGTATTTATTTGGGATGGTACTTAAGTTAATGTATGACCCAATTGTGCAAGTTTATGACAGTTTTAACTGTATTTGTAAGTACTTATGTTGATACAAGTCTCTATGTATTTTTAGTATATTATATACATATTTATGTCCATACTTTTATTTCAGTGACATACTTAATATACTTAAAGTCCCTAGTTTTATTTGTAGCAGTTGTAAATGTGTGTGTAACTGTATGTAAATAAAAATTGGAAGGAAATCTAATGTATGTTGCTCTGTGTATAACTATATATATAAGAAGTAAGTGAGTTGAATCCAGCACCATAGGTTTTAGTAAAATTTCTTTCCCACCTGTGTGCACGTTACCAAGGAGTATCAGCCAAACTCCAGTGTATACAGTCCATGTAGAAAATAGGGTAACAGCACCACAGCACACAATCTTCTTTTAAAGGTGAAAAATCTTTATTTGAGGTTTAGCAACCAGTAAAAAAGCGACGTTTCGGACCTACATAGTCCTTAATCATGCATAAGTTAAAATCAAACAAACAGACTTTAAAAAGGGTATCTGGACCAATCATGCTTCAATTCTCAGTGTTAATTGGTTTAACCCATACCTATCCAGGTTTGTAAATTTCAACAACACAGTGACCTCTAGTGGTACCAGAATATATTCCATCATTTAAAACCATTATAAAAACAAATACAAATCATAATCTCTATTCAGACCATATGGATGTAATGTGTTCAGACGTTTAATCCACCATACTTCTTTCTGTTTTAGTTTTAGTTCCCTATTACCCCCTCTTCTATGATGGGGGATATGGTCAATCACTTGAAAGCGAAGCTGGCTTACTGTATGGCCCATATTTGTAAAATGTGCTGATACTGGAAGTGACATATCTTTTGATTTAATGGATGCTTTATGTTGACTAAACCTATCCCTGGCGGCTTGGGTGGTCTCGCCAATGTAACAAAGGCCACATGGGCATTTAAGTAGGTAGATTGCATAGTTAGTTTGGCATGTATATAACCCATTGATTGTATATTGCTTTCTTTTGTCATTTTGTGCTAAGAATTTCCCTTTAATAACTGAATTACATTGAGCACAGTGTAAGCAGGGGTAACAGCCTTTATTAGGGGTAGTTAAGTAATTTACATCAGACATTTTAGTTGTACCTATGTCAGCTTTTACTATGTGATCCCTAAGATTTTTTACCCTTCTATATGATGGCATAGGAGGGAGTTTAAATGATTCTATCTCTGGATTATATTTTGACAAAAGGTGCCAGTGTTTTCTTACTATTCTAAAGATGTCATTACTCTTGTCACTGTATTCCATTGAAAGCACTAATCTATCTGTTCCTTTCTCTGTTGGTTTTTTATCATGTATTCTATCCAAATCCTGAATGTTTTTAGCGATATTTTCTTTTGGATATCCTCTTTGGATAAATTTATTGCCCATAGACACTAGTCTTTCTGGCAATACTTTTTGATCTCTAACTATTCTTTTAGTACGCAAAAGTTGACTCCTGGGTATGGATTTAAAAACAGTATCAGGATGGAAACTTTCATATCGCAGCAGAGTATTTCTATCTGTGGGTTTTACATATAGATCTGTACTTAATGTATTTCCATGTCGATATACAGTTGTGTCCAGAAAGTTAATCTTTTGGATAGAGTAAGTAAGGGTAAATCTTAGGCCTGTCATGGAGGCATTGATATCCTCAACAAACTGTATCAGGGACTCCAATGAGCCCCCCCATATGCCAAAAATATCATCTATATACCTTAGCCACAGCTTACAATGGCTGATGAATGGCTGATTAGTGTAGACAAATTTGTTCTCAAAGCCACTCATGAACAAATTGGCATATGAGGGGGCTACATTGGAGCCCATGGCTGTTCCCCGCTTTTGCATGTAGTAAGTGTCTTGAAAGAGAAAATAATTGCAATATAGGACAAGTCTTAGCATGTCATCAAAAAAATCAATCTGAGATAGATTATATAAGCCACTGTCACTCAAAAAGCTTTTCACAGTCAATAGGCCTGCCTCATGGGGAATAGAGGTATATAAATTTACCACATCCAGTGAAAAAATTAACCAAGTATCCTCTATTTCAATCCCCATAAGTTTTGAAAGAAAATCATTTGTATCCTTAATAAAGGATTTTTGCTGTTTGACAAATGGAAAGAGGACTTTGTCCAGAAAGATAGAGATATTAGAAAAAATAGAATCGGTACAGGCCACAATAGGGCGTCCTGGTGGATGTAATAAGCTTTTATGGACTTTGGGTAATGTATAAAAAATTGGTGTTATAGGGTATTTGTTATACAAAAAATCATAGACCTGTTTAGAAATAATGTTATGTGTCAAAGCTCTATCTAATATGCCCTTAAGCTCTCTTTGTATTTCTTTAAGAGGATCATGATCCAGTATTTCATAAACCCCTCCATCTGACAGCTGTTGTAATATCTCCTGCACATAATAGTCAGTGTCTAACACTATTATTGCTCCGCCCTTGTCAGCATTTTTTATGGTGATATTTTTGTTATTTTTCAAAGTAGATATAGCCTCCCATTCCCCTTTTGTGAGGTTATGTTGTTTTGTGTAAGGATTTAATCTAGTTTTTTTCATTAGATTAGCAACATCTTGTTGAACAAATTTAACAAATGTTTCTACACCTGAGTTGCTTGTTGGAGGTACATATGAAGATTTTTTGTGCAGATTTAACTTTTTCAAATTCAAACATTCACTCTGCATATCATCTTCATTTATTGCATTAGTTTCACTTACATTGGCTACATTTTTACCACCATATATTGTTTTCAACCTTAGCAGTCTGAAAAATTTGTATAGATCTTTATCAATTTCAAACTCATCACAATCTTTCACTGGACAGTATGACAAGCCCTTCATTAATAAGCTATGCTCATTATCTGTAAGCTTATATTTAGAGATATTAATAACCAGATTAGTTTCAACATTTGCCTGTGGACTAGCATTGGGTATCACTGGTATAAACTCAGACAGTGTACTATCTACTATGTCACATTCTAGGGAGTTAATTTCAGGCAGTTCATTTTCCCTTATTATACCACACTCTAAGAGGTTAATCTCAGGCAGTTCATTTCCCTCAAGTGGATTTTCAGATAACACTGGAGTACTAGCAATATTAGACAGTTCGTTCCATTCATTTCCCTTTATGAAGTTAGTAACAGGCAGTTCATTTTTGTTAAACAGTAAGGGGTTAACAACCGGCAACTTTTTTACCTCTATTGTTGCTTTCTCATACCCCTGCGATGTCTGGCTCCTCTCCGTGACCGCTGCGGCTGCCCTTGCTGGTTCCAGGAACTCCGTGTGTGCATCTTGTACTCCCTTTGATCGGCGGTGCTTCCGCCCTCCCCTCCGGTGTCGCCTTCTGAGCCTGTGTCTAAAAAACTCTCGCCGGATGATGAGCTGTCTTCCTTTTCTTGCGCTGCTGTAATTCTCGGCTGTCTCCTCCAGCGTGGACCCTCACGTCGTGATGACATGCTAAGACTTGTCCTATATTGCAATTATTTTCTCTTTCAAGACACTTACTACATGCAAAAGCGGGGAACAGCCATGGGCTCCAATGTAGCCCCCTCATATGCCAATTTGTTCATGAGTGGCTTTGAGAACAAATTTGTCTACACTAATCAGCCATTCATCAGCCATTGTAAGCTGTGGCTAAGGTATATAGATGATATTTTTGGCATATGGGGGGGCTCATTGGAGTCCCTGATACAGTTTGTTGAGGATATCAATGCCTCCATGACAGGCCTAAGATTTACCCTTACTTACTCTATCCAAAAGATTAACTTTCTGGACACAACTGTATATCGACATGGAAATACATTAAGTACAGATCTATATGTAAAACCCACAGATAGAAATACTCTGCTGCGATATGAAAGTTTCCATCCTGATACTGTTTTTAAATCCATACCCAGGAGTCAACTTTTGCGTACTAAAAGAATAGTTAGAGATCAAAAAGTATTGCCAGAAAGACTAGTGTCTATGGGCAATAAATTTATCCAAAGAGGATATCCAAAAGAAAATATCGCTAAAAACATTCAGGATTTGGATAGAATACATGATAAAAAACCAACAGAGAAAGGAACAGATAGATTAGTGCTTTCAATGGAATACAGTGACAAGAGTAATGACATCTTTAGAATAGTAAGAAAACACTGGCACCTTTTGTCAAAATATAATCCAGAGATAGAATCATTTAAACTCCCTCCTATGCCATCATATAGAAGGGTAAAAAATCTTAGGGATCACATAGTAAAAGCTGACATAGCTACAACTAAAATGTCTGATGTAAATTACTTAACTACCCCTAATAAAGGCTGTTACCCCTGCTTACACTGTGCTCAATGTAATTCAGTTATTAAAGGGAAATTCTTAGCACAAAATGACAAAAGAAAGCAATATACAATCAATGGGTTATATACATGCCAAACTAACTATGCAATCTACCTACTTAAATGCCCATGTGGCCTTTGTTACATTGGCGAGACCACCCAAGCCGCCAGGGATAGGTTTAGTCAACATAAAGCATCCATTAAATCAAAAGATATGTCACTTCCAGTATCAGCACATTTTACAAATATGGGCCATACAGTAAGCCAGCTTCGCTTTCAAGTGATTGACCATATCCCCCATCATAGAAGAGGGGGTAATAGGGAACTAAAACTAAAACAGAAAGAAGTATGGTGGATTAAACGTCTGAACACATTACATCCATATGGTCTGAATAGAGATTATGATTTGTATTTGTTTTTATAATGGTTTTAAATGATGGAATATATTCTGGTACCACTAGAGGTCACTGTGTTGTTGAAATTTACAAACCTGGATAGGTATGGGTTAAACCAATTAACACTGAGAATTGAAGCATGATTGGTCCAGATACCCTTTTTAAAGTCTGTTTGTTTGATTTTAACTTATGCATGATTAAGGACTATGTAGGTCCGAAACGTCGCTTTTTTACTGGTAACTATATATATATATATATATATATATATATATATATATATATATATATATATATATTCATTACCAATACTATACGTACATCTACTTATGTGAATCGTATGATTTGCACTCAATCTTATAATTTGTTAATAAATGTGTTTGCAACTCTGAAGTTTAAACAAGTCTGTCTTTTTGAAAACTTAACAAACATAACAAATCCTAAATAACTTAAATAATTTGGGGGTAAACGTCTATGCCGATTTTAACTAAATAAGTAAGTTGTTTATATTCTCCTTTATACGTTAGGTAAAATGTCCTACACTTTTAACATACAGAGTCCTAATCTATTGTTTTAACCATGAATGGTGACTCCTGAGAAGGATTATTATTATAGTTTGTATAGTATTGCAGAATTCTGTAGAGCTGGGGTTAAGTCTAGTTATAATTAAGAGAGTTTACTGGTTGCTAGCATGGGTGGTCAGCTTTCGTTGCCTGGTAACTTTGTTCATGTGCAGCTTCTTAACTAGATGTTGCAGGGTCACAAAGGTCCAAAGCTGCATCCCCAGCTTCATAAAACAGCCCATACTGTTTAAATCTACTATTTATGTGGTTGATGAATGGGGAATGGGAAAAAGTAAGGGAGTGGACGTGTTTTGAGAGAGAAGATAGCCAAAATGTGTTTTCTGGAAATAAATTGGTAATCCTCTCCTTAATTAGAGAGTTTTAGGGCTGATAGCTGAGCCTTCACTATACCAAAAGCTTCACTACTTTAAATATGGCTTCTCGCAATCCCTGGAAGCTGATGTTAGGAAATATTATGCAACTAGGATAGCACTCCCCTTCACAAATGAATGTGTGTGAGTTAGACAGTTACTAAGGCACATGGTCCCAAAACAATATCCAGGGAAAGTGCATGGAGGTAAAAAGCAAAATATATACCCACAAAAAGAGAGAGAGAGAAAAGAAATAAGTGGTTCTTGCCCTACACTACCCTTGCACAATAAATTCACTCATTGTTATAGCAAATAACAGTCACACCAGCATCTTCAGATACTAAATGTTCTTTGTTAATAGTACAAGATACAAATAAAATCCTAGAGATTGCATTGAATTGCTATAAAACTGGCATCCCTGTGGAAAATATAAATATGCTCATATACACCATACCTAATGTAAATATGCTCATATACACCATACCTAATATAAATATGCTCATATGCACCATACCTAATATAAATATGCTCATATACACCATACCTAATATAAATATGCTCATATACACCATACCTAATATAAATATGCTCATATACACCATACCTAATATAAATATGCTCATATACACCATACCTAATATAAATATGCTCATATACACCATACCTAATGTAAATATGCTCATATACACCATACCTAATATAAATATGCTCATATACACCATACCTAATATAAATATGCTCATATACACCATACCTAATATAAATATGCTCATATACACCATACCTAATATAAATATGCTCATATACACCATACCTAATATAAATATGCTCATATACACCATACCTAATATAAATATGCTCATATACACCATACCTAATATAAATATGCTCATATACACCATACCTAATATAAATATGCTCATATACACCATACTTAATATAAATATGCTCATATACACCATACCTAATATAAATATGCTCATATACACCATACCTAATATAAATATGCTCATATACACCATACCTAATATAAATATGCTCATATACACCATACCTAATATACAAATGCAGAAATGTGGTAAGAGGTAGTAAATGCAATGTTTTAAAAAATATTGTATTTGTGTATCTGTATTTGTTTTAAATTGCTTCATCAGCTGTATACAGATATGTGAGTTCAAAATAAAATAATATTGTGAGTTAATGATTTTATTAAGATGTTTGCATTATGCTTATTTGTATTTGTGATGTATAAATGTTTATTTTTGTTTTGTGGGTATAAAGTTAATTTAAAAAGATAATTGAGAATTTGCTTCTGTTGCATGTTGTTAGCCTAATAAAGTTAGGAAATATTTCACTGTTAAATCATAATTAATATACACATTTCAATAAAAAAGCTGTTTTTTAAACATTTTTATAAATATAAATAAAAAAATAACATAGCTTACCGTTGGATACTGTTGTTGATAAGCAACATCGTGATGAAACTGCTCCATTATACTTTGAGTCACTTGTACTTTGAAACTGTATGAGCCAGAAGGCAAAATTTTAAGTTTCACACCCACAAAGTTAATGTGTAACCAAGTATAAGTTGATTCTGATATGAATTTGATATTAAAAACAATATCAATAGCAAGTACATTTATAACATTTTTATGAAATTACCATGCTACATAAATATAGGTAAAAGTTTAAGGTCACTATTTTTTTTTTCTTTTAAAAGATAACACTTTGCCGACGTGTTATTAGCAGGGAGCTAATCTTGTGTAAATGTGTGTGAATAACAAGCTGATAATTTAAGGTTATGTAAAGTTATGTTTCTGAATGTTTATTTTGTGATCAATAAGTTAACCTTGTGTAAACCTGTGTGAATTTTTTTTTGGCTGTGTTGCAAATACCATTTTAATCAACTAGATTTTATAACATATTTTAATGACATTATCTTGCTACAGCAAATGTATGGATGAGTTTAATGCGACGTGTTATTAGCAAGGAGCTAACCTTGTGTACAGGTGTGTGAATAACAAGCTGCTTTTCTTAGCTCTATTGCAAATAGCATTTTAATCAAATACATTTTATAACATATTTTACTGACATTATCTTGCTACAGAAAATGTATGGATAAGTTTAGTTTAAAAAAAAAAAAAAAAAAAAAAAGATTACACAGTTTTGACACGTGTTATTAGCAGTGACCTAATCTTGTGTAAGGTGTGTGAATAACAAGCTGCTAATTTAACGTGGTTATTAATAAATAAGCCATTTTGTGAAGTGTATAAATTTGCATTCAGAGAATTTTATAGCATTTGTGGCAAAAGACAAGTCCTGACATGGCTTATTAAACCTGTTGAACATTATAGAGAAATCTTAAGCTTAATAGAATACAAAGTGTAATTTACACCATTTATAATTAAATAACTTTTATAATCCTCCTAATAAAAAATGTAAAAATAAGCTTAATACACCTATTAAAACCTTGTAACCCCAATAAATATACATATCAATTGGATATCAAATTCGTATTAAAACACTTTTTTAATATCAATTTAATATAACATTTATATCAAAATCAACTTTTTATATCAATTTTTATATCAATTTTATATCAATTTAATATAAAATTTATATCAAAATCAACTTTTTATATCAATTTTATATCAAATTGATATTAAAAAGGGGCGTAAAAGTGGGAGTAGAAAGGGGCGGGGTTAGGGGCGTGTCCACCTGTCAAAATTAGTTTGACATAACCTCCGTCCATATACTACTAGTATTCAAAAAGAATAGAAATTTAAAAAGCCTGATAGCTCCTTCAAAATTGAAAAAATATAAGAGGAAGGAATACAAATACAAATGGGCCCATAACTCCATCTAATTGGTTACAATTGAAAGCAGGCACATATAGATGCGGTAGAAAAAATTGCAGTATGTGTGACAATATTATTAAAGGAACAGAGGTTAATAACTATGATAATAGTAAAAAGTTCAACATAAATTGTAGAACGACATGCCAATCCACGTATGTGGTTTATCAACTCCTATGTAAATGTGGGAAAATATATGTAGGGTGTACGAAAATAACCATAACAAGATGGTATGAACACATTGAAAATATAAAGGCAGGATTTGACAAGCATAGTGTATCCAGTCACTTTAATAATGTGCATAATAGTAATCACAAAGACTTGTCTATAAGAGTATTAGAGCAGATAAAACCAGGACCATATCCAAATAGAAGGTTACTATTACTTAGGAAATGTGAGACAAAATGGATACATCACCTGGATTGCCTGGAACCAAAAGGCCTGAATATTGATATTGATTTACAGGCATTTATGAATTAGGGTATCATGAACTAAATAAATGCCTCTAAAATGTTCAGAAATAGGAATAATAATAGAGAAGTATATGGAAGTGTGTATAATCTTTTATAATGTTTTATTATCTTATATCAATTGTTCCAGTATTTTTTACCATCTTTTTTACCATCTTTTACTATTATTAAGCTTATATTTTTCATGAAGCATAAATGTATGAATTTAGTGCAATATGAAATGGGGGTTAAATATTATAAATGTGATTAAGTTAGTTTTTTAAAAGAATTTTTAATAGGTTTTATATTTCCAAATATTTTTTATATATTGGAGATTCTCTCTTCTCTTTATGTTAGGGAATAGGTGAAGATATAGAATGCACATCTCTTTGACTGTTTGTGGTGCTAGTGCCTATGTATTAAGGGAAATATGGTATACTAGTTACCCTCCCACAGACAGGTAGTGAGTGCGGGAAAATTGAAAATCTAAGTTTGGTCTGAGAATAGAATCAGTCATACAATACATGTCCCTTGAGAAAGTCTGCCTGTGAGCAGAGGAAACGCGTTGGGTGTTCTATATTCCCAAGATATGAGGAATATTGAGTTTTAAATTTTTATATTTGAGAAAGTTGCTGTATTCAAGCCTGATCAAAGAGGTCGAATTGGAAGCTGCTGGTCGGCATAAAGAGAAAACCTTTACATGGACTGTTCATGTACATAACCATCAAGCTACTTTTGAGCTACAGGCACTTTTATCATCATTATCTTGTAAGTGTATTTTTATATATGTAGGTGTGT
This sequence comes from Bombina bombina, assembly GCF_027579735.1. Taxonomy (NCBI): domain Eukaryota; kingdom Metazoa; phylum Chordata; class Amphibia; order Anura; family Bombinatoridae; genus Bombina; species Bombina bombina. Next base: position 48,486,212 of record NC_069503.1, on the reverse strand, counting down.
CTCCTGAATAAACTCTACTGTGAATCGTGGATGCGCTGTTTTCTTGTTTTTCCTACACATAGTTTTTGCCTCTACGGGACGTACACAGTGGAAGCCCCGTGATACACCAGCTGCACCGGATCTGATTCAAGCAAGACCTGTGGAGTGTTTGTAAGGAGACACCCTCTCCTTCTTTTTACTCGTTGTGGACATCGGCAAAACAGCTTTAACCTGAACTGAACCAAGTGCGGTTTGTAACCATTTTAATTATATCTTGTTTGCCTTGGGAACCACTGCCAAACAACTTAAAAAGAACAATTGTGGTACAAATTCGGAGCGGTAATAGACTAATCGTAACTTTGTTTGTAGCTACACGCTTACATTAGGAGATGTGCTTATGACATTTTAACAGCAATTTTCATTTATTTTGTTATTACTTTTTATTAATTTATCTGACGACAGTTGTTGTGTACAATATTTTACCTTGGTATTTGTGTTTATACTACCCTTATTGCAAATTAACATCTGTAATTATTCTATTTGGATAACACCGAGGGTGACTATAGACGTGTGCCTCCATTTGCAAACAGTAGCGCTGTTAGTATTTTTTCAAATCTTGTTTCATCACTAAGCTTGTACAACTGTCAGCCCTTAGTGATTTATATCATTGCTAAAGGATCACTAAGCTTGTACAACTGTCAGCCCTTAGTGATTTATATCATTGCTAAAGGATCACTAAGCTTGTACAACTGTCAGCCCTTAGTGATTTATATCATTGTAAAGGATCACTAAGCTTGTACAACTGTCAGCCCTTAGTGATTTATATCATTGCTAAAGGATCACTAAGCTTGTACAACTGTCAGCCCTTATTGATTTATATCATTGCTAAAGGATCACTAAGCTTGTACAACTGTCAGCCCATAGTGATTTATATCATTGCCAAAGAATCACTAAGCTTGTACAACTGTCAGCCCTTAGTGATTTATATCATTGCTAAAGGATCACTAAACTTGTACAACTGACAGCCCTTAGTGATTTATATCATTGCTAAAGGATCACTAAACTTGTACAACTGACAGCCCTTAGTGATTTATATCATTGCTAAAGGATCACTAAGCTTGTACAACTGTCAGCCCTTAGTGATTTATATCATTGCTAAAGGATCACTAAGCTTGTACAACTGTCAGCCCTTAGTGATTTATATCATTGCTAAAGGATCACTAAGCTTGTACAACTGTCAGCCCTTAGTGATTTATATCATTGCTAAAGGATCACTAAGCTTGTACAACTGTCAGCCCTTAGTGATTTATATCATTGCTAAAGGATCACTAAGCTTGTACACCTGTCAGCCCTTAGTGATTTATATCATTGCTAAAGGATCACTAAGCTTGTACAACTGTCAGCCCTTAGTGATTTATATCATTGCTAAAGGATCATTAAGCTTGTACAACTGTCAGCCCATAGTGATTTATATCATTGCTAAAGGATCACTAAGCTTGTACAACTGTAAGCCCTTAGTGATTTATATCATTGCTAAAGGATCACTAAGCTTGTACAACTGTCAGCCCTTAGTGATTTATATCATTGCTAAAGGATCACTAAGCTTGTACAACTGTCAGCCCTTAGTGATTTATATCATTGCTAAAGGATCACTAAGCTTGTACAACTGTCAGCCCTTAGTGATTTATATCATTGCTAAAGGATCACTAAGGTTGTACAACTGTCAGCCCTTAGTGATTTATATCATTGCTAAAGGATCACTAAGCTTGTACAACTGTCAGCCCTTATTGATTTATATCATTGCTAAAGGATCACTAAGCTTGTACAACTGTCAGCCCTTAGTGATTTATATCATTGCTAAAGGATCACTAAGCTTGTACAGCTGTCAGCCCTTAGTGATTTATATCATTGCTAAAGGATCACTAAGCTTGTACAACTGTCAGCCCTTAGTTATTTATATCATTGCTAAAGGATCACTAAGCTTGTACAACTGTCAGCCCTTAGTGATTTATATCATTGTAAAGGATCACTAAGCTTGTACAACTGTCAGCCCTTAGTGATTTATATAATTGCTAAGGGATCACTAAGCTTGTACAACTGTCAGCCCTTAGTGATTTATATAATTGCTAAAGGATCACTAAGCTTGTACAACTGTCAGCCCTTAGTGATTTATATCATTGCTAAAGGATCACTAAGCTTGTACAACTGTCAGCCCTTAGTGATTTATATCATTGCTAAGGGATCACTAAGCTTGTACAACTGTCAGCCCTTAGTGATTTATATCATTGCTAAAGGATCACTAAGCTTGTACAACTGTCAGCCCTTAGTGATTTATATCATTGCTAAGGGATCACAAAGCTTGTACAACTGTCAGCCCTTAGTGATTTATATCATTGCTAAAGGATCACTAAGCTTGTACAGCTGTCAGCCCTTAGTGATTTATATCATTGCTAAAGGATCACTAAGCTTGTACAACTGTCAGCCCTTAGTGATTTATATCATTGCTAAAGGATCACTAAGCTTGTACAGCTGTCAGCCCTTAGTGATTTATATCATTGCTAAAGGATCACTAAGCTTATACAACTGTCAGCCCTTAGTGATTTATATCATTGCTAAAGGATCATTAAGCTTGTACAACTGTCAGCCATTAGTGATTTATATCATTGCTAAAGGATCACTAAGCTTGTACAACTGTCAGCCCTTAGTGATTTATATAATTGCTAAAGGATCATTAAGCTTGTACAACTGTCAGCCCTTAGTGATTTATATCATTGCTAAAGGATCACTAAGCTTGTACAACTGTCAGCCCTTAGTGATTTATATCATTGCTAAAGGATCATTAAGCTTGTACAACTGTCAGCCCTTAGTGATTTATATCATTGCTAAAGGATCACTAACCTTGTACAACTGTCAGCCCTTAGTGATTTATATCATTGCTAAAGGATCATTAAGCTTGTACAACCGTCAGCCCTTAGTGATTTATATCATTGCTAAAGGATCACTAAGCTTGTACAACTGTCAGCCCTTAGTGATTTATATCATTGCTAAAGGATCACTAAACTTGTACAACTGTCAGCCCTTAGTGATTTATATCATTGCTAAAGGATCACTAAGCTTGTACAACTGTCAGCCCTTAGTGATTTATATCATTGCTAAAGGATCACAAAGCTTGTACAACTGTCAGCCCTTAGTGATTTATATCATTGCTAAAGGATCACTAAGCTTGTACAACTGTCAGCCCTTAGTGATTTATATCATTGCTAAAGGATCACTAAGCTTATACAACTGTCAGCCCTTAGTGATTTATATCATTGCTAAAGGATCACTAAGCTTGTACAACTGTCAGCCCTTAGTGATTTATATCATTGCTAAGGGATCACTAAGCTTGTACAACTGTCAGCCCTTAGTGATTTATATCATTGCTAAAGGATCACTAAGCTTGTACAACTGTCAGCCCTTAGTGATTTATATCATTGCTAAAGGATCACTAAGCTTGTACAACTGTCAGCCCTTAATGATTTATATCATTGCTAAAGGATCACTAAGCTTGTACAACTGTCAGCCCTTAGTGATTTATATCATTGCTAAAGGATCACTAAGCTTGTACAACTGTCAGCCCTTAGTGATTTATATCATTGCTAAAGGATCACAAAGCTTGTACAACTGTCAGCCCTTAGTGATTTATATCATTGCTAAAGGATCACAAAGCTTGTACAACTGTCAGCCCTTAATGATTTATATCATTGCTAAAGGATCATTAAGCTTGTACAACTGTCAGCCCTTAGTGATTTATATCATTGCTAAAGGATCACTAAGCTTGTACAACTGTCAGCCCTTAGTGATTTATATAATTGCTAAAGGATCACTAAGCTTGTACAACTGTCAGCCCTTAGTGATTTATATCATTGCTAAAGGATCACTAAGCTTGTACAACTGTCAGCCCTTAGTGATTTATATCATTGCTAAAGGATCACTAAGCTTGTACAACTGTCAGCCCTTAGTGATTTATAGCATTGCTAAAGGATCATTAAGCTTGTACAACTGTCAGCCCTTAGTGATTTATATCATTGCTAAAGGATCACTAAGCTTGTACAACTATCAGCCCTTAGTGATTTATATATTTGCTAAAGGATCACTAAGCTTGTACAACTGTCAGCCCTTAGTGATTTATATCATTGCTAAAGGATCACTAAGCTTGTACAACTGTCAGCCCTTAGTGATTTATATCATTGCTAAAGGATCATTAAGCTTGTACAACTGTCAGCCCTTAGTGATTTATATCATTGCTAAAGGATCACTAAGCTTGTACAACTGTCAGCCCTTAGTGATTTATATCATTGCTAAAGGATCACTAAGCTTGTACAACTGTCAGCCCTTAGTGATTTATATCATTGTAAAGGATCACTAAGCTTGTACAACTGTCAGCCCTTAGTGATTTATATCATTGCTAAAGGATCACTAAGCTTGTACAACTGTCAGCCCTTAGTGATTTATAGCATTGCTAAAGGATCACTAAGCTTGTACAACTGTCAGCCCTTAGTGATTTATATAAACAGGAGAAGTCTTGAAAACAATCAGAAATCTTCTGCACCAAGAGTATATACAGCAGCGTCACAGCCTCACTCTCCCCCTCACGGAGGTTACAAATAAATTGATAATAGTGCCTGCAGCAAACGGCTTTTCTTAAAACATAAAACTTTGGGCAGTTTGAAGTATAAAACTGTGGTGGGGGGGGGAGTTAGAAACACAAATGCAGTACTTAATAATCATTGTATTTAAGTTCTGATGCATATGATGTGTATATACATACATGGCTAAATCTAATACATTTATACTCTAACTAATAAATATTTTTCTTCAGTCACAGCAGCTCACACTCTGCAAACAGATGTGGTCCTCTAAGTATAATGTATGTAATATAGCGGTGTGTTTTTTGGGAGGGATAAGACTCTTAAGCGCTTTTGCTTAATTACCCAATGAGGAAAAAATTCTAGTGACACTGTATAATTAAAATAAATAAGAGTTATTTATTTAGATGATTAAAAGATCATAAAATACATATATTTGAAAATAGAATATAAAAAATATAAAAAATACAAATTGTGAAGATATCACCGGTTGGCCAAACTTAAAACTACTGTTATCTTCGGCATTACTTTATCTATAAAAACAGTGAAAATAACATAAGAGAGTACAATACTGTAATAGAATAATTTTTCTGGATGCGACTTTCTGATCCTCAAAAATAGAGAGATTGGCTCTTAAGTGAAATGTGGGCTTCTTAGAGATAGACCGTAGTATCCAAAAAGATAGTGTTAACACAAGTTGGAGTTGATTACATTAGTAGTATGTGGTCTATTGAAAATATGATGCTGCTTATACAACAGTGAATACTCTAGCAATGTTAGTAACAATTATTTAGTTTCAGTAATACGAAGCAATGATTGCAACAAATTTGATACAATAGGTAAGTGTGGAAAGTATAAGTAAGACAACCCCAGATTGGTTGTTGGTTTCTGGAGTGTTACCGTTCATATGCTCTCTGTGTCACAAGGAAGTCTGTTGGTGAATACAGTAGAGAATTTGTCTGACCTTATTTGGTTCCTGGTGTTTGGTGATTTTACCTGGTCTGTCCTCCTTGTATAGGATCTTGGATACTTGGATCCTTTAGGCGGGGTTCTTCGTCTTTTCACTTTGAATTGATTCCTGTTTCAACGTGGTGTGGTGTTACGTCCGCTATTAAAACCTCTGTGAGCTGTTTACTTATCTCATCGATTTTTCTCTCTGACGCTCGTTCCGGTATATGATTCTTGGCGGTCCACTCTCCTGTGGACTAAGGGTACACTGTGTGTGGCTGGCGAGGTGTTAAGCATGATAAAGGCTGTATTATTCAGCTGAAACGCGTTGCCTATCCGAAACTCAGACACTGCTTCTATAGTCCACAGGAGAGTGGACCGCCAAGAAAATCCATATCGTAACTCCATCTAGGGAGTACGCTCAAGAAACGGCATAAGTGCCTTTAAGAGACCTACAGGACAGCGAACATCTGATTAACCCGTATCGAAACTCCATTCTAGGAGCACGGGCACCAACAAACAAGACATACCGGAGAAACCGCTTATTACATACAGCAGTGATTTGAAACAACAAACCGGTAAAAGGACCAATCACAGGAGGCTGGCTGACGAGACGCGCAAAATCGGAAATAACCACTGAAACAGCGGTCGTAGCCTAACACCTCGCCAGCCGCACACAGTGTACCCTTAGTCCACAGGAATATGTAGAACAGCTGCCAGGCAAAATACTGTGCTCGTGTCGACCGTGGAAATCTGCCCAATTCCACTATAACAATATGCAACATGGGAATGTCCACAGCACAATTTGCTTAAAAAAGTATCTTTATTGACAAAAGATAGAGCGACGTTTCGTGACTACTGTCACTTAATCATGCTATACATACAATACTCAGAGGTGGTTCTTTTAAACAGTTATCTTGGCGCCAATACATTTTACTCTTGAGCGCCACCTGCTGCACAAAATATCTTACTCTTCAAACTTTCAAAATTTATACAATTTGCAACAAGATACTTTTTGTTCGAGATACATAGTTTAAACATTTTTACAGCAGACATATTCTCCTACAACATTTAAAGCAGTTATAACTAACCCTGATAGCAGTACTACATATCTACATACCATTATAAATCAAATTTAATTAAACCTATTCTTCACCAAAAGACTGACCAATCAAAGTCCCTATTCATACCATGTGGTACTAATGATCCCAATCTATGAATCCAATGCATTTCTTTTTGTTTCAATATTTTCTCACGGTCACCACCCATTCTCTGCGGACCCACATAGTCTATAACCTGCCATCGGAGCTGACTGATACTGTGTCCTTTCTCTAGGAAATGATTGGATACAGGTGCCTCCCTGTTCCCACATCTAATATTGGAGCGGTGCTGGCTAAGCCTATCTTTCACTTTTCTTACCGTCTCTCCAATATAGATGAGGGAACACAGACACTTAATTAAATAAATTGCATATGTGGTGTCACAAGTAAAGAAATTCCTAATAGTGTACCTTTTACCACTTCTAGGGTGAACAAACTCTTTGCCCCTTATTACTGAATTACAACTAATGCATCCTAAACAAGGATAACATCCTATATTCTTCTTAGTTAAATGACTCTGCTGTAACTGCTTAGCTGGTCCTATGTCAGACTTCACAAAGTAGTCCCTCAAATTCTTTACCCTTTTATAGGCCATAATTGGTCTCTCTTTAAATTCAACAATGTCATTATTACACCTCTGTAAAATAGGCCAATGTTTATTAATGATTTTAGCTATTTGCCTCCCATGGGCACTAAACTGTGATGTAAAAATCATTCTCTTGTTCTTCTCCTTATGATCTTTATTAGTGGTAAGGTTATTGCTGCATTTATCTAATACATGTTGGGGGTAACCTCTATTGCGGAATTTTTCTTGCATTTCTTTAATCCTTTTATTTAGATTATCTGTCTCTGACACGATACGGTGGACTCTCATCAACTGACTCTTAGGTAAGGATTCTACCAAATGACGTGGATGGAAACTATTGAATTCTAGCAATGTATTCCTATCTGTTTCTTTTGAATATAAATCAAATTCCAATTTAGGACCTTTCTTATACACTCTAGTGTCCAAAAACATGATACTCTCCTCACTGTAATTCAGTGTAAATTCCAAATTTCTCACAGAAGAATTAAGGTCCGTTACAAATTGAACCAGGGAGTCCACGGGGCCCCACCATACGCCAAATATATCATCTATGAAGCGCCACCAGGCTCCTCCATAGTCTTTAAACCATTTATTTTCATAAACTATATTCTCTTCAATCATGCTCATAAATAAATTGGCGTATGGTGGGGCCACGTTGGACCCCATGGCTGTACCTCTTATCTGTATGTACCAATCATCCTGAAACATAAAGTAATTCCAGTACAGAATCAAACCCAATAATTCTTATTGGTAAGAAGGTAAAAAGTAACGTAAATAATGTTGAAAAGAAAGCATTACAGTCCTTTCAGGGTAAATTGAAAAATGTTATCCTGAAGGGAGCCGATAAGGGAGGTGCATCTGTGGTTATCGATAGACAGTATTACATTAGGGAAATCAGACAACAACTGGATGACCCTGAAACATATAAGAAATTGTCACAAAATCCTGTTCACAGGATACAAAAAGAATTATTGGCCTGCCTGGAGAGGGCAGTAAAGGTTGGGGTGATTGACTTAAAATTGAGAGATTTTTTATATAATAAGTCACCAAGAACACCGTTTTTTTATACTATACCAAAGATTCACAAAAACCTTGCTGCTCCTCCAGGCAGGCCAATTATTTCCAGTATAGATTCTGCCTTTTCTAATGTATCTATTTTTATTGACAAATTGTTGCAGCCTGAGGTCGTAAAATGTAGTTCATACATCAAAGACACAGGTGATTTTTTGCAAAAGGTGAGAGAATTGCATTTACCTAGTGACCGCTTTGTATTGTATACATTAGACGTTAAAAGCCTCTATACCTGCATAAAGCATGAGACAGGTATGGGGGTTATTAAGAAAATTTTACATGTAAATGGGGGTTATACCCCACAACAAAATGTTTTCATAGAAGAATTATTGGGTTTGATTCTGTACTGGAATTACTTTATGTTTCAGGATGATTGGTACATACAGATAAGAGGTACAGCCATGGGGTCCAACGTGGCCCCATCATACGCCAATTTATTTATGAGCATGATTGAAGAGAATATAGTTTATGAAAATAAATGGTTTAAAGACTATGGAGGAGCCTGGTGGCGCTTCAAAGATGAATTCAGTAGAATTCAATAGTTTCCATCCACGTCATTTGGTAGAATCCTTACCTAAGAGTCAGTTGATGAGAGTCCACCGTATCGTGTCAGAGACAGATAATCTAAATAAAAGGATTAAAGAAATGCAAGAAAAATTCCGCAATAGAGGTTACCCCCAACATGTATTAGATAAATGCAGCAATAACCTTACCACTAATAAAGATCATAAGGAGAAGAACAAGAGAATGATTTTTTCATCACAGTTTAGTGCCCATGGGAGGCAAATAGCTAAAATCATTAATAAACATTGGCCTATTTTACAGAGGTGTAATAATGACATTGTTGAATTTAAAGAGAGACCAATTATGGCCTATAAAAGGGTAAAGAATTTGAGGGACTACTTTGTGAAGTCTGACATAGGACCAGCTAAGCAGTTACAGCAGAGTCATTTAACTAAGAAGAATATAGGATGTTATCCTTGTTTAGGATGCATTAGTTGTAATTCAGTAATAAGGGGCAAAGAGTTTGTTCACCCTAGAAGTGGTAAAAGGTACACTATTATGAATTTCTTTACTTGTGACACCACATATGCAATTTATTTAATTAAGTGTCTGTGTTCCCTCATCTATATTGGAGAGACGGTAAGAAAAGTGAAAGATAGGCTTAGCCAGCACCGCTCCAATATTAGATGTGGGAACAGGGAGGCACCTGTATCCAATCATTTCCTAGAGAAAGGACACAGTATCAGTCAGCTCCGATGGCAGGTTATAGACTATGTGGGTCCGCAGAGAATGGGTGGTGACCGTGAGAAAATATTGAAACAAAAAGAAATGCATTGGATTCATAGATTGGGATCATTAGTACCACATGGTATGAATAGGGACTTTGATTGGTCAGTCTTTTGGTGAAGAATAGGTTTAATTAAATTTGATTTATAATGGTATGTAGATATGTAGTACTGCTATCAGGGTTAGTTATAACTGCTTTAAATGTTGTAGGAGAATATGTCTGCTGTAAAAATGTTTAAACTATGTATCTCGAACAAAAAGTATCTTGTTGCAAATTGTATAAATTTTGAAAGTTTGAAGAGTAAGATATTTTGTGCAGCAGGTGGCGCTCAAGAGTAAAATGTATTGGCGCCAAGATAACTGTTTAAAAGAACCACCTCTGAGTATTGTATGTATAGCATGATTAAGTGACAGTAGTCACGAAACGTCGCTCTATCTTTTGTCAATAAAGATACTTTTTTAAGCAAATTGTGCTGTGGACATTCCCATGTTGCATACTTAGTCCACAGGAGAGTGGACCGCCAAGAATCATATACCGGAACGAGCTTCAGAGAGAAAAATCGATAAGAGATAAGTAAACAGCTCACAGCAGTTTTAACAGAGGACGTAACACCACACCACGTTGAAACAGGAATCAATTCAAAGTGAAAAGACGAAGAACACCGCCTAAAGGATCCAAGTATCCAAGATCCTATGCAAGGAGGACAGACCAGGTAAAATCACCAAACACCAGAAACCAAATATCGGTGTAGGTCAGACAAATTCTCTACTGTGTTCACCAACAGACTTCCTTGTGACACAGAGAGCATATGAACGGTAACACTCCAGAAACTAACAACCAATTTGGGGTTGTCTTACTCAGACTTTCCACACTTACCTATTGTATCAAATTTGTTGCAATCATTGCTTCGTATTACCGTAACTAAATAATTGTTACTAACATTGCTAGAGTATTCACTGTTGTATAAGCAGCATCATATTTTCAATAGACCACATACTACTAATGTAATCAACTCCAACTTGTGTTAACACTATCTTTTTGGATACTACGGTCTATCTCTAAGAAGCCCACATTTCACTTAAGAGCAACTCTCTCTATTTTTGAGGATCAGAAAGTCGCATCCAGAAAAATTATTCTATTACAGTATTGTACTCTCTTATGTTATTTTCACTGTTTTTATAGATAAAGTAACGCCGAAGATAACAGTAGTTTTAAGGTTGGCCAACCGGTGATATCTTCACAATTTGTATTTTTTATATTCTATTTTCAAATATATGTATTTTATGATCTTTTAATCATCTAAATAAATAACTCTTATTTATTTTAATTATACAGTGTCACTAGAAATCTTTCCTGATTGGGTAATTAAGCAAAAGCGCTTAAGAGTCTTATCCCTCACAAAAAAATGCTTATTTTCTGAAGTTTAGAGATTATTTCATTAGACTCAATAGCTTTTACCCCCACAGCGCATAGTTTATATACCAAATATCAAACATTATAGCGGTGGTGACTGTATCATGAGCATGTGACTTCTGTGCCCCTGCCTGCAACGTGCGTTACAATATGGCAGCTTATATAGGAGAATCAAGCAGTGGGTCAATGTTGTACTTTAAAACAATGTCCTTCAACAGTTTGGGGTAAGAGGAGCATATAAAATAGATAACAGTGATTATTTTATTTTTTTATTAAGAAAAAGTATTTTTTAGGGATTAGTAGAAGACATGTGTTTAGTGTCCCTTTAAGCATACTACACTAGAAGCAACCCATGTGTGCTTGTCCCACTGTCTTATTTTATTTTTTTAATATATCTATCTCTATATATATATATATATATATATATATATATATATATATATATACATACACACATATATATATTAGTACAGATATTAGAATACCTGGGGACAGAAGGTCCACAGGTAAGCTCCAAAAGCGCTACTAGTGAGGGATATCAAGTGAAAGTGGTATAAATAGAGCTAGAAGGAAAAGCTGCCAATCGCCTTATGATAGATAAGTCCCCAACAGCTTATCAGAAAAACAAATAAAATGAAAGGATTGGAGATGGCGCTTTATCAAGAAGATCTATATACCACCCAGTACATATACTTAATACTAGGAATAATAATCCCTCTGTATTTGATCAAAATATAAAACTAGGACAAAACGTATATACTATTATATAGAAATAGGATATATCAAAAACACATAAACAGTCTGCAAACAACAATAAGTATATATATATATATATATATATATATATATATATATATATATATATATATATATATATATATACCAGTCAATATATACTGGATCAATATATCAGACTATTTTAAAATCACTCACAACATGATATTTGAAATTCCAGCAAAGAGTTAATACATAATAAAATTGGTACAATTGGTAAAAATAAATATTCATCAATAATACAAAGATTGAAAAACAAAAAAGTATGGTGCAAATAAAGTCCTTATATCTTGATATCTTGTGCCAAGACAAGGGGGGTAAATGTTCTCTCCCCCTATCAGATGTACACTTACTTGGTTTAATCTCAATCAATATGAGGTATCAGGCACTCCCAGAGTATGGATAGTAGAATAGGTGGATTATTTGGATCCTCAGATCACACAGCAGGCAGAAACTTCTGGTATCACCCTCAAAACAGTCTCCCTCCGTTCAAATGTAAAGCGGTATAGCCACAAATATGGAGAGAAAACACAAGCCAAGGAGGGCTAATAGTGTTATACCATTTATTACAGATAAAATACAAAATGAACCGTAGTTATTTCAACTCACACTTTTCAACCTCAATACAATGAGGTATCTCAATAACATTTAAAATCACAGTTTCTCTGCTCGGCTCACAACAGTTCATATAACACGCTAAGGTGTATAACTTATTCCACGTATTATCCTTCACTTAAAGAGGCCTTCAGCCTCAAAAAAATGTTTTACAATTAAACCTTACGCGTTTCGAAGGGCCAATAATAGTTTCCCTTCTTCATCAGAGGTATTTTCGCGGTCGGGTTATTCCCTGCTTTATACCGCTATGACGCTCTTCCTATGTCCTGTATTTCCGGGTAGCAGCGTAATGTCGACGTCACCTGAGTCATTCCGTGGGAACCTCCCATCTCCCCAACGTCTGATAACTAAGGACGCTTTCAGAAATCTGACATCCCTTTACAGACATTAACGCTGCTACTATCCGGAAGCACTGAGATTCGCGATCAAAACTTTTCAATACAATTCATAAGTGTACCTAGGACTTAGTGCACCATTTTATGTAATTAGAATTATAAAATGTAATAAATATTAATAATCAATCTTTGTTAAAACATAATAAAAACAGTAGTAAGCATTTAAAAATATCTAACAACTTTAAAATAAATTCATAACCAGAGAGCTAATAGTGCTTAAAATATTTTACATTTTACACCTATTACAGAAATTTCAAAAGCATAAACATAATTCAATTACATATTCCAGAAAGTTCCTTTAAAGTTCCTCCAAAAATTAATGACATATATATAATTTATTTTAAAGTTGTTAGATATTTTAAAATGCTTACTACTGTTTTTTATTATGTTTTAACTAAGATTGATTTTTAATGTTTATTAAATATTTATTAAATTTTATAATTATAATTACATAAAATGGTGCACTAAGTCCTAGGTACACTTATGAATTGTATTGAAAAGTTTTGATCGCGAATCTCAGTGCTTCCGGATAGTAGCAGCGTTAATGTCTGTAAAGGGATGTCAGATTTCTGAAAGCGTCCTTAGTTATCAGACGTTGGGGAGATGGGAGGTTCCCACAGAATGATTCAGGTGATGTCGACATTACGCTGCTACCCGGAAATACGGGACATAGGAAGAGCCTCATAGCGGTATAAAGCAGGGAATAACCCGACCGTGAAAATACCTCTGATGAAGAAGGGAAACTATTATTGGCCCTTCGAAACGCGTAAGGTTTAATTGTAAAACATTTTTTTGAGGCTGAAGGCCTCTTTAAGTGAAGGATAATATGTAGAATAAGTTATACACCTTAGCGTGTTATATGAACTGTTGTGAACCGAGCAGAGAAACTGTGATTTTAAATGTCATTAAGATACCTTATTGTATTGAGGTTGAAAAGTGTGAGTTGAAATAACTACGGTTTATTTTGTATTTTATCTGTAATAAATGGTATAACACTATTAGCCCTCCTTGGCTTGTGCTTTCTCTCCATATTTGTGGCTATACCGCTTTACATTTGAACGGAGGGAGACTGTTTTGAGGGTGATACCAGAAGTTTCTGCTTGCTGTGTGATCTGAGGATCCAAATAATCCACCTATTCTACTATCCATACTCTGGGAGTGCCTGATACCTCATATTGATTGAGGTTAAACCAAGTAAGTGTACATCTGATAGGGGGAGAGAACATTTACCCCCTTTTTCTTGGCACAAGATATCAAGATATAAGGACTTTATTTGAACCATACTTTTTGTTTTTGTTTTTCAATCTTTGTATTATTGATGAATTAATATATATTTTACCAATTTTACCAATTTTATTATGTATTAACTCTTTGCTGGAATTTCTCATATCATGTTGTGAGTGATTTTAAAATAGTCTGATATATTGGTCCAATATATATTGACTGGTATATATATATATATATATATATATATATATATATATATATATATATATATATATATATATATATATATATATATATACTTATTGTTGTTTGCAGACTGTTTATGTGTTTTTGATATATCCTAATTCAATATAATAGTATATATGTTTTGTCCTAGTTTTATATTTTGATCAAATACAGAGGGATTATTATTCCCAGTATTTAGTATATGTACTGGGTGGTATATAGATCTTCTTGATAAAGCGCCATCTCTGATCCTTTCATTTTACACACATATATATATATATATATATATATATATATATAAAAAAATACAAATACATACATAAATACATACATAGATATATAAATACAAATACATACATAAATACATACATAGATATATAAATACAAATACATACCTATATTTTAGACATGTATTCTAATGACACGATGAGTCCACGGATCATCATTAATTACTGTTGAGAATATCACTCCTGCCCAGCAGGAGGCGGCAAAGAGCACCACAGCAAAGATGTTAAATATCACCTCCCTTCCCTCCCACCCCAGTCATTCTCTTTGCCTATGTTAGAGCAAGGAAGTGGTAAAGTTAGGTGTTAGTAAAAGATTCTTCAATCTAGAGTTTATTATTTTTTAAGTAGTACAAGATTGTACTGCTTTGTTCTGGGGTGTAGCCATAGTCCATATCAATCTCTTCAGTAGAGCAGTGGTGGCTTTAGAGCAATGGGAACTTGTGGGACATAATTCTTACTGCGTCTCCCATATATTTCATGCTGCCCTTATACTGACAGTCTGAATAAGATTACTCAGTCTTTATCTCCCTTTTCCCCAGGTCCAAATGAGCGAGAGGTGAGCTGCCATGCTGCCTGGCAGGTTTATGAGGTAAGTGTTGACCTTATTTTTCTGGGATAACAATCAGGAAAAAGTGGGCACTTTATTGATTAAGGGACACACAGTTGTTCCCCCATATATTAAGGGGAACATATTTGGCAGTACGCTATAGCAGGCACTGGGGCTGAAGAAATAAGGCTCATTTTATTTGGTTCCACTTCTAATAAAAATGCCGACCGGGAGTTTCATTTTGCAGACGCCCACGATGGGTGGCGCTATCTGAGGCGGTGGTTTGCTTCATAGTGCGCGCCATTTCCCCTGCTCTGCTGTGACCGGGTAGTTATTTCTTAAGAGAGTGCATAATAAGTTTCACGCTGCGCTTCAGGGACCAGACAGCTGCTCACTAGTCTGCAGACGCTATGTGGTTAAAACAGCATGTGGGCTATTGCGAGTTCCGGATCGTCTATTAGAGAGGTTTTATCCATTGTCAGCAGAGCAGATAGACTCATCTGCAAAACTAAGCTGAGTTGTACAAGTTCTTTGGAAACTATTCAGTTGCTTATGGCAGAGAATACAAATAAAAAATAAAAAGAAAAACGTTTTAAAATTTAAAGTGACAGTAAAGTTTTTTGTGTTTAAAATGTTTATTAAAATGTATGAATTTTTTTGTGATAATTGTTCCATTGTGAGTCAGAATGGACCAAGATGCCTTGCAAAATACATTTTTTTATGATAAATGTGGATCAATCTATCCCTTCCTTATGTTTGAATAAAGAACTTTATATACTAAATACATATGTCAGCCAGGCATGTCAATCAAAAAATTTGTAATGCGTGCTAATTAAATACAATAATATTTTACTCTGAAACCCAGTAACTTAGATTAACATTAGACGTATGAGCTGGATCACTAGTGTTTTATGGATGGGTCCTTAGCTAAAGTTGTGGGGTCATGGTAGTGCATCTTGGGTGTGTTATGGGTGGAGTAAGGCATGTCCTGGATGGAACTGGGGAAGTGAAATTCACTGCTGCTTTTCATACAGTTGCATACTGTGTCCTACAAACTGAGAATAATGTTGAGGAATCAGTCACAAAGTTGAAGTTACGCCGGGTCTGGATATTTTAACAAGACAACGACCAAAAACACTGCTGGTTCAAATGGTTTTGACTTTCTCAAATAGGCGTGGCTTTCTCAAATGGGCGTGGTTTTCTCAAAGGGGTGTGGCTTTCTCAAAGGGGCGGGGTCTTGTGCACCACCATCTTAAAAATTCACCAGCCGCCACTGTCTGTTGCATTGTCTGCTTTTCCCGTGCTTCAGGGAAAGCACAAGAGGTAAAGTAAACATTCAGTAAGTGAGGTGAATGACGCTGTTGTTGTTATTTTGAATGTCCCCTCCTAGATGAGGAGGAGGATACTTCAATAGCATCTGAAGACAAAATCTGAGTGCAATTTCTCCTACTGATTCTGAAGTTGTATCCTTCAGGTTTCAGCTAGAACAGCTCCATATGTTACTGAAGGAGGTTTTAGCTACACTGGATGACAGTGTCACCATGGTTGCTGTCAATCCTAAAAGTTCCAGTAGGCTACATAAGTATTTGATGTACTTTCCATGGTGGAAGTTTTTCCTGTACCAGGTCGAGCTACTGAGATTATTATGGGAGAAACTGGGTATCCCCTTTTTCTCCATCACCTGTAGTTAAGGGGTTTCCTATAACAGGTTCTATCGAGGAATCTTGTCAGCCGATATCCAAAGTGGACATTTTCCAAGCTATCCAGGAGAACTACTATTCCTATAGAGGATAGTTACTTCTTTAAGGATCCTATGGATAAGAAGTTACAGGATATATACACCAGGGTTTATAATGACAACCCGTGGTTTGTATGGCTACTGTCTCTAGTATGGTAGCATACTGTTGATGCCTTTTCTGAATCTATTTCAAACAGACTCTTCCCTTGAAGAAGTGCAGGTTAGGATAAAGGCCCTTAAGTTGCCCAACTCCTTTACCATGGATGCTTGGTCTGCGGACGTATCATCTAAGTCGATTCCTTACAAAGGTAGAATTTGTTTGGACCAGGGTTGAAGGAAATAATTGCTGACATCACGGGAGGAAAGGGACTTTTCCTCCTTCAGGATAAGATAAATAATCAATAGGCCTGTTCGAAATTCCTCCTCCAAGCAGGAGCAGTCTAAGCCTTCCTGGAGTCCCAATCGGTCTTGGAACATGGGAAAACAATCCAAAAAGCCTGCTATTGGCATCAAAAGCAGCATGAGGGGTCTGTCCCCGCTCTGGGACCTAGATCTTGTGGGGGGCAGATTTTCTTTTTTTTTTGTTCAGGCTTGGGTACGAGATGTTCAGGTGGGCTTTGTATCCCAGGGATACAGTAGACCCTTCCTCCCAGGGGCAGTTTTCTGCTTTCACGATTATCTGTAGACCAGACACAGAGAGAGGCGTTCTTACACTGTTTTCGGGACCTCTCTGACCTGGGAATGATGGTTACTGTTACAATGCAGGAATGAGGTCTGGGGTTCTATTCCCTTCAGTCTGATTTTTAGATCTCAAGAGTCTAAACAAATTCCTCAGAGTGCCGTCCTTCAAGATGGTAATTATTCTTTCCATTCTTCCTTTGGTCCAGGAAGTCAATTTATGACAATGGTGGATTTAAAGGATGCATACCTGCCTGTTCCCCTATACAGGGACCATCACAAGTTTCTAAGGTTTGCTTTTCTAGTCAAACAATTTCAGTCTGTGGCTCTTACATTTGGTCTTACCACAGTTACCAGAATTTCCTCAAAGGTCCTGGGATCCCTGCTAGCGGTGCTCCGATTGCGGGGCATTACAGTGGCACCTTATCTGTACTACATTCTAGTTCTGGCATCTTCCTTTCAACAAACAAGATCTCACACGGAAATGTTGTTATCTTACCTGCTATCTCACAGATAGAAGGTGAATTTTGAAGAGAGTTCCTTAGTTCCAAATACAAAGGTGTTTTCTTAAGAACCATAATAGATTCCGTATCAATGAAGATTTTTCTGACAGTGTCAGGAAATCAAAGATTTTTGATTCTTGCCTAGCACTTCAGTCCTCTCCTTGGCCATCAGTGGCAATGTATGGAGGTAATCGGGCTGATGGTATCGGCTTTGGACATCATCACGGTCGTGCGTTTCCTTCTCAGACCTCTGCAGTTAAGGCGCAGGCTGTGGAACGGAGATTATGCGGATCTGTCTCCGCAATTTCTGCTGGAGCAGGAGGCAAGGGATTCTCTATTTTTGGTGGTTGACTCTGGATCATTTTTCCCAGGGAACCTGCTTTCGCAGAACCTCTTGGGTGATTGTGACAACAGATGCCAGCCTTCTAGGAGGCTCTCTAAAGGCTCAGAGATCAGAGACTCGGTCGGAGTGTGTTCTTCCCATAATTATTCTGGAACTGAGAGCAATCTTCAATGCTTTCCTGGCCTGGTCTCAGTTAACTTCGGCCTGGTTCTTCAGGTTCCAGTCGGACAATTTAGCCTCTTTGGTTTTCATCAACCATCAGGGAGGAGCTAGGAGTTCCTTGGCCATGATATAGGTAACCAAGGTCATTCTGTGGGTAGAGACCCACAATTGCTGTGGCGGATTTCCTGTGCAGGCAGTCCCATCAACCGGGGGAGTGGGAACTCCATCTGGAAGTGTTTCCAGCCTGATTCTCAAATGGCAGAATGCCAAGCTCCCGAGGTATAGTTCTGAGCGTCGCTCTAGCAGTACCTTGGATTTACAGTCTTGCATACCTATTGTGCGTTCGCTTTTTTTCCTTGAACTATTGCTCAAATCAAACAGGAGAGGGCGTCGGTGACCTTCATTGCACCAGCATGGCCTCACAGGATTTGGTATGCAGGCCTGGTGGATATGTCATCTCTTTCACCTTGGAGATTTCAGTCGGGGAAGGACCTTCTAATTCAAAGGGCCTACTTTCATACAAATTATGTCTGATTGATTGAACGCTTAAATTTATCCAAGCGTGGATTTCGGACTCGGTCATTGAGACCTTGATTCACGTAAACCTGTGACTAGAAAGATTTACCATGAGATATCTATATCGGTGTGAATCCAAAGGCTACTCATGGAGTAGAGTTGGACTTCCTAGAATTCTGTTTTTTTCTCCAAGAAGGTTTGGAGAAGGATTTATTGGAAAGTTTCCTAAAGGGTCAAATATCTGCCTTCTCTATTTTGATACTTAAGCGTCTGGGGATATCCCAGACATGCAATCTTTTTGTCAGGCCTTGGTCAGCCTCAGACCTGTGTTCAAACCAGTTACTCCTTCCTGGAATCTTATTTTAGTTTTTAAGGTTCTTTAAGGGGCTCCGCTGGAGCCTAGGCATTTCTTAGATATTAAGTCGTTATCTTGGGAAGTTTTGTTGCTTGTTGCTATTCTTCTGCTTGTAGAGTGTCAGAGCTCTCGGCATTACAGTGTGAGTTCACTTACCTTTTTTTTCATTAGATAAGGTGGCTTTATGTACTATATTAGGGGTTCTCCCTAAAGTAGATGTAGATCGGAACATTAATCAGGTGATTGTTGTTCCTTCCTTGTGTCCTAATCCTTTTCTCAGGAGGAACGGCTTCTTCACAATCTGGACGGGATACCTACACTACTATTCTATGTACAGGCGACTAAGGATTTTTGTCAGTCTTCTGTTTAATATAAGGGACAGAAAGCTACGGCTGCTTCTCTTTCTTTGTGGCTGAAGAGTATCATTTGCTTTGCCTATGAATCTGCTGGACAGCAGCCTCCTGAGGGAGTAATGGCTCCTTCTACAAGGGTTGTTTTCTCTTCCTGGGCATTCAAAGATGAAGCCTCTATGGAACAGAATTGCAAGGCTGCAACTTGGTCCTCTCGTCACACTTTTTCAAATTTCTATAAATTTGAATCTTTTGCCTCAGTTGAGGCTGCTTTTGGGAGAAAGGTTCTCCAAGCAGTGGTGCCTTCCATTTAGGTTCCTGTCTTGTCCCTCCCTTATCTGTGTACTCTAGCTTAGGTATTGCTTCCCAAGAGTAATTAATGATGATTCGTGGACTCATTTTGTCATTAGAAAGAATTTTTTTTTTATACTTACCTGTTTTATTTATTTCTTGACACAATGAGTCCACGGCCTGCCCTGTGACTGGGGTGGGAGGGAAGGGAGGTGATATTTAACAGCTTTGCTGTGGTGCTCTTTGCCGCCTCCTGCTGGGCAGGAGTGATATTCCCAACAGTAATTAATGATGATCCGTGGACTCATTGTGTCAAGAAATAAATAAATTTATCAGGTAAACATAAATTTTGTTTTTATTAGACAGTGTTATAATGAGTGTAACTGTAATTTGTAATAGGCAAAAGTAGAAAAAATCCAGATGAAAACCTCAATCTTAAAAATGCTTCATATTTTATTAGTAGTTTATAAAAGGTAGGAAAATGGGAAATGAATCCTCTTTACAAAGTCAGAAAAAAGGTCTGACCAGTTTTGGTCCACAGGACAGTAATCATAGACATAAATTGGTACACCTGTTTGCACCTTATAAAGGGAACATAACAATACGATTGGTTAAAAGCAATATGCAGTGACTCAATAAACGTTACTGTTCAAAAACGACATATTTAGACATTCATATGATAGTAATGTGCTAGAAAAGAGAGGTATACTAGAAACAAAAGGAAAGAGAGAAAGTGGGTACTTATGTGGAAACCAAAGCTGTCTAACAATGGCTTTTGTACAAAGTTAAAGAGACATATTGCACCATTCACAGTATTAAGCGATGGGCTTTAAGTAAAACATTAAATGTAGGTGAGAATCATATCCAAATATGCCGTACCGTAAGTAGTCGTACTATTATCATAATTAATACAGACATTCAAAAAGGGGCATTATATGATATATTACAATGTTATCCTACATAGTTATAGTGCAGTCAGTTAATTCAGAACCCAAATGGCTTAAACAAAAACTATATAACCATGACACATAGCTATCCTAGGCTAGTATGACACCTATATATGATTGCTATAAGATCCTATTCTGAATCCAGATATCCCCTATCTATGCCAATAGTTGATTATATCATATTCAGAATTGAAACCTACTGGTATCAAGCAATTAAGCTTGAAAATCAAGTAGCTTTCTTGTCTGCACAGGTTAAACAGCCTATCACCACCTCTTGTTTTATTAGGAATTTGCTCTATAGCTTGCCATCTGAAGCTAGTTACATCTTGGTTGTGGACCTCTAAGAAGTGCCGAGCAGGGTCTCTCCCCTGATATATAGGACAAATGTTCTCATTGTGTCAAGAAAGAAAGAAATTTATCAGGTAAGCATACATTTTGTGTTATAATGAGTGTAACTGTAATTTGTAATGTTTTTTTTAAGTGTTTTGTGAAACTTTTTAGTTTCAGAAAATAGTTAACCACAGCTCTGAGATCGCAGTAAGAACTGAATCGTAAAAGATGATTGCGTTACCACAATTACTATTATGCTCAACTTGTAATATCAGCGGAATTAAAATGGCTTGCGAAAACACAATATCACAAGCGCAAAACCGTTTGCGCCTCACTTGTTAGCTAGCCCTATGTGTTTTGATTAGTGGAAAATTAGAAAACTGTAGAGGTGACCCCTTTTTTGTAATTTCATGTAGTTTATTTAATATTTTATGATTGGGTCTATTTAAGAAAAGAAATTGTGGTCATAAAATAATAGATTAGTTTTTTTTAGAAATTCACATCTTATTACTGAATTATAAAGGATGAAGCAAATGCAAACATGTGAGCACAATCACATTTTACATTAGAGTGATTACTGCAACTTCAGAGCTCTGGTTAACTGTTACATGAGTCAAAAAAGTGGCACAAAACAAAAATACATTTATAAGTACAGTTACACTCATAATAACACTGTCTGTCTGATAAACATTATTTTAAAAAATTGCAATAAAAAGTTATAAGGGCTCAAAGATATGAAATGTCAGGTGTTTAAAAAGTGCTTTTACATAGGGCTCCATATAAACACTTTTGTATAAATATAGATATGTATATAAATAAAGAATAATAAGAACACATGTATAACTATAGATATGTATATAAATAAAGAATAATAATAACACATGTATAACTATAGATATGTATATAAATAAAGAATAATAATAACACATGTATAACTATAGATATGTATATAAATAAAGAATAATAATAACACATGTATAACTATAGATATGTATATAAATAAAGAATAATAATAACACATGTATAAATAGAGGTATGTATATAAATAAAGAATAATAACACATGTATAAATAGAGGTATGTATATAAATAATAATAATAATAACACATGTATAAATATAGGTATGTATATAAATAATGAATAATAATAATAATAATAACACATGTATAAATATAGATATGTATATAAATAAATAATACTAATAACACATGTATAAATATAGATATGTATATAAATAAATAATTATAATAATAATAACACATGTATAACTATAGATATGTATATAAATAAAGAATAATAATAACACATGTATAACTATAGATATGTATATAAATAAAGAATAATAATAACACATGTATAAATATAGATATGTATATAAATAAATAATAATAATAACACATGTATAAATATAGATATGTATATATATAAATAAATAATAATAATAACACATGTATAAATATAGATATGTATATAAATAAAGAATAATAATAACACGTATAAATATAGATATGTATATAAATAAATAATAATAATAATAATAACACATGTATAAATATAGGTATGTACATAAATAAATAATAATAATAATAATAATAATAATAATAACACATGTATAAATATAGATATGTATATACATAAAGAATAATAATAACACATGTATAAATATAGGTATGTATATAAATAAAGAAAATAATAACATGTATAAATATAGATATGTATATAAATAAATAATAATAATAACACATGTATAAATATAGATATGTATATAAATAAATAATAATAACACATGTATAAATATAGATATGTATATAAATAAATAATAATAATAATAACACATGTATAAATATAGGTATGTACATAAATAAATAATAATAATAATAATAATAACACATGTATAAATATAGATATGTATATAAATAAAGAATAATAATAACACATGTATAAATATAGGTATGTATATAAATAAAGAAGAATAATAACACATGTATAAATATAGGTATGTACATAAATAAATAAATAATAATAATAATAATAACACATGTATAAATATAGAAATGTATATAAATAAAGAATAATAATAACACATGTATAAATATAGGTATGTATATAAATAAAGAATAATAATAATAATAACATATGTATAAATAGAGGTATGTATATAAATAAAGAATAATAATAACACATGTATAAATAGAGGTATGTATATAAATAAAGAATAATAATAATAATAATAACACTTGTATAAATATAGATATGTATATAAATAAATAATACTAATAATAACACATGTATAAATATAGATATGTATATAAATAAATAATAATAATAATAATAACACATGTATAAATATAGGTATGTATATAAATAATAATAACACATGTATAAATATAGGTATGTATATAAATAAAGAATAATAATAACACATGTATAAATAGAGGTATGTATATAAATAAAGAATAATAATAATACATGTATAAATATAGGTATGTATATACATAAAGAATAATAATAACACATGTATAAATATAGGTATGTATATAAATAATAATAATAACACATGTACTGTATAAATATAGGTATGTATATAAATAAAGAATAATAATAACACATGTATAAATAGAGGTATGTATATAAATAAAGAATAATAATAACACATGTATAAATATAGGTATGTATATAAATAAAGAATAATAATAACACATGTATAAATATAGGTATGTATATAAATAAAGAATAATAATAATAACACATGTATAAATATAGGTATGTATATAAATAAATAATAATAATAATAACACATGTATAAATATAGGTATGTATATAAATAAAGAATAATAATAACACATGTATAAATATAGATATGTATATAAATAAAGAATAATAACACATGTATAAATATAGATATGTATATAAATAAAGAATAATAATAATAACACATGTATAAATATAGGTATGTATATAAATAAATAATAATAATAACACATGTATAAATATAGGTATGTATATAAATAAAGAATAATAATAACACATGTATAAATAGAGGTATGTATATAAATAAAGAATAATAATAATAATAATAATAATAATAATAATAACACATGTATAAATAGAGGTATGTATATAAATAAATAATAATAACACATGTATAAATATAGATATGTATATAAATAAAGAATAATAATAACACATGTATAAATATAGGTATGTATATAAATAAAGAATAATAATAATAATAATAATAATAATAATAATAACACATGTATAAATATAGATATGTATATACATAAATAATACTAATAATAACACATGTATAAATATAGATATGTATATAAATAAATAATAATAATAATAAAACATGTATAAATATAGGTATGTATATAAATAATAATAATAACACATGTATAAATATAGGTATGTATATAAATAAAGAATAATAATAACACATGTATAAATAGAGGTATGTATATAAATAAAGAATAATAATAATAATAATAATAACACATGTATAAATAGAGGTATGTATATAAATAAATAATAATAACACATGTATAAATGTAGATATGTATATAAATAAAGAATAATAATAACCGATGTATAAATATAGATATGTATATAAATAAATAATAATAATAATAACACATGTATAAATATAGATATGTATATAAATAATGAAAAATAATAATAATAACACATGTATAAATATAGATATGTATATAAATAAAGAATAATAACACATGTATAAATATAGATATGTATATAAATAAAGAATAATAATAACACATGTATAAATATAGGTATGTATATAAATAAAGAATAATAATAATAACACATGTATAAATATAGGTATGTATATAAATAAAGAATAATAATAACACATGTATAAATATAGATATGTATATAAATAAAGAATAATAACACATGTATAAATATAGATATGTATATAAATAAAGAATAATAACACATGTATAAATATAGGTATGTATATAAATAAATAATAATAATAACACATGTATAAATATAGGTATGTATATAAATAAAGAATAATAATAACACATGTATAAATAGAGGTATGTATATAAATAAAGAATAATAATAATAATAATAATAATAATAATAATAATAATAATAATAATAATAATAACACATGTATAAATAGAGGTATGTATATAAATAAATAATAATAACACATGTATAAATATAGATATGTATATAAATAAAGAATAATAATAACACATGTATAAATATAGGTATGTATATAAATAAAGAATAATAATAATAATAATAATAACACATGTATAAATATAGATATGTATATAAATAAATAATACTAATAATAACACATGTATAAATATAGATATGTATATAAATAAATAATAATAATAATAATAATAATAATAACACATGTATAAATATAGGTATGTATATAAATAATAATAATAACACATGTATAAATATAGGTATGTATATAAATAAAGAATAATAATAACACATGTATAAATAGAGGTATGTATATAAATAAAGAATAATAATAATAATAACACATGTATAAATAGAGGTATGTATATAAATAAATAATAATAACACATGTATAAATATAGATATGTATATAAATAAAGAATAATAATAACCGATGTATAAATATAGATATGTATATAAATAAAGAATAATAATAATAACACATGTATAAATATAGATATGTATATAAATAATGAATAATAATAATAATAATAACACATGTATAAATAGAGATATGTATATAAATAAAGAATAATAACACATGTATAAATATAGATATGTATATAAATAAAGAATAATAATAACACATGCATAAATATAGGTATGTATATAAATAAAGAATAATAATAACACATGTATAAATATAGGTATGTATATACATAAAGAATAATAATAACACATGTATAAATATAGGTATGTATATAAATAAATAATAATAATAATAATAATAATAACACATGTATAAATATAGATATGTATATAAATAAAGAATAATAATAATAACACGTATAAATATAGGTATGTATATAAATAAAGAATAATAATACTAACACATGTATAAATATAGGTATGTATATAAATAATGAATAATAATAATAATAACACATGTATAAATATAGATATGTATATAAATAAAGAATAATAATAATAATAACACATGTATAAATATAGGTATGTATATAAATAAAGAATAATAATAACACATGTATAAATATAGGTATGTATATAAATAATAATAATAATAATAACATATGTATAAATATAGGTATGTATATAAATAAATAATAATAATAAGAATAACATATGTATAAATATAGGTATGTATATAAATAAATAATAATAATAATAACACATGTATAACTATAGATATGTATATAAATAAAGAATAATAATAATAATAATAATAATAATAATAACATATGTATAAATATAAGTATGTATATAAATAATAATAATAATAATAACATATGTATAAATATAGGTATGTATATAAATAAATAATAATAATAATAATAACACATGTATAAATATAGGTATGTATATAAATAAAGAATAATAACACATGTATAAATATAGGTATGTATATAAATAAATTATAATAATATGTATAAATATAGATATGTACATAAATAAATAATAATAACACGTATAAATATAGATATGTATATAAATAATAATAATAATAATAACACATGTATAAATATAGATATGTATATATATAAATAATAATAATAATAACACATGTATAAATATAGGTATGTATATAAATAAAGAATAATAATAACACATGTATAAATATAGATATGTATATAAATAAATAATAATAATATCACATGTATAAATATAGATATGTATATAAATAAATAATAATAATAATAACATGTATTAATATAGATATGTATATAAATATAATAATAACACATGTATAAATAGAGTTATGTATATAAATAAATAATAATAACACATGTATAAATAGAGGTATGTATATAAATAAAGAATAATAATAATAATAATAATAATAATAATAATAATAACACCTGTATAAATAGAGGTATGTATATAAATATAATAATAACACATGTTTAAATAGAGCTATGTATATAAATAAAGAATAATAATAATAATAATAACACCTGTATAAATAGAGGTATGTATATAAATAATAATAATAATAACACATGTATAAATATAGATATGTAGATAAATAATAATAATAATAATAATAATAATAATAATAATAACACATGTATAAATATAGGTATGAAAGAAAAAAGGGAAAAACAATGGCGCCACCTGGTGGGTTTTTGGTAAGGCTTATATGAAAGGTTAAATACCTCTGTATAGCTTAAGCTTGGCCTAGAGTTCTATGTATTAGGATTAGTTTATATACAAAAAGCCAGCAGAGGAATAAAGAGAACTCCTCTGATGTGCCAAAAGAATACACATATAGCACTCACATATACCCACATATAAAATCAAAAGATAATATCTTGAAAAGAGAATAGTACGTGTGTGAGAAGAATGCTTGGTGTCACTTTGTGAACTTATAATAAAAACCTCAATCTTTATTAGTGTATAGTTAAAGGTTAGGATGTTAAAACCCCTAGAACAGGTGCCTTAAGACCTAAGGAAATAAACCATGCCGATATTACCTATAATAGGTATGGGAGCTGGAGATAGTCACTGTATAAATAGAGGGTATTGCAGTAAATTAATAGGCATGAAAATACTGGGGTGAAATAATGCAGCATGCAGTTATGAGCTCCCCTAGTTAACATCATGTACAAAGATTAACAGCTCTAGTCAATTGGTGAAATACTAGTAATAACATACGCCTAGATTACGAGTTTTGTCGGTAAAGACCCGTGGTGCTAACGAGCCTTTTTTTTCCAGCGCACCCTTAAGACAACGCTGGTATTACGAGTTGTCTGAATGGCTGCGTTAGCCTCAGAAAAGGGAGCGTTGAGCCAAATTTACCTTCCCTTCAACTCTCAATACCAGCGTTGTTTACGGTAGCGGTAAGCTGGAAAAACGTGCTTGTGCACGATTTCCCCATAGGATTCCTATGGGGAAACACTCTCTAAGTCTACACCTAACACCCTAACATGAACCCCGAGTCTAGACAACCTACATTATAGCTATGAACCCCTAATCTGCTGTCCCTAACATCGCCGACACCTATATTATATTTATTAACCCCTAATCTGCCCCCCCAACCTCGCTGCCACCTACCTACACTTATTAACCCCTAATCTGCTGACCGGACATCGCCGCCACTATAATAAATGTATTAACCCCTAAACCGCTGCACTTTCGCCTCGCAAACAATATAATTTTATTAACCCCTAATCTGCCCTCCCTAACATCGCCACCACCTACCTACAATTATTAACCCCTAAACTCCCGCCCCCAACGTCGCCACTACTATAATAAAGTTATTGACCCCTAAACCTAAGTCTAACCCTAACCTTATCACTCCCCTAACTTAAATATAATTTAAATAAAACTAAATAAATTTACTATAATTAAATAAATTATTCCTATTTAAAACTAAATACTTACCTATAAAATAAACCCTAATATAGCTACAATATAACTAATAGTTACATTGTAGATATTTTAGGATTTATATTTATTTTACAGGCAACTTTGTATTTATTTTAACTAGGTGCAATAGCTATTAAATAGTTAATAATTATTTAATAGCTACCTAGTTAAAATAATTACAAAATTACCTGTAAAATAAATCCTAACCTAAGTTACAAATACACCTAACACTACACTATCAATAAATTAATTAAATAAATTAACTACAATTATCTAAACTAAAATACAATTAAATAAACTAAACTATAATACAAAAACCCCCACTAAATTACAGAAAATAAAAAATAATTACAAGAAGTTTAAACTAATTACACCTAATCTAAGCCCCCTAATAAAATAACAAAGCCCCCAAAATAATAAAATGCTCCACCCTATCCTAAATTACAAAGTAATCAGCTCTTTTACCAGCCCTTAAAATGGCTTTTTGCGGGGCATTGCCCCAAAGTAATCAGCTCTTTTACCTGTAAATAAAAATACAATATGCCCCCAACATTACAACCCACCACCCACATACCCCTACTCTAAAACCCACCCAAACCCCACTTAAAAAAACCTAACACTAACCCCCTGAAGATCTCCCTACCTTGAGCCGTCTTCACTCAGCCGAGCCTAATTCTTCATCCAAGCGGGGCAAGAAGAGGTCCTCCATCCGGCCGAAGTCTTCATCCAAGCCGGGCAAGAAGAGGTCCTTCATCTGGTAGAAGTCTTCATCCAAGCGGTGTCTTCTATCTCCATCCAACCGCGGCTCCATCTTGCAGACCTACGACGCGGAACATCCTGCTGGCCCGACGACTACCCGACGAATGAAGGTTCCTTTAAGGGACGTCATCCAAGATGGCATCCCTCGAATTCCGATTGGCTGATAGGATTCTATCAGCCAATCGGAATTAAGGTAGGAAAAATCTGATTGGCTGATTTAATCAGCCAATCAGATTGAAGTTCAATCTGATTGGCTGATCCAATCAGCCAATCGGATTGACCTTGCATTCTATTGGCTGTTCCGATCAGCCAATAGAATGAAAGGTCAATCCGATTGGGTGATCCAATCAGCCAATCGGATTGAACATCAATCTGATTGGCTGATTGAATCAGCCAATCAGATTTTTCCTACCTTAATTCCGATTGGCTGATAGAATCCTTAAAGGAACCTTCATTCGTCGTGTAGTCATCGGGCCAGCAGGATGTTCCGCGTCAGAGGTCTGCAAGATGGAGACGCGGTTGGATGAAGATAGAAGACACTGCTTGGATGAAGACTTCTATCGGATGGAGGACCTCTTCTTGCCCCGCTTGGATGATGACTTCGGCCGGATGGAGGACCTCTTCTTGCCCCGCTTGGATGAAGAATTCTGCTCGGCTGAGTGAAGACGACTCAAGGTAGGGAGATCTTCAGGGGGTTAGTGTTAGGTTTTTTTAAGTGGGGTTTGGGTGAGTTTTAGAGTAGGGGTATGTGGGTCGTGGGTTGTAATGTTGGGGGGTTATTGTATTTTTATTTACAGGTAAAAGAGCTGATTACTTTGGGGCAATGCCCCGCAAAAAGCCCTTTTAAGGGCTGGTAAAAGAGCTGATTACTTTGTAATTTAGGATAGGGTAGGGCATTTTATTATTTTTGGGGGCTTTGTTATTTTATTAGGGGGCTTAGATTAGGTGTAATTAGTTTAAAATTCTTGCAATTATTTTTTATTTTCTGTAATTTAGTGGGGTTTTTTGTATTATACTTTAGTTTATTTAATTGTATTTTAGTTTAGATAATTGTAGTTAATTTATTTAATTAATTTATTGATAGTGTAGTGTTAGGTGTATTTGTAACTTAGATTAGGATTTATTTTACAGGTAATTTTGTAATTATTTTAACTAGGTAGCTAATAAATAGTTAGTAACTATTTAACAGCTATTTTACCTAGTTAAAATAAATACAAAGTTGCCTGTAAAATAAATATAAATCCTAAAATATCTACAATGTAACTATTAGTTATATTGTAGCTATATTAGGGTTTATTTTATAAGTAAGTATTTAGTTTTAAATAGGAATAATTTTTTTCATTATAGTAAATTTATTTTGTTTCATTTAAATTATATTTAAGTTAGGGGGGTGTTAAGGTTAGGGTTAGACTTAGGTTTAGGGGTTAATAACTTTATTATAGTAGCGGCGACGTTGGGGGCGGGAGTTTAGGGGTTAATAATTGTAGGTAGGTGGTGGCGATGTTAGGGAGGGCAAATTAGGGGTTAATAAAATTTATTATAGTGTTTGCGAGGCGGGAGAGTGGCGGTTTAGGGGTTAAAACATTTATTATAGTGGCGGCGATGTCCGGTGTGCAGATTAGGGGTTAATAAGTGTAGGTAGGTGGCGGTGAGGTTGGGGGCGGCAGATTAGGGGTTAATTAATATAATATAGGTGTCTGCGATGTTAGTGGCAGCAAATTAGGGGTTCATAGGGATAATGTAGGTGGCGACGATGTCCGGTCGGAAGATTAGGGGTTAAAAATTTATATTATAGGGTTTCCGATGTGGGGGGGTTTAGGGGTACATAGGTAGTTTATGGGTGTTAGTGTACTTTGTAGCACTGTAGTTAAGAGCTTTATGTTCCGGCATTAGCCCATAAAGCTCTTAACTACTGACTTTTTTTTGTGGTTGGAGTCTTGTCGGTAGAGGCTGTACCGCTCACTTCTTCCAAGACTCGTAATACCAGCGCTTCCCATAGAAAAGATAGGATACGCAATTGACGTAAGGGGATTTGCGGTAGCCTCGAGTCGCGGAAAGAAAGTGAGCAGTAGACCCTTTCCTGCCTGACTCGTAATACCAGCGTTAGATAAAAAGCAGCGTTACAACCCCTTAACGCTGCTTTTTAAGGCTAACGCAGAACTCATAATCTAAGCGATAGTGTCTGTGTCGTAAATGTAGCCAATAATAAGGCTGATATTGTGTGGCACCTTGTAGACACTACGTTGCAAATAATGTGATCTCAGGCTAGAATTGCAACATCAAATGGCCTAAGTAAAAGGTGCCTGAAACGACTTATTTGTAACCAATAGTTGCTATAGCGAAACGCTCATACCTGAGATACAATATATAAGCTCTGCTATGATTAGCCTGTGAAGATTAGCGCAATGGTGTCTGCTTCTAACTAATCAAGCTGCTGCAGGTAATACTAGTACAGTATCAGAGAACATAGAACTATTTTGGATTAAACAGAAAATCCTCCTTGGCTGGGGTAACAAACTAAATGTTACTCAATCATTAATATTAGAGTGACCCAAAGTAATCGGTTTTTCACTTGAGCAAAAGTGCTCAGCCCTATAGAGGTTTAAAGAAATCACTAGTTATAATAGATCTGTAGTCTGATAATATTGTACTAGTAAGTGCTAAATCAGCTCCGGTAAATAGTAAGGCAATACGGCTGAATGATTAAAGGATTACTTTCTGTTATAATTTTTAAGCTAAACAACTAACATATTAAAGTTAATAAACATTAATTAAAACCTACTGACCTATATTTTCTCCAAAACGAAGTTTCATAATGTTCTAAAAGTTATATCTTTTATTCGCCGATGATGTCACGTTATCCTGCCCACTATTTTCAGCACTGAGTGTTCAAAATACTTAAACCAATAACTTTGTGTTTAAAGCGCCATTTTGAAACCTAGGTATTGTAAACGGATTGGTACAGAGCAAAGGATACCCACGGAGTGGGTTTGGAAAACAATTAAATTTGCAGACAAGATTTCTGATATACGGTAGAGATACGTTAATGAAATGCTATTGATAATAAGCGTATTTGGGGTAGTTAGTTAGTAACAGGCATAGAAAATATTTACTTACAGTGGCCCTTTAAGTAACAGAGGTCTGAATATGGCCCACGTTCTAATTTAAAATATTCAAAGGAGCCCCAAACACCTCTCCCCCCCCCCCCCCGCCCTTGACATGTTTCACCATAATCTAACCCAAAGTGCATTGTACAGGTTTTTAGTTGTCTTAAAAATGACTGATATGGGGACGATATAAAACTGTTATTCTAAACCATAAAAAAATCTATTTCTCTTGTATTTTAGTTCAATTTTTTCAATTTATCTAATACCTTAGACTTTTTAAAAAGCTGTTTCTTTCTCGTTTCAGTAGAATTTTTTGGGCTGTTTACATGAGATATATTTTTACTATGAACTTTTTGTGCAGCTCAGTTCATTGGTTAATGAAACACAATAATTTAAAAAAACTTTTTAATTAAACTCTAATCACACAATTTAAATAATGAAAAACATTAAATAGTCATCTAAATAATCATTTATAATTGTTATTAAAGGGACAGTCAAGTCCAAAAAAAAACTTTCATGATTTAAATAGGGCATGTCATTTTGTTCTCTTGGTATTCTTAGTTGAAAGCTAAACCTAGGAGGTACATATGCTAATTTCTTAGACCATGAAGACTGCCTCTAATCTGAATGCATTTTGACCACTAGAGGGCATTAGTTCATGAGTTTCGTATAGATAACATTGAGCACATGCACGTGAAGTGACCTAGGAGTGAGCTAAAATGCAAGTCTGTCAAAAGAACTGAAATAAGGGGGCAGTCAGCAGAAGTTTAGATACAAGGTAATTACAGAGGTAAAAAGTGTATTATTATAACTGTGTTGTTTATGCAAAACTGGGTAATGGGTAATAAAGGGATTATCTTTCTTTTTAAACAACAAAAATTCTGGTGTTGACTGTCCCTTTAAATGGAGGGATATAGATATTAAATATGACTATAATAAAATAGCATGAAATTATTAGCTGCACATGTTATAAATTAGCAGCCTTAGGTAAGTAAATAGGCTGTATTCAGACACATTAGGGACTCTACAGACTAATACTAAATAAATTATTGTTAGATTTTCCTAACCCTGTGGATGAGTTTTTGTTTCTTACATGATAGTCTTTGAACATATGAAAAAAACAATTGTGAAACTGTTTCTTATCTTTTTGTTCACTATTCATGTGTTTAACTAGAGTTGGCTGTAATATGGTTTTCTAATTAAAAAAACATCTGTTCTTATTGACTGGAGTAGCTGTGAAAGGGGCTCAGACTGAGATAAATTGTTAAGAAAAAGGTTTCTAGGGAGTGAAAGAGTTAAATGATAAAGTATAGCTGTGGTTAATTATAACAGAGATACACTGTGGACAACAAATAATTACTTAGATTAAAGGGATAGGAAAGTCTAAATTAATCTTGCATGATTCAGATAGAGCCGGTCATTTTAAGACACTTTTAAATTCACTTCTATTTTCAAATGTGCTTCGTTCTCTTAGTATCCCTTGTTAAAAAATGAATACGCACATATCATACACTAGTGGGAGCTGCTGCTGATTGATGCCTGCACACATTTGTCTCTTGTGATTGGCTAAATAGATATTTTCAGCTTCCTGTCAGTAGTGCAATGCTGTCCCTTCAGCAATGGATAACAAGAAAATGAAGAAAATTTGATAATAGAATTATATTGGAAAGTTGTTTAAAATGGTATGTTCTATCTGAAATATAAAATAAAATGTTGGGGTTTACTATCCCTTTAACTTAGTTACATGAAGCAACCTAGGAACATTAAGCTAAGCTGTACAGCGCTAGCGGAGGGTAAAATACGCGATTCAGAAGCGTTTGTCTGAAATATGCTTTTTATGTTTGTGTGTGCCTGAACTATAATCACGTGGGGAAGTTATGGATGGGGAAATCTAGATAATGTTAAACATAATATAGCTCCCGGATTGTAGGAGCTTAGCCCATAGTTGAGTTTGGTTTGTATGGGGATTATGAATGATTGTTTTCACTCTATGGTTTATTCCCATCCATTTAATACTGTATAATCATCTTCAGGCAGCCTGCATATAGGAGTATTAGTCACAGATAGGTACTGTGTTATATTAGTCACATCCATTTAATACTGTATAATCATCTTCAGGCACCCTGCATATAGGAGTATTAGTCACAGATAGGTACTGTGTTATATTAGTCACATCCATTTAATACTATATAATCATCCAGTGATGTGCAGTCACTAGAGGCAGGTGAGGCAGTGCTTCACCTCTCATATGGGCAAAAATATATATTTTTTTATTGGCTTTAAAAAAAAAATTGTAATTTTTTTTTTCCCCAGCATTTTTTTTTCTCACAGCTATATGTTGTGCAATGAAGAGGCACAAGCAGGTCTGCCCACCATTACACAACATGCTGCGCCATCTACTGGATGAAAGTGGTTAAGATCATTGCATGGCCCATAAGTGCTTTATTTGAGGCAGTCCTATTTGGGCTGAACCAATCCAGCGAGAGGCATTAGTAAGTGGAACCTAGGGTTGGGGCTGGATGTTAAATCATATAAAACAAAACAAAAACGGAAAAAAACAACTTTCATATATTTTGTTTCTGTCCTGTGAAGCTGCTAGCTTTGCTAAAGTGAAAAAGAGAGTTCTGTTCTTCCCCTCTAAGTGCAGTGGAATGTGCCACTGTCACTTCCTGAATCCTTACAGAGCAGGAAAAGAGGCACAGAGAGCAGTGTTTCACCCACATCTTATTAAAGTAAGATTTTACTGAAAGGGATTCTGTTAGTGAAAATGATAATTTAATGAATGTGGTTTAGTGTTTGTTTACTCTTTTACAGCAGGGTCGTTTTTGTATTTTGTTTACTCAAACTTTACACCCACTAACTTAGCAGCTTGCCTCTGTACTTCACACTAAATTATAGACTAATTCTCTTAACTATCTGTAGCTCTGCTGTTTTATTACTTAAAATGCAGTGGTCCCCCCCCCCCCCCTTGTGTGTGTGTGTCTCTCTCTCTCTCTATCTATTTATCCATCTCTCTCCTTATGTGTTGTTCTCCCCCATGGTCTCTTTCTCTCTCTGTCTCTCTTCCTCCCCCTCTGACTCTCATCCCTTATGTAATGAAAGAATCTATAAGCATAATTTGCAGCATTAAAGTAAAAAGTATGTTTTAAACATATTTTAATGGGCATGGATTTCTAGATCTCATAATCAGAACAAGCATTTTGTTATCTGGCAAGAGTTTCTGTTACAATCCTTTAAACTAAAATCAGATGTTTACTAAGTTGACCAGTTTTCCAAGACACCATTTAAAGGGACATGAAAACCACATGAAACCCATATGCAAATTTAAATAACTTTCCAATTTACATCTAATATCTAATTTTCTTCATTCTTTTGATGTCCTTTGTTGAAAATCATATCTAAATATGCTCAGTAGCTGCTGATTGGTGGCTGCACATAGATACCTCATGTGATTGGCTCACCCATGTGCATTGCTATTTCTTCAACAAAGGATATCTAAAGAATGAAGGTGTATCCTGCCACTGCCTCACCAGCCTCTGACGTCACTGCACGTCACTGGTACTGTGTTATATTAGTCACATCCATTTAATACTGTATAATCATCTTCAGGCACCCTGCACATAGGAGTATTAGTCACAGATAGGTACTGTGTTATATTAGTCACATCCATTTAATACTGTATAATCATCTTCAGACACCCTGCACATAGGAGTATTAGTCACAGATAGGTACTGTGTTATATTAGTCACATCCATTTAATACTATATAATCATCTTCAGACACCCTGCACATAGGAGTATTAGTCACAGATAGGTACTGTGTTATATTAGTCACATCCATTTAATACTATATAATCATCTTCAGGCACCCTGCACATAGGAGTATTAGTCACAGATAGGTACTGTGTTATATTAGTCACATCCATTTAATACTGTATAATCATCTTCAGACACCCTGCACTTAGGAGTATTAGTCACAGATAGGTACTGTGTTATATTAGTCACATCCATTTAATACTGTATAATCATCTTCAGGCACCCTGCATATAGGAGTATTAGTCACAGATAGGTACTGTGTTATATTAGTCACATCCATTTAATACTGTATAATCATCTTCAGGCACCCTGCATATAGGAGTATTAGTCACAGATAGGTACTGTGTTATATTAGTCACATCCATTTAATACTGTATAATCATCTTCAGGCACCCTGCACATAGGAGTATTAGTCACAGATAGGTACTGTGTTATATTAGTCACATCCATTTAATACTATATAATCATCTTCAGGCACCTTGCACATAGGAGTATTAGTCACAGATAGGTACTGTGTTATATTAGTCACATCCATTTAATACTATATAATCATCTTCAGGCACCCTGCATATAGGAGTATTAGTCACAGATAGGTACTGTGTTATATTAGTCACATCCATTTAATACTGTATAATCATCTTCAGGCACCCTGCACATAGGAGTATTAGTCACAGATAGGTACTGT
Organism: Bombina bombina; assembly: GCF_027579735.1. Lineage (NCBI taxonomy): Eukaryota > Metazoa > Chordata > Amphibia > Anura > Bombinatoridae > Bombina > Bombina bombina. The sequence continues at coordinate 48,448,984 of NC_069503.1, read as the reverse complement.
GTTAATATTTTTACAAACTAGTTAGACTATGTTGCAATTTTTGTTTAAAGGGACAGTCAAGTCCAAAAAAGACTTTCATGATTCAGATAGGGCATGTAATTTTACACAACTTTCCAATTTACTTTTAGCACCAATTTTGCTTTGTTCTCTTGGTATTCTTAGTTGAAAGCTAAACCTAGGAGGTTCATATGCTTATTGCTTAGACCTTGAAAGCCACCTATTATCTAAATGCATTTTGATAGTTTTTCACCACTAGAGGGCATTAGTTCATGTGTTTCATATAGATAACATTGAGCTCATGCTCATGAATTTACCATGGAGACAGCTCTGATAAAACGCAAGTCTGTCAAAAGAACTGAAATAAGGTGGCAGTCTGCTGAGGCATAGATACAAGGTAATTACAGAGGTAAAACGTGTATAATTATAACTGTGTTGGTTATGCAAAACTGGGGAATTGGTATTTAAGGGATTATCTATCTTTTAAAACAACAAAAATTATGGTGTAGACTGTCCCTTTAAGCAATTGAATATTGCTACATCTAATGGAGATTACTAACATAGTAGGTAAATCAAAAATGTGATCAAGAGTGTTAGATGTGTATATATTACTCGTTACTTAAGGGACTAATAGGATCATTAATAACTCTGTGAACAGATAAGTTTGCCTTATACTTATGTGTAGGGTGATGTGATTGCACACCCTTACTTAATTACTTTACAAGACACCTATATTTAAATAGTTACCCCTGTCCCTTTGTCTTGTCATATTGCTTAGGAGTATTCCAGTAGTTATATAATTTACACAAATGATTTACCTACACTGTGACACATATTTGTGTAATTGTTCATTACGGCTATGGCCCATTGTGACTATATTAATAAGTAAACTTGTGAAATATGTCTAATTTCCTAAGATGTGATTTAACCTGCGCTAGCCGTGTACAGCTTAGCTTAATGCCAAATAAGATATTTACAATTTTATATAAATATAAACTGTACTTGGGGCTCAATGATTGAAAGCTCTCTGGGCTGGCGAGATTATTAAAGAATGCTCGCCAGTCCTTCTATTTCCCTGGTGAAATTATCTAAAGCCACTTTTTACCCTGAAAACAGAGTGTCTCGCTAAGGGGCGTATACTGCATTTTCATGTGAAATGTGCACAACAAAATTTTTATTTTAAACTTCATACAAAACAAATATTTCTTTCATGTAATTAGCAAGAGTCCATGAGCTAGTGACGTATGGGATATACATTCCTACCAGGAGGGGCAAAGTTTCCCAAACCTCAAAATGCCTACCAACACACCCCTCACCACACCCACAAATCAGTTTTTACAAACTTTGCCTCCTATGGAGGTGGTGAAGTAAGTTTGTGCTAGATTCTACGTTGATATGCGCTCTGAGTGGATGTCAGAGGGATGTGAGGAGAGTATTGCCTATTTGAATTCAATGATCTCCTTCTACGGGGTCTATTTCATAGGTTCTCTGTTATCGGTCGTAGAGATTCATCTCTTACCTCCCTTTTCAGATCGACGATATACTCTTATATATACCATTACCTCTACTGATTCTCGTTTCAGTACTGGTTTGGCTTTCTACTACATGTAGATGAGTGTCCTGGGGTAAGTAAGTCTTATTTTCTGTGACACTCTAAGCTATGGTTGGGCACTTTTTTATAAAGTTCTAAATATATGTATTCAAACATTTATTTGCCTTGACTCAGGATGCTCAACATTCCTTATTTCAGACAGTCAGTTTAATTTTTGGGTTAATGCATATGAATAATCAATTTTTTTCTTACCTTAAAATTTGACTTTTTCCCTGTGGGCTGGTAGGCTCGCGGGGGCTGAAAATGCTTCATTTTATTGCGTCATTCTTGGCGCTGACTTTTTTGCCGCAAATTTTTTTTCTGTTTCCGGCGTCATACGTGTCTCCGGAAGTTGCGTAATTTTTGACGTTTTTTTTGCGCCAAAAGTGTCGGCGTTCCGGATATGGCGTCATTTTTGGCGTCAAAAGCATTTAGGCGCCAAATAATGTGGGCGTCTTTTTTTTGGCGCTAAAAAATATGGGCGTCACTATTGTCTCCACATTATTTAAGTCTCATTATTTATTGCTTCTGGTTGCTAGAAGCTTGTTCACTGGCATTTTTTCCCATTCCTGAAACTGTCATTTAAGGAATTTGATCAATTTTGCTTTATATGTTGTTTTTTCTATTACATATTGCAAGATGTCCCACGTTGAAACTGAGTCAGAAGATACTTCTGGAAAATCGCTGCCTGGTGCTGGAGCTACCAAAGCTAAGTGTATCTGCTGTAAACTTATGGTATCTGTTCCTCCAGCTGTTGTTTGTACTGATTGTCATAACAAACTTGTTAATGCAAATAATATTTCCTTTAGTACTGTTACATTACCTGTTGCTGTTCCGTCAACATCTAATACTCAGAGTGTTCCTGATAACATAAGAGATTTTGTTTCTAAATCCATTAAGAAGGCTATGTCTGTTATTCCTCCTTCTAGTAAACGTAAAAAGTCTTTTAAAACTTCTCATTTTTCAGATGAATTTTTAAATGAACATCATCATTCTGATTCTGATAATGGTTCTTCTGGTTCAGAGGATTCTGTCTCAGAGGTTGATGCTGATAAATCTTCATATTTATTTAAAATGGAATTTATTCGTTCTTTACTTAAAGAAGTCCTAATTGCATTAGAAATAGAGGATTCTAGTCCTCTTGATACTAAATCTAAACATTTAGATAAGGTTTTTAAATCTCCTGTAGTTATTCCAGAAGTTTTTCCTGTCCCTGATGCTATTTCTGAAGTAATTTCCAGGGAATGGAATAATTTGGGTAATTCATTTACTCCTTCTAAACGTTTTAAGCAATTATATCCTGTGCCATCTGACAGATTAGAGTTTTGGGACAAAATCCCTAAGGTTGATGGGGCTGTCTCTACTCTTGCTAAGCGTACTACTATTCCTATGGCAGATGGTACTTCCTTTAAGGATCCTTTAGATAGGAAAATTGAATCCTTTCTAAGAAAAGCTTACTTGTGTTCAGGTAATCTTCTTAGACCTGCTATATCTTTAGCGGATGTTGCTGCAGCTTCAACTTTTTGGTTAGAAGCTTTAGCGCAACAAGTAACAGATCATAATTCTCATAGCATTATTAATCTTCTTCAACATGCTAATAATTTTATTTGTGATGCCATTTTTGATATCATTAGAGTTGATGTCAGGTATATGTCTCTAGCTATTTTAGCTAGAAGAGCTTTATGGCTTAAAACTTGGAATGCTGATATGTCTTCTAACTCTACTCTGCTTTCCCTTTCTTTCCAGGGTAATAAATTATTTGGTTCTCAGTTGGATTCTATTATCTCAACTGTTACTGGAGGGAAAGGAACTTTTTTACCACAGGATAAAAAATCTAAAGGTAAATTTAGGTCTAATAATCGTTTTTGTTCCTTTCGTCACAACAAGGAACAAAAGCCTGATCCTTCATCCTCAGGAGTGGTATCAGTTTGGAAACCATCTCCAGTCTGGAATAAATCCAAGCCTTTTAGAAAACCAAAGCCAGCTCCTAAGTCCACATGAAGGTGCGGCCCTCATTCCAGCTCAGCTGGTAGGGGGCAGATTACGTTTTTTCAAAGAAATTTGGATCAATTCCGTTCACAATCTTTGGATTCAGAACATTGTTTCAGAAGGGTACAGAATTGGCTTCAAGATAAGGCCTCCTGCAAAGAGATTTTTTCTTTCCCGTGTCCCAGTAAACCCAGCGAAGGCTCAAGCATTTCTGAAATGTGTTTCGGATCTAGAGTTGGCTGGAGTAATTATGCCAGTTCCAGTTCTGGAACAGGGGCTGGGGTTTTATTCAAATCTCTTCATTGTACCAAAGAAGGAGAATTCCTTCAGACCAGTTCTGGATCTAAAAATATTGAATCGTTATGTAAGGATACCAACATTCAAAATGGTAACTGTGAGGACTATCCTGCCTTTTGTTCAGCAAGGGCATTATATGTCTACAATAGATTTACAGGATGCATATTCCGATTCATCCAGATCACTATCAGTTTCTGAGATTCTCTTTCCTAGACAAGCATTACCAGTTTGTGGCTCTACCGTTTGGCCTAGCAACAGCTCCAAGAATTTTTACAAAGGTTCTCGGTGCCCTTCTGTCTGTAATCAGAGAACAGGGTATTGTGGTATTTCCTTATTTGGACGATATCTTGGTACTTGCTCAGTCTTCACATTTAGCAGAATCTCATACGAATTGACTTGTGTTGTTTCTTCAAGATCATGGTTGGAGGATCAATTTACCAAAAAGTTCATTGATTCCTCAGACAAGGGTAACCTTTTTAGGTTTCCAGATAGATTCAGTGTCCATGACTCTGTCTTTGACAGAAAAGAGACGTCTAAAATTGATTTCAGCTTGTCGAATCCTTCAGTCACAATCATTCCCTTCGGTAGCCTTATGCATGGAAATTCTAGGTCTTATGACTGCTGCATTGGACGCGATCCCCTTTGCTCGTTTTCACATGCGACCTCTTCAGCTCTGTATGCTGAACCAGTGGTGCAGGGATTACACAAAGATATCTCAATTAATATCTTTAAAACCGATTGTACGACACTCTCTGTCGTGGTGGACAGATCACCATCGTTTAGTTCAGGGGGCTTCTTTTGTTCTTCCGACCTGGACTGTAATTTCAACAGATGCAAGTCTTACAGGTTGGGGAGCTGTGTGGGGGTCTCTGACAGCACAAGGGGTTTGGGAATCTCAGGAGGTGAGATTACCGATCAATATTTTGGAACTCCGTGCAATTTTCAGAGCTCTTCAGTCATGGCCTCTTCTAAAGAGAGAATCGTTCATTTGTTTTCAGACAGACAATGTCACAACTGTGGCATACATCAATCATCAAGGAGGGACTCACAGTCCTCTGGCTATGAAAGAAGTATCTCGAATTCTGGTATGGGCGGAATCCAGCTCCTGTCTAGTTTCTGCGGTTCATATCCCAGGTATAGACAATTGGGAAGCGGATTATCTCAGTCGCCAAACGTTACATCCGGGCGAATGGTCTCTTCACCCAGAGGTATTTCTTCAGATTGTTCAAATGTGGGGGCTTCCAGAAATAGATCTGATGGCCTCTCATCTAAACAAGAAACTTCCCAGGTATCTGTCCAGATCCAGGGATCCTCAAGCGGAAGCAGTGGATGCATTGTCACTTCCTTGGAAGTATCATCCTGCCTATATCTTTCCGCCTCTAGTTCTTCTTCCAAGAGTAATCTCCAAGATTCTGAAGGAATGCTCATTTGTTCTGCTGGTGGCTCCAGCATGGCCTCACAGGTTTTGGTATGCGGATCTTGTCCGGATGGCCTCTTGCCAACCGGGGACTCTTCCGTTAAGACCAGACCTTCTGTCGCAAGGTCCTTTTTTCCATCAGGATCTCAAATCCTTAAATTTAAAGGTATGAAGATTGAACGCTTGATTCTTAGTCAAAGAGGTTTCTCTGACTCTGTGATTAATACTATGTTACAGGCTCGTAAATCCGTATCTAGGGAGATATATTATAGAGTCTGGAAGACTTATATTTCTTGGTGTCTTTCTCTTCATTTTTCCTGGCATTCTTTTAGAATTCCGAGAATTTTACAGTTTCTTCAGGATGGTTTGGATAAAGGTTTGTCTGCAAGTTCCTTGAAAGGACAAATCTCTGCTCTTTCTGTTCTTTTTCACAGAAAGATTGCTAATCTTCCTGATATTCATTGTTTTGTACAAGCTTTGGTTCGTATAAAACCTGTCATTAAGTCAATTTCTCCTCCTTGGAGTTTGAATTTGGTTCTGGGGGCTCTTCAAGCTCCTCCGTTTGAACCTATGCATTCATTGGACATTAAATTACTTTCTTGGAAAGTTTTGTTCCTTTTGGCCATCTCTTCTGCCAGAAGATTTTCTGAATTATCTGCTCTTTCTTGTGAGTCTCCTTTTCTGATTTTTCATCAGGATAAGGCGGTGTTGCGAACTTCTTTTAAATTTTTACCTAAGGTTGTGAATTCTAACAACATTAGTAGAGAAATTGTGGTTCCTTCATTATGTCCTAATCCTAAGAATTCTAAGGAAAAATCATTGCATTCTTTGGATGTAGTTAGAGCTTTGAAATATTATGTTGAAGGTACTAAGAATTTCCAAAAGACTTCTAGTCTATTTGTTATCTTTTCCGGGTCTAGGAAAGGTCAGAAGGCCTCTGCCATTTCTTTGGCATCTTGGTTGAAATCTTTAATTCATCATGCTTATGTTGAGTCGGGTAAAACTCCGCCTCAAAGGATTACAGCTCATTCTACTAGGTCAGTTTCTACTTCCTGGGCGTTTAGGAATGAAGCTTCGGTTGATCAGATTTGCAAAGCAGCAACTTGGTCTTCTTTGCATACTTTTACAAAATTCTACCATTTTGATGTGTTTTCTTCTTCTGAAGCTGTTTTTGGTAGAAAAGTACTTCAGGCAGCTGTTTCAGTTTGAATCTTCTGCTTATATTTTCAGTTTTTTTCTTTATAAGATTTAAACTTTATTATTGGGTGTGGATTTTTTTTCAGCAGAATTGTCTGTCTTTATTTTATCCCTCCCTCTCTAGTGACTCTTGCGTGGAAGATCCACATCTTGGGTAGTCATTATCCCATACGTCACTAGCTCATGGACTCTTGCTAATTACATGAAAGAAAACATAATTTATGTAAGAACTTACCTGATAAATTCATTTCTTTCATATTAGCAAGAGTCCATGAGGCCCACCCTTTTTTGTGGTGGTTATGATTTTTTTGTATAAAGCACAATTATTCCAATTCCTTATATTTATGCTTTCGCACTTTTTTCTTATCACCCCACTTCTTGGCTATTCGTTAAACTGATTTGTGGGTGTGGTGAGGGGTGTATTTATAGGCATTTTGAGGTTTGGGAAACTTTGCCCCTCTTGGTAGGAATGTATATCCCATACGTCACTAGCTCATGGACTCTTGCTAATATGAAAGAAATGAATTTATCAGGTAAGTTCTTACATAAATTATGTTTTCAACCATTCACTCAAAAATAAGCAGGGAAAAATTGTACTGTAAAGGTGCATCAAAAATCGTAACAAAATTCTTCACTAAAAATCGTATGTTAACAAAAAGTAAAATTTGTATGTAATTTACACAGGAATAAATTAAATATGCACAGCGTAAATCTTAATTGTAGTACACTGGATGTGCAAAAATCACACAGAAATTTGAACTTAAAGGGACAGTCTACACCAGAATTGTTATTGTTTAAAAAGATAGATAATTCCTTTGTTTACCATTCCCCAGTTTTGTATAACCAATACAGTTATATTAATACACTTTTTATCTATGTGATTATCTTGTATCTAAGCCTCTACAAACTGCCCCTTATTTCACTTCTTTTGACAAACTTTAATTTTATCCAATCAGTGCTGGCTCCTAAGGAACTCCACATGTGTGAGCATAGTGTTATCTATATGAGACACATGAACTAACACCCTCTAGTGGTGAAAAACTGTCAAAATGCAATCAGATAAGAGGCCGTCTTCAATGTCTAAGAAATTAGCATTTGAACCTCCTAGATTTAACTTTCATCTAAGAATACCAAGAGAACAAAGCAAAATTGTTGATAAAAATAAATTACATTAACCCCTTCACTGCTGGGAATAATGAGTGTGGTGCACTGCTGCAATTGGTGGCGTTCTAATTACCAAAAAGCAATGGCAAAACCCTATATGTCTGCTATTTCTGTACCAAGGGGATCCTAGAGAAGCTTTTACAACCATTTGTACAATTATTGCACAAACTGTTTGTAAATAATTTCAGTGAAAAACCTAAAGTTTGTGAAAAAGTGCTACTTATACTTATTGCCCTATAACTTGCAAAAAAAACAAAGAACATGTAAACATTGGATATTTCTAAATTTAGAAACTATTTAGCATGGGTGTTTTTTTGGTAGTTGTAGATGTGTAACAGATTTTGGGGGTCAAAGTTAGAAAAAGTGTTTTTTTTAATGTTTCATCATATTTTATAAAAAAAATTATAGTAAATTATGATATGATGAAAATAAATATATCTTTAGAAAGTCCATTTAATGGCAAGAAAAAATGTATATAATATGTGTGGGTACAGTAAATGAGTAAGATGAGAATTACAGCTAAACACAAACCCCTCAGAAATGTAAAAATATCCCTGGTCCTTAACGGTAAAAAAATTGTAAATAGTCTGGTCTCTAAGGGGTTCATTTTAAATATATGCTGTTTTACAGACATATTTATGTTAAAAGAGATATATTTAAAGGGACAGTATACACTCATTTTTATATAACTGCATGTAATAGACACTACTATAAAGAATAAGATGCACAGATACTGATATAAAAATTCAGTATAAAACTGTTTAGAAACTTTCTTAGAAGCTCTCAGTTTAGCTCTGTTGAAAAGGTAGATGGAAAGCCCGCTGCAAGTGGGAAATAAGGCACTCCCCCCTCCCCCTTCTTTTTCATATGAAACGTCCCTTTACACAAACAGAAGCAAGCTTGAGTAGGTAACTGATGGTATTCTCATAAAACTTTGGGGCTTGGTTAGGAGTCTAAAAATCTGAGCAATGTTATTTAAAAATAAGCAAAACTATACATTTTATTTAAAAAAAAACTTTATCGGCTATATAAATAGATCATCTACAAAACATTTATGCAAAGAAAAAATAGTGTATAATGTCCCTTTAACAATTTATATGTAGTTTTTTTTCTATTTTCTTATTTTTTTTAAAAATACTAGATAATGCTAATTATAACAAACACACAAAACTGCAGGTCTGTTATTTTAGAAATTCCAGTAACATTTTATATTTTAGGCTTTTGTAAAGTATGGATTTATGTTAAAAAATGACAGAGCAATATGTTTTGTGTATATGTATATTAGTAAATATTATATGTATGGCAATAAATGTTACACATCTGATGGGGGCTTCTGTTAAATACAAAAAGTAATACAGTGACTAATTACAAAAGCACACAGTTAGTTGCAGAGTACAGCAATTTATATGTGTAGAATTATTTATATATATATGTGTGTGTGTGTGTGTGTATGTGGGTGTACTGTGTATATGTGTGTATATATATATATATTTATATATATATATATATATATATATATACACAGTATATATAAGAAATATAATGTATGCTAGAAAGATTAGAAAAAAAAAAACGTACAATTAGTTAACAAACAATAAAAGGGTCAAAGTATTAATATTGAAATACTTAGCATTGCATCACATACTGTATGTATCTAATAACATGTTAATATTATATGTCTGTTTACAACTAAGTTCTGTTAAAATACCAATTTCCATCAATATAAACATAATATAATGCTGTATCCTAAGATATTTTAGGACACAACAGAAACATCTCTCACATTTAAATAAACTGTTTGTTTCCTCCTTAGTTATCCATATGATAATCACACCCTAAGGGGGAGGCAGGAAATCTGTATTCATGTGACACCAGAGGGGACAATAGACATCTATATGAGAACAAAAGTCCAGGTGTGACCCTCTCATTGTCTCCCAACTGACAAGTTGTACTCATGTGAGTCACACAGAGAAAGGTGACACTCCCACATTAGTATAAATATCTGTGTAACACTCAGTGATATCACAGGAGGAACCAGAGAGACTTCATACTTACAGAGCTTCTGCTAAACGGTAATGTGCAAAACCTGACATAAATCTTTATTAACAGCCTCACACTGTTGTGTTTTATATAATGATGAGAAAATATTGTTCTGTATTTTATTATGATAAAGATAAAATATTTCACTTCATATAAGAAACTGAGTTTATATATAAAAATCTTAATTGTACTTATTTAATACGTTTTCTATATTTTTCATGCTGTGTTAATTAATTTAATGTTTAGTTATTTCATTAAAAAGGCTAATTTAACAGATAATGATTTACTGCAGTTTGTAAAATGAATGTTTGTAGCAGAACCAAACCATATGTTCAAGCTTCAGGAGGTCTGTCCAATAATACATTTCTGGGGGTTGTTCCTGTTATCCAATGAGCAATAGATTCTTAACTATCGGCCAACCAGAATCCTGTATTTCCCTATAGGTTTATAAATAACTTTAGAGCCCAGATAAACCATTTTCATGTAATATTAGTGTGAAGCTGCTATTTGCTCCAGTAATAAATATCACTCAGCTTATGGCCCTGTTGTATCAGTGTCATCACATATACTGATCTAATGATAAATATCTTGTGATCTGCATATTATTTTATTTCTAATGAGGTTATTTTATAATACATTTCTTATTTCTATTAGCTGCACCTGTTTATCATCAGAACGTTTATCCCACTGATCTGTGACTGATTCTTGTTGTTAGCAAAGACCTTAGTAAGTGTATTCTGCACCTTCAGCTGCTGCTGTTTATGTCACATGATTACAGACTTAAAGGGACAGTGTCCTGTAAATTTGTTTTCCCTTAAAATAACAAGAAACCCTAAATGTTTTTCATCATTTAAATAGAACATATAATTTTCAACAACTTTCCAACTTATATTTGCTTCATTCTCTAGATATCCTTTATTGAAGCAGCTGCAATGAACTACTGGGAGCTAGCTGAGCACATAAGGTGAGCCAATGACAAGAGGCTTGTATGTGCCACTAATCAGCAGCTAGTGCACCATAGTGCATTATATGCTTTGTCACAAAGGTCCCCAAGGGAATAAAGCAGATTTGATAATAGAAGGAAATTGGAAAGATGTTTAAATTTTAATCATAAAAGTTTAATTGTGACTTTGCTGCCACTTTAAAAGGACAGTAAACACCAGCATTTTTGCTGTTTAAAAAGGTAGATAATCCCTTTATTACCCATTCCCCAGTTTTGCATAACCAACACAGTTATAATAATATACATTTTACCTCTGTGATTACCTTGTATCTAAGCCTCTGCAAACTGCCCCCTTATTTCAGTTCTTTTGACAGACTTGCATTTTAGCCAACCAGTGCTTGCTCTTAGGAGCTTCACGTGCCTGAGCTCAATGTTATCTATATGAAAAACATGAACTAACGCCCTCTAGTGGTGAAAAACTGTCAAAATGCTTTCAGATTAGCGGTGGCCTTCAAGGTCTAAGAAATTAGCATATGACACTCCTAGGATTAGCTTTCAACTAAGAATACCAAGAGAAAAGTTGATACATGCCCTATTTAAATTAAGAAAGTTTTTTATTTTACTTGACTGTCCCTTTAATGTGTTTCTAATGACTTGTTTTACCGGTGTATAAAGTGTATGGGAAATTTTACCTTTAGCTTTAGTTTTATGTAAAATAACTGTTTGCTGTTTGTAATTTATTTTCATTATTAAATTGTACACAGCCTTTTAATGACATGAGGCTCCGGCTCCTACTTAGCATATGCAGGAGATCATATGATATAAACATATGAGTCTGTTATTGGCTGATAGCTGTCACATGGTACAGGTGCAGAACTACATTTATCAGAAAACAATCCATTGCTCTTTTTAAATTTCAAAGTAAGTTTTATTGCATTGTATTTTTATTATGCACCTGTGGTTTTATAATTCTATATTTCTTCTGTTATGTGTGATCAGTCCACGGGTCATCATTACTTCTGGGATATTATCTGCTCCCCTACAGGAAGTGCAAGAGGATTCACCCAGCAGAGTTGCTATATAGCTCCTCCCCTCTACGTCACCTCCAGTCATTCTCTTGCACCCAAAGACTAGATAGGAGGTGTGAGAGGACTATGGTGATTATACTTAGTTTTTATAACTTCAATCAAAAGTTTGTTATTTTACAATAGCACCGGAGCGTGTTATTACTTCTCTGGCAGAGTTTGAAGAAGAATCTACCAGAGTTTTTCTTATGATTTTAACCGGAGTAGTTAAGATCATATTGCTGTTTCTCGGCCATCTGAGGGAGGTAAAAGCTTCAGATCAGGGGACAGCGGGCAGTTGAATCTGCATTGAGGTATGTAGCAGTTTTTATTTTCTGAATGGAATTGATGAGAAAATCCTGCCATACCGTTATAATGACATGTATGTATACTCTACACTTCAGTATTCTGGGGATGGTATTTCACCGGAATTACTCTGTAAAAGTACATTAAACCTTTTAATAGGTATTTAATTCATGTTAAACGTTTTTGCTGGAATGTAGAATCGTTTGCATTTCTGAGGTACTGAGTGAATAAATATTTGGGCATTATTTTTCCACTTGGCAGTTTGCTTGTTTTGATTATGACAGTTTCGTTTCTCTCTCACTGCTGTGTGTGAGGGGGAGGGGCCGTTTTTGGCGCTCTTTGCTACGCATCAAAAATTTCCAGTCAGTTACTCTTGTATTTTCTGCATGATCCGGTTCATCTCTAACAGAACTCAGGGGTCTTCAAACTTCTTTGAAGGGAGGTAGATTCTCTCAGCAGAGCTGTGAGACTTATGTAGTGACTGTGTTTTAAAACGTTGCTCTGTGATTTTTATGTTTAAAATTTAATTAGTGTTACTTTACTAATGGGAACAAACCTTTGCTAACAAGTTGTGTTGTTTTTAAAGAGTGATGCTATAACTGTTTTTCAGTTCATTATTTCAACTGTCATTTAATCGTTTAGTGCTTCTTTGAGGCACAGTACGTTTTTGTTAAATAAGATTGTAACCAAGTTGCATGTTTATTACTAGTGTGTTAAACATGTCTGATTCAGAGGAAGATACCTGTGTCATTTGTTCCAATGCCAAGGTGGAGCCCAATAGAAATTTATGTACTAACTGTATTGATGCTACTTTAAATAAAAGCCAATCTGTACAAATTGAACAAATTTCACCAAACAGCGAGGGGAGAGTTATGCCGTCTAACTCGCCTCACGTGTCAGTACCTGCGTCTCCCGCCCGGGAGGTGCGTGATATTATGGCGCCTAGTACATCTGGGCAGCCATTACAGATAACATTACAAGATATGGCTACTGTTATGACTGAAGTTTTGGCTAAGTTACCAGAACTAAGAGGCAAGCGTGATCACTCTGGGGTGAGAACAGAGTGCGCTGATAATTCTAGGGCCATGTCTGATACTGCGTCACAGCTTGCAGAGCATGAGGACGGAGAGCTTCATTCTGTAGGTGACGGTTCTGATCCAAGCAGATTGGATTCAGATATTTCAAATTTTAAATTTAAATTGGAAAACCTCCGTGTATTACTAGGGGAGGTCTTAGCGGCTCTTAACGATTGTAACACTGTTGCAATACCAGAGAAAATGTGTAGGTTGGATAAATACTTTGCGGTACCGGCGAGTACTGACGTTTTTCCTATACCTAAGAGATTAACTGAAATTGTTACTAAGGAGTGGGATAGACCCGGTGTGCCGTTCTCACCCCCTCCAATATTTAGAAAGATGTTTCCAATAGACGCCACCACACGGGACTTATGGCAAACGGTCCCTAAGGTGGAGGGAGCAGTTTCTACTTTAGCTAAGCGCACCACTATCCCGGTGGAGGATAGCTGTGCTTTTTCAGATCCTATGGATAAAAAATTAGAGGGTTACCTTAAGAAAATGTTTGTTCAACAAGGTTTTATATTGCAACCCCTTGCATGCATCGCGCCGATTACGGCTGCGGCAGCATTTTGGATTGAGTCTCTGGAAGAGAACCTTAGTTCCGCTACGCTGGACGACATTACGGACAGGCTTAGAGTCCTTAAACTAGCTAATTCATTCATTTCGGAGGCCGTAGTACATTTAACCAAACTTACGGCTAAGAATTCAGGATTCGCCATTCAGGCACGTAGGGCGCTGTGGCTAAAATCCTGGTCGGCTGATGTAACTTCTAAGTCCAAATTACTTAATATACCTTTCAAGGGGCAAACTTTATTTGGGCCCGGTTTGAAAGAAATTATCGCTGACATTACAGGAGGTAAGGGCCACGCTCTACCTCAAGACAAAGCCAAAGCTAAGGCTAGACAGTCTAATTTTCGTCCCTTTCGGAATTTCAAAGCAGGTGCAGCATCAACTTCCACTGCACCAAAACAGGAAGGAGCTGTTGCTCGTTACAGACAAGGCTGGAAACCTAACCAGTCCTGGAATAAGGGCAAGCAGGCCAGAAAACCTGCTGCTGCCCCTAAGACAGCATGAACCGAGGGCCCCCGATCCGGAACCGGATCTAGTGGGGGGCAGACTCTCTCTCTTCGCCCAGGCTTGGGCAAGAGATGTCCAGGATCCCTGGGCGCTAGAGATCATATCTCAGGGATACCTTCTAGACTTCAAATTATCTCCCCCAAGAGGGAGATTTCATCTGTCAAGGTTGTCAACAAACCAAATAAAGAAAGACGCGTTTCTACGCTGTGTACAAGATCTATTATTAATGGGAGTGATCCATCCGGTTCCGCGGTCGGAACAAGGACAAGGGTTTTACTCAAACCTGTTTGTGGTTCCCAAAAAAGAGGGAACTTTCAGGCCAATCTTGGATTTAAAGATCCTAAACAAATTCCTAAGAGTTCCATCGTTCAAAATGGAAACTATTCGGACAATCTTACCCATGATCCAAAAGGGTCAGTACATGACCACAGTGGATTTAAAGGATGCTTACCTTCACATACCGATTCACAAAGATCATTACCGGTATCTAAGGTTTGCCTTCTTAGACAGGCATTACCAGTTTGTAGCCCTTCCATTCGGATTGGCTACGGCTCCAAGAATCTTCACAAAGGTTCTGGGTGCCCTTCTAGCGGTTCTGAGACCGCGAGGAATTTCGGTAGCTCCGTACCTAGACGACATTCTGATACAAGCTTCAAGCTTTCAAACTGCCAAGTCTCATACAGAGTTAGTTCTGGCATTTCTAAGGTCGCATGGATGGAAAGTGAACGAAAAGAAGAGTTCTCTCTTGCCTCTCACAAGAGTTCCATTCTTGGGGACTCTTATAGATTCTGTAGAAATGAAGATTTATCTGACAGAAGACAGATTAACAAAGCTTCTAAATACATGCCGTGTCCTTCATTCCATTCAACTCCCGTCAGTAGCTCAATGCATGGAGGTGATCGGCTTAATGGTAGCAGCAATGGACATAGTACCCTTTGCACGCCTACATCTCAGACCGCTGCAATTGTGCATGCTGAGTCAGTGGAATGGGGATTACTCAGATTTGTCCCCCACTCTGAATCTGGATCAAGAGACCAGAAACTCTCTTCTATGGTGGCTTTCTCGGCCACATCTGTCCAGGGGGATGCCGTTCAGCAGGCCGGACTGGACAATTGTAACAACAGACGCCAGCCTTCTAGGTTGGGGCGCTGTCTGGAATTCTCTGAAGGCTCAGGGACAATGGAGTCAGGAGGAAAGTCTCCTGCCAATAAACATTCTGGAATTGAGAGCAGTTCTCAATGCCCTTCTAGCTTGGCCCCAGTTAAAGACTCGGGGGTTCATCAGGTTTCAGTCGGACAACATCACGACTGTAGCTTACATCAACCATCAGGGAGGGACAAGAAGCTCCCTAGCAATGATAGAAGTATCAAAGATAATTCGCTGGGCAGAGTCTCACTCTTGCCACCTGTCAGCAATCCACATCCCGGGAGTGGAGAACTGGGAGGCGGATTTCTTGAGTCGCCAGACTCTTCATCCGGGGGAGTGGGAACTTCATCCGGAGGTCTTTGCCCAAATACTTCGACGTTGGGGCAAACCAGAGGTAGATCTCATGGCGTCTCGCCAGAACGCCAAACTTCCTCGCTACGGATCCAGATCCAGGGATCCGGGAGCGGTTCTGATAGATGCTTTGACAGCACCTTGGAACTTCAGGATGGCTTATGTGTTTCCACCCTTCCCGCTGCTTCCTCGATTGATTGCCAAAATCAAACAGGAGAGAGCATCAGTGATTCTAATAGCGCCTGCATGGCCACGCAGGACTTGGTATGCAGATCTAGTGGGCATGTCATCCTGTCCGCCTTGGTCTCTACCTCTAAGACAGGACCTTCTGATTCAGGGTCCATTCAAACATCAAAGTCTAACTTCTCTGAAGCTGACTGCTTGGAAATTGAACGCTTGATTTTATCAAAACGTGGTTTTTCTGAGTCGGTTATTGATACCCTGATACAGGCTAGGAAGCCTGTTACCAGAAAGATTTACCATAAAATATGGCGTAAATACCTATACTGGTGTGAATCCAAAGATTACTCCTGGAGTAAGGTTAGGATTCCTAGGATATTGTCTTTTCTACAAGAAGGTTTAGAAAAGGGTTTATCGGCTAGCTCATTAAAGGGACAGATCTCAGCTCTGTCCATCTTGTTACACAGGCGTCTGTCAGAAAATTCAGACATCCAGGCCTTTTGTCAGGCTTTAGCTAGGATCAAGCCTGTGTTTAAAACTGTTGCTCCGCCATGGAGTTTAAACTTAGTTCTTAACGTTTTACAGGGTGTTCCGTTTGAACCCCTTCATTCCATTGATATAAAATTGTTATCTTGGAAAGTTCTATTTTTAATGGCTATTTCCTCGGCTCGAAGAGTCTCTGAGTTATCAGCCCTACATTGTGATTCTCCTTATCTGATCTTTCACTCAGACAAGGTAGTTCTGCGTACTAAACCTGGGTTCTTACCTAAGGTTGTCTCTAACAGGAATATCAATCAAGAGATTGTTGTTCCATCCTTGTGTCCAAATCCTTCTTCAAAGAAGGAACGTCTTCTACACAATCTGGATGTAGTTCGTGCCCTCAAGTTCTACTTGCAGGCAACTAAAGATTTTCGCCAAACTTCTTCCCTGTTTGTCGTTTATTCTGGACAGAGGAGAGGTCAAAAAGCTTCTGCTACCTCTCTCTCTTTTTGGCTTCGTAGCATAATACGTTTAGCCTATGAGACTGCTGGACAGCAGCCTCCTGAAAGAATTACAGCTCATTCCACTAGAGCTGTGGCTTCCACTTGGGCCTTTAAGAATGAGGCCTCTGTTGAACAGATTTGCAAGGCTGCAACTTGGTCTTCGCTTCATACTTTTTCCAAATTTTACAAATTTGACACTTTTGCTTCTTCGGAGGCTATTTTTGGGAGAAAGGTTCTTCAGGCAGTGGTTCCTTCTGTATAATGAGCCTGCCTATCCCTCCCGTCATCCGTGTACTTTTGCTTTGGTATTGGTATCCCAGAAGTAATGATGACCCGTGGACTGATCACACATAACAGAAGAAAACATAATTTATGCTTACCTGATAAATTCCTTTCTTCTGTTGTGTGATCAGTCCACGGCCCGCCCTGTTTTTTAAGGCAGGTACATATTTTTTAAATTATAATTCAGTCACCACTACACCCTTGGCTTCTCCTTTCTCGTTGGTCTTTGGTCGAATGACTGGAGGTGACGTAGAGGGGAGGAGCTATATAGCAACTCTGCTGGGTGAATCCTCTTGCACTTCCTGTAGGGGAGCAGATAATATCCCAGAAGTAATGATGACCCGTGGACTGATCACACAACAGAAGAAAGGAATTTATCAGGTAAGCATAAATTATGTTTTTATGGTCCTTTTAAATGGACTGATGTGTGATATGGCCACAATTAAATATATTTTCAATTTTTAATTTGTGATTTACAGGTAAATACATTTAAAAATACAAAACGGAAGACATTTTTTAGTATAAATTTTTTTATTTTATTGAGATGGATTATATTATAAATGAATAAACATTCTTATTTTTCTTTATTCCATTTCTTTTTATGTAGACGAACACATGAATAGTTCATATACATCCTTCACTACAGGAAACATCAGAATGATACCGCAAACTCCAATAGTTTTAGGCACTAATGGCTATTCACAAACATTGGGGATATCACAGCAGATATTTAAAGAAGATGGTGAATTGTCAGGAACTGGGAAGCAATCATTATGTACAGAGAGTAATTTAGTCATCAAACAAGAGGACAACATTTATGACTTATCTAGTGAAATTTTTATCCCCGAGGAAAAACCACACACATTTACTGAGTTTTCAAAACATATTAAAGAAGAGAAAGGTCTACAGTCTAACCAAAGGATTCATACAAAGGAGAAACCTTTCAAATGTACAGAATGTGAGAAAAGCTTTAGATGGAAGTCTCATCTACTAGAACACCACAAAATACACACAGGTAAGAAACCACACACATTTACTGAGTGCGGCGAATGTTTTACACAAATGGATCATCTGAAAACTCATAAAAAGATTCACACAGGAGAAAACCCGTTCACATGTACAAAGTGCGGAAAAAGTTTTACACAAAAGTCTAATCTGAAAACTCATAAAAAGATTCACACAGGAGAAAAGCCTTTCACATGTACAGAGTGCGGAAAATGTTTTACACAAATGGGTCATCTGAAAACTCATAAAAAGATTCACACAGGAGAAAAGCCTTTCACATGTACAGAGTGTGGAAAAAGTTTTACACAAAAGGGTGATCTGAAAAGTCATGAAAGGATTCACACAGGGGAAAAGCCGTTCACATGTACAGAGTGTGGAAAATGTTTTACAGGAAAGAGTAGTCTGAAAAGTCATGAAAGGATTCACACAGGAGAAAAGCCTTTCACATGTACAGAGTGTGGAAAATGTTTTACACAAAAGGGTTATCTGAAAACTCATGAAAGGATTCACACAGGGGAAAAGCCGTTCACATGTACAGAGTGTGGAAAATGTTTTACACAAAAGGGTTATCTGAAAGCTCATGAAAGGATTCACACAGGGGAAAAGCCGTTCACATGTACAGAGTGTGGAAAACGTTTTACAGAAAAGAGTAATCTGAAAACTCATGAAAAGATTCACACAGGGGAGAAACCTTTCGCATGTACAGAGTATGGAAAAAGTTTTAAACAAATGGATTGTCTGAAAAAGCATGAAAGGATTCACACAGGGGAAAAGCCGTTCACATGTACGGAATGTGGAAAATGTTTTACAAATATGCATCATCTGAAAAGTCATGAAAGGATTCACAAGGGAAGAAACCTTTCCCATGTTTAGAAAGTGTAAATACGGTTTTTATTGAAATCAGGTATCCCAAAACATCAAATATTTACACACAAATAAACTTTATATACACAGTCTACAAACCTTTTTACGATTATCCTAAAGTGGGCAAACTCTATAAACAGAAGCAAGAAAAAAGATCCTATTGTAAATAATACTTTCTAAATTCCAGTTATAAAAGCCCAAGATTGGAAGTGCTCTCCTGCTGTCCTTTGTTCCTCTATATATGAGCACCTCAGTTTCTCTCATATCAATGTGATAGAATACAAACACCACACAGGAATATACAGATCTGTCCTCATATTGACCATTTTACACAACCATTCCCCACCAAAGCACCCCCAGTGTTGTGTATGAATATGCCAGTGTTAGGAGTTGTACGTTTGTTTTATATAGGGGAGGAAATAATTACATTTATAGAATAAAGGAGTCTTTATATGAATAGAGTGTTAGAGAATTATATAAACAAGAACATCAGTCTCAAATGATTGACATCTGGGAGATATATTTAATGTGCACATCATGTGGATAAACCTTTTCTTATAGCAATAGATGCTTAGCATTGTACATGTTATATACCAGAGGAATTACTGAGGGGAAACTGATTTTATTTCATGAGACACAATATCAGTAATCGGTACATACGTGATCATAATCAGTTTAATTTAAATGGCTACTATAACCTACATGTATACTGGGTATGTAATATGTGTGTCATGTGATCATAATCAGTTTAATTTAAATGGCTACTATAACCTACATGTATACTGGGTATGTAATATGTGTGTCATGTGATCATAATCAGTTTAATTTAAATGGCTACTATAACCTACATGTATACTGGGTATGTAATATGTGTGTCATGTTCTGTAACTTGATATTATGTCTGTTAGATGTTGTCATGTTAGTTAGAAGCCACAAGAACTGATAATAGCACATACTGTATATATATATATATATATATATATATATATATATATAAACAGAACATTATACGTCTGATAAATCCCTTTCTATCAAGAGCACAAGTTTGAAAAAAGCAGATTACAATAGTGTCTAGCTAAATAGATGCCTATCTGACCAAATGCCAATAAACAACTAATATAAAAGAGAGACTGATTTAACTCTCTATGTAATACAATATTGCAAGATTCAGTATGGGTTGAAAGAAAATAAATGTGTTTATTTTAGCAGCACAAAAACAATATATATAATAAAATCTATATAATAAAATCTAATAATCTGGACGTCCAGTGATATATCTAAAACAACGAGTGTGTTTACAAATGAGTAGTTTAAAAAATAAATAAAGAATAAATATTGTTGGGCACAATGAGGATTTCTTCCCAGGGAACAACAAGTTTGCAATGCTGAGTCTTGGAAAAACAATGATCTTCGGAATTCCGGGAACAATTACCAAAATAACACACCAGGCAGGTTGTCATTAGCAAATGCTCGTTTATTCTGGGTCATAACCCTTGCTTAAATAGCCCTGGGTGCACGTATGCATCCTATACTTAACAAATTACCATTGGCTAAACAAATCACCTTATGACCCCATGACCCTATTCATGACCCTATTTGGTATGTAGCATAATATAGCATAACATAGTACAAGATGACATGTATTGGAGGAGGGTAAAAAGGAAATGGACGTTTGTGGTTAGAGCAAAATATAGGTTAGCTCTGCATGAGACAAGGTGTGTTGGAGGAGGGTGAAAGGAAATGAACTTGTGTTTACAGAGAATAATGTATGCAATATGTATTTTTAGCAGAGCGTTGTAGAGAAAGGGGAAGTGTTAAAGGACATAGTTTGTAAGAAAAATAAAAAAGGCACAGAATATTATATTAGAGCAAAATTACAAATGGTGTGAAATAAGTACATAACATAGGTAATGTGTACTGAACGAATAGGTAATATTACCTGACAATTCCCCTCTTTAGTCATAACAATGACTACCTTGGCACTGACATTTTGGATGGAGGGGGACATGGAGGTATGGGGCAGAGGCATGTGCATCTCTGGTGTAATTAACAAAACGCTGTTGATTATAAAATATATAATTGATCCAGTCTACATTTTTATTAGCAGTTATGATGGGGAAGATGGATTCAAATCCAGCTTTGACCTGGTCACGGGCCTTAAATTCATCTGGGACCCCCCTTGGGACCCCTATAGCGTCTATGTATACATGGGGGTCAAAACTACCTGGGATAGCCTCTCGCCGTGTACGGTGAGAGGAGGTGGGGTGAGTGTGTGTGTATGTGTTGTTTCCACCTAAAATATGGAGAGGCATAATAACTTTTGCTAGAGCACATTCCCCAGACCACTGTCCCTCTAACCTAGCGCAGATTTTCATATCCCCGCAAATCCAATATATGTCACCTAAGGACTGAGTGTGATTTTGGGTGGTGAGATTACTATAATTAGTAATTAGATGTGAAGTTACCTAGGAATCTACCCTCACCCTTGCCCCTATAGCAAGTGTAGTTACCAGAATATATAGTAATGCCCTCACCAGGGTGTGGGGTTTTAGTAAGGGTGGGGTATTCCTCTTTCCAGGTGGTACAGGCTGACTGATTGACAAAGGTATTAGTATAAAGGCTGAGAAAACAGGACTCAGCGCTACTGGGGATGTTAAGGGGGACAGTACCTAAATGGGGGCGGGCATTACCACAGACATAACAATTTGATTTATTATATTGTTTGGCTGATAGGCCATCCATTCTAACCAAAGTTTTCGGTCTGAGTAACCTGTTTCTGCGGCCATAGTATCCCTTGGTGAGGGATCAGCCATAGCAACCATAGGCCTAGATTTAGAGTTCGGCGGTAGCCGTGAAAACCAGCGTTAGGGGCTCCTAACGCTGGTTTTAGGCTACCGCCGGTATTTGGAGTCAGTGATTAAAGGGTCTAACGCTCACTTTTCAGCCGCGACTTTTCCATACCGCAGATCCCCTTACGTCAATTGCGTATCCTATCTTTTCAATGGGATCTTTCTAACGCCGGTATTTAGAGTCGTTTCTGAAGTGAGCGTTAGAGCTCTAACGACAAAACTCCAGCCGCCGGAAAATAGCAGGAGTTAAGAGCTTTCTGGGCTAACGCCGGTTCATAAAGCTCTTAACTACTGTACCCTAAAGTACACTAACACCCATAAACTACCTATGTACCCCTAAACCGAGGTCCCCCCACATCGCCGCCACTCGATTAAAATTTTTTAACCCCTAATCTTCCGACCGCCACCTACGTTATACTTATGTACCCCTAATCTGCTGCCCCTAACCCCGCCGACCCCTGTATTACATTTATTAACCCCTAACCTGCCCCCCACAACGTCGCCGCCAGCTACTTACAATAATTAACCCCTAATCTGCCGACCGCAAAGCGCCGCCACCTACGTTATCCTTATGTACCCCTAATCTGCTGCCCCTAACACCGCCGACCCCTATATTATATTTATTAACCCCTAATCTGCCCCCCTCAACGTCGCCGACACCTGCCTACACTTATTAACCCCTAATCTGCCGAGCGGACCTGAGCGCTACTATAATAAAGTTATTAACCCCTAATCCGCCTCACTAACCCTATCATAAATAGTATTAACCCCTAATCTGCCCTCCCTAACATCGCCGACACCTAACTTCAATTATTAACCCCTAATCTGACGACCGGAGCTCACCGCTACTATAATAAATGGATTAACCCCTAAAGCTAAGTCTAACACTAACACCCCCCTAACTTAAATATAATTTACATCTAACGAAATTAATTAACTCTTATTAAATAAATTATTCCTATTTAAAGCTAAATACTTACCTGTAAAATAAATCCTAATATAGCTACAATATAAATTATAATTACATTGTAGCTATTTTAGGATTAATATTTATTTTACAGGCAACTTGGTAATTAGTTTAACCAGGTACAATAGCTATTAAATAGTTAAGAACTATTTAATAGTTACCTAGTTAAAATAATTACAAAATTACCTGTAAAATAAGTCCTAACCTAAGTTATAATTAAACCTAACACTACCCTATCAATAAATTAATTAAATAAACTACCTACAATTACCTACAATTAACTTAACACTACACTATCAATAAATAAATTAAATACAATTGCTACAAATAACTACAATTACATAAACTAACTAAAGTACAAAAAATAAAAAAGAACTAAGTTACAAAAAATAAAAAAATATTTACCAACATAAGAAAAATATTACAACAATTTTAAACTAATTACACCTACTCTAAGCCCCCTAATAAAATAACAAAGACCCCCAAAATAAAAAATTCCCTACCCTATTCTAAATTAATAAATGTAAAAGCTCTTTTACCTTACCAGCCCTGAACAGGGCCCTTTGCGGGGCATGCCCCAAGAAAGGTCAAAAAATAGGTGGCGCAAGTGAATGCTGTTCTGACTAATAATGGTGTAAAATGTATTTCAGATTCCTTGTGTGTCTGATAATGTTCTCACCTTACATAGGCTGTATTGAAATTTCAAGTGTAAATGGTGTCTCTCCAGGACAATAAAGCTTCTAGATTCAAATTCTATAATATATATATATTTATTGAATAAAAGATTCTTATTTATTAAATGAACGATTCTTATATATGAGATCAAAATAATGATGATCTATTCACAAGTGATAATCAGTTAACAATTTAAAACATTTGGTAAAATATAAAATATGATAGTACAATATTAAAAACACCGGTGTTCTACATAAACAAAAAACTATAAAAACTCAAATTAAGATAATATAAGCAAGCAGGTGTACTCAGAAGATAAAACCAAAAAATAAACAGAGGAGACTCATGTACCTCTAAGCGTATGACTATCAAAAAACATATATAAATGCATATGTGAGTATAAGAACCATATGTCTGGTATCCGTTAAACTAGCGTATATATATACACTTCACAGATGTATAAGGGTTAAGCACATATTATACAGTTCCTTATTGCTTAAATGTTCTGGCAAAACATGGGGTGGTTATCCTTCCGTCAAAAATATATTTGAGCCAATGTATATTGAAACAAGTGTGGCAAAATGTAGCCAGTAATATGTAGCTGCAGTGTTATTTCTTAGATTTCAGCGTCTCTGTTTTTTAATCAGAGGTAGGTTTACATACGGTTTTTTGCTTGGTGTAGCGATTCCTTCCTTAAAAACAGTGCACTGTTGACGTCTTCCCTCTGCTGTGCAGAAAAAGCCGGTGGAGTACTACGTCCCTTAGCCTCCGTTTACCAGCTGTGTTGGTAGTTGTTTCCTTAGATTCGTTGTTTACCCAGTAATGGGCCTTGATGGTATTCTTATGAGCTCCGGTCACAACTTGCTTCTTTCTTTGTGAGTGTATAACCCAGACTCGGTCTTTATTTTCACCGGTCTCCTTGCTGTTATCACAGCTGACAAAGTTCTCCTCTGGAGCTGAGTTGTTTTGGCTCACTTCTTAATTTCAAGTGATCAGGTTTCTACGCGTTTCGGCGTTCTGCCTTTCTCAAGATACCTGATTGAACCACCTGTAGCCTTTTTATCTGGATCTCCCATGTTCCATCTCTTCAGCTTAACCCTTAATGTTTCTGTTTCTTGTGGATTCGTTTAGAGTTTTACTGTAATCTTAGTTCTTCCACTGTCCTTTGTGAAAGGTTTTCTTAAAATAATTATATTTTTTATTTAAATCCTCAGGTTCATTTTCTCCATATTAGACATCACATAAACAGTAATATTTGGTTCATATATTTCAAGTTCATATTTACAGATATTCTACATTCTTTTTTATATGCCTAATTCAACTTGATATATGGAAACTTACTATAAAAATATGTTATTATAATATTATAGTAATAATAGTATATATATATATATTCCAGAAAATTAATACAATTAATTTATAAAGTTTGTGTGAATATGTAAATGTTCAATTAGCTAATTTTTGTGATTCTAAATCAGATATTAATTCTATATAGAGTATACTTATACAGTCCTGTATTCTTGTTATACTTGTGTAGTGGGGTATTTCATCATCTCATATATAGGTGTTATTTATACATAAGTGTTGTTTATCCAGGTTGTAGAAAAGATACTGGAAGTGCTTATGATACACAAATCTTTAATAGTTATCTAGAAACATATGTTGTTTTATTAACATCCGTGGTCACCTATAATCAATGACTCTTGTTTTTATATTCCTGCCATATGTTGTCACCTCATTTCCTACTATATTCTTTACCTCGATATAAGTTATGTGTGTGTTTGTATCTTACTAATGGAGAGTTGTATTCATATAGCGTATTACTTTATATACAAGGAAGTATTGATTGTATTATAAGTCTATATTATAGAATTAAGGTCTAGTTCACTATTTAATCCCTTAGGGAATAAACAACACTTATGTATAAATAACACCTATATATGAGATGATGAAATACCCCACTACACAAGTATAACAAGAATACAGGACTGTATAAGTATACTCTATATAGAATTAATATCTGATTTAGAATCACAAAAATTAGCTAATTGAACATTTACATATTCACACAAACTTTATAAATTAATTGTATTAATTTTCTGGAATATATATATATATACTATTATTACTATAATATTATAATAACATATTTTTATAGTAAGTTTCCATATATCAAGTTGAATTAGGCATATAAAAAAGAATGTAGAATATCTGTAAATATGAACTTGAAATATATGAACCAAATATTACTGTTTATGTGATGTCTAATATGGAGAAAATGAACCTGAGGATTTAAATAAAAAATATAATTATTTTAAGAAAACCTTTCACAAAGGACAGTGGAAGAACTAAGATTACAGTAAAACTCTAAACGAATCCACAAGAAACAGAAACATTAAGGGTTAAGCTGAAGAGATGGAACATGGGAGATCCAGATAAAAAGGCTACAGGTGGTTCAATCAGGTATCTTGAGAAAGGCAGAACGCCGAAACGCGTAGAAACCTGATCACTTGAAATTAAGAAGTGAGCCAAAACAACTCAGCTCCAGAGGAGAACTTTGTCAGCTGTGATAACAGCAAGGAGACCGGTGAAAATAAAGACCGAGTCTGGGTTATACACTCACAAAGAAAGAAGCAAGTTGTGACCGGAGCTCATAAGAATACCATCAAGGCCCATTACTGGGTAAACAACGAATCTAAGGAAACAACTACCAACACAGCTGGTAAACGGAGGCTAAGGGACGTAGTACTCCACCGGCTTTTTCTGCACAGCAGAGGGAAGACGTCAACAGTGCACTGTTTTTAAGGAAGGAATCGCTACACCAAGCAAAAAACCGTATGTAAACCTACCTCTGATTAAAAAACAGAGACGCTGAAATCTAAGAAATAACACTGCAGCTACATATTACTGGCTACATTTTGCCACACTTGTTTCAATATACATTGGCTCAAATATATTTTTGACGGAAGGATAACCACCCCATGTTTTGCCAGAACATTTAAGCAATAAGGAACTGTATAATATGTGCTTAACCCTTATACATCTGTGAAGTGTATATATATACGCTAGTTTAACGGATACCAGACATATGGTTCTTATACTCACATATGCATTTATATATGTTTTTTGATAGTCATACGCTTAGAGGTACATGAGTCTCCTCTGTTTATTTTTTGGTTTTATCTTCTGAGTACACCTGCTTGCTTATATTATCTTAATTTGAGTTTTTATAGTTTTTTGTTTATGTAGAACACCGGTGTTTTTAATATTGTACTATCATATTTTATATTTTACCAAATGTTTTAAATTGTTAACTGATTATCACTTGTGAATAGATCATCATTATTTTGATCTCATATATAAGAATCGTTCATTTAATAAATAAGAATCTTTTATTCAATAAATATATATATATTATAGAATTTGAATCTAGAAGCTTTATTGTCCTGGAGAGACACCATTTACACTTGAAATTTCAATACAGCCTATGTAAGGTGAGAACATTATCAGACACACAAGGAATCTGAAATACATTTTACACCATTATTAGTCAGAACAGCATTCACTTGCGCCACCTATTTTTTGACCTATTGTACACAAAACCGTTGGGATAGTTTTTTAAGGTGAGCATAGTTCTGCCCGACTGAATAGGCAATCACTATCATATACTGTTTTATCTCATGCCCCAAGAAAATCAGCTCTTTTGCCTGTAAAAAAAAACATACAATACCCCCCTCCAACATTACAACCCACCACCCACATACCCCTAATCTAACCCAAACCCCCCTTAAATAAAGCTAACACTAAGCCCCTGAAGATCTTCCTACCTTGTCTTCACCATCCAGGTATCACCGATCCGTCCTGGCATCCGGTGCTGAAGAGGTCCAGAAGAGGCTCCAAAGTCTTCCTCCTATCCGGCAAGAAGAGGACATCCAGACCGGCAAACATCTTCTCCAAGCGGCATCTTCGATCTTCTTCCATCCGGTGCGGATCGGGTCCATCTTGAAGCAGCCGACGCAGATCCATCCTCTTCTTCCGTTGTCTCCCGACGAATGACGGTTCCTTTAAGGGACGTCATCCAAGATGGCGTCCCTCGAATTCCGATTGGCTGATAGGATTCTATCAGCCAATCGGAATTAAGGTAGGAATATTCTGATTGGCTGATGGAATCAGCCAATCAGAATCAAGTTCAATCCGATTGGCTGATCCAATCAGCCAATCAGATTGAGCTCGCATTCTATTGGCTGATCGGAACAGCCAATAGAATGCGAGGTCAATCTGATTGGCTGATTGGATCAGCCAATAGGATTGAACTTGATTCTGATTGGCTGATTCCATCAGCCAATCAGAATATTCCTACCTTAATTCCGATTGGCTGATAGAATTCTATCAGCCAATCGGAATTCGAGGGACACCATCTTGGATGACGTCCCTTAAAGGAACCGTCATTCGTCGGGAGACAACGGAAGAAGAGGATGGATCCGCGTCGGCTGCTTCAAGATGGACCCGATCCGCACCGGATGGAAGAAGATCGAAGATGCCGCTTGGAGAAGATGTTTGCCGGTCTGGATGTCCTCTTCTTGCCGGATAGGAGGAAGACTTTGGAGCCTCTTCTGGACCTCTTCAGCACCGGATGCCAGGACGGATCGGTGATACCTGGATGGTGAAGACAAGGTAGGAAGATCTTCAGGGGCTTAGTGTTAGCTTTATTTAAGGGGGGTTTGGGTTAGATTAGGGGTATGTGGGTGGTGGGTTGTAATGTTGGAGGGGGGTATTGTATGTTTTTTTTTACAGGCAAAAGAGCTGATTTTCTTGGGGCATGCCCCGCAAAGGGCCCTGTTCAGGGCTGGTAAGGTAAAAGAGCTTTTACATTTATTAATTTAGAATAGGGTAGGGAATTTTTTATTTTGGGGGTCTTTGTTATTTTATTAGGGGGCTTAGAGTAGGTGTAATTAGTTTAAAATTGTTGTAATATTTTTCTTATGTTGGTAAATATTTTTTTATTTTTTGTAACTTAGTTCTTTTTTATTTTTTGTACTTTAGTTAGTTTATGTAATTGTAGTTATTTGTAGCAATTGTATTTAATTTATTTATTGATAGTGTAGTGTTAGGTTAATTGTAGGTAATTGTAGGTAGTTTATTTAATTAATTTATTGATAGGGTAGTGTTAGGTTTAATTATAACTTAGGTTAGGACTTATTTTACAGGTAATTTTGTAATTATTTTAACTAGGTAACTATTAAATAGTTCTTAACTATTTAATAGCTATTGTACCTGGTTAAAATAATTACCAAGTTGCCTGTAAAATAAATATTAATCCTAAAATAGCTACAATGTAATTATAATTTATATTATAGCTATATTAGGATTTATTTTACAGGTAAGTATTTAGCTTTAAATAGGAATAATTTATTTAATAAGAGTTAATTAATTTCGTTAGATGTAAATTATATTTAAGTTAGGGGGGTGTTAGTGTTAGGGTTAGACTTAGCTTTAGGGGTTAATCCATTTATTATAGTAGCGGTGAGCTCCGGTCGTCAGATTAGGGGTTAATAATTGAAGTTAGGTATCGGCGATGTTAGGGAGGGCAGATTAGGGGTTAATACTATTTATGATAGGGTTAGTGAGGCGGATTAGGGGTTAATAACTTTATTATAGTAGCGCTCAGGTCCGCTCGGCAGATTAGGGGTTAATAAGTGTAGGCAGGTGTCGGCGACGTTGAGGGGGGCAGATTAGGGGTTAATAAATATAATATAGGGGTCGGCGGTGTTAGGGGCAGCAGATTAGGGGTACATAAGGATAACGTAGGTGGCGGCGCTTTGCGGTCGGCAGATTAGGGGTTAATTATTGTAAGTAGCTGGCGGCGACGTTGTGGGGGGCAGGTTAGGGGTTAATAAATGTAATATAGGGGTCGGCGGTGTTAGGGGCAGCAGATTAGGGGTACATAGGGATAATGTAGGTTGCGGCGGTGTACGGAGCGGAAGATTAGGGGTTAATAATAATATGCAGGTGTCAGCGATAGCGGGGGCGGCAGAATAGGGGTTAATATGTGTAAGGTTAGGGGTGTTTAGACTCGGGGTACATGTTAGAGTGTTAGGTGCAGACGTAGGAAGTGTTTCCCCATAGGAAACAATGGGGCTGCGTTAGGAGCTGAACGCTGCTTTTTTGCAGGTGTTAGGTTTTTTTTCAGCTCAAACAGCCCCATTGTTTCCTATGGGGGAATCGTGCACGAGCACGTTTTTGAGGCTGGCCGCGTCCGTAAGCAACTCTGGTATCGAGAGTTGCATTTGCGGTAAAAATGCTCTACGCTCCTTTTTTGGAGCCTAACGCAGCATTTGTTTGAACTCTCGATACCAGAGTTAATTTTATGCTGCGGCCAGAAAAAAGCCCGCGGAGCGTTAACAGCCCATCTACCGCCAAACTCCAAATCTAGGCCTAAGTTTGTGATTGGGACTGGGATTCAGTTGGGGTTTTGTCGTTAAGTGCAGAGGCAATTTTTCCCCATTCAGAGGAATTAACCATATATTTGATATGAAATCTACCCTTGGGGGGGCCTACACCACCACTTACCCATACGGAGAGAATATAAGAGCCACTATCGTTTGGACTGGGGTTTTCAATGGTCAAGATTAGTCTCATACTAAAGCCAGAGCGGCCAGAACTAAGGCAGGACCCAGACTTAAAGAGAGACATACTATCAATTAAGGATTTGCCATTTGTATCCTTCCTGTCTAATGCACTTTTGGGCTTGTATCCCCACCTAGGGTCTGGGCCCGTATTCCACCCCACCGACCCCCAATGTTTACAGTTCTTTCCCCAATAGCCATCCTCCACACAAATATAGATATACCTGGTTGGAATGTGTTCGTATAGGTGACATTGCCACGACACAGGGGGGCATGAATCAATAATGTCACAAAAGTCAAATGTAAATGTGGCGACATGAGTATTGGAGGAATTATACCAAAAAGTCATACAGAAAGGTTGTGTTGTGGTTTGTGTAATGGCCACTTGTGAGGCTGTCGTGGTAAGGTACGTGGTCATCTTAATAGGGGATGATCTCCGGGTCCTACGGAGAGCTGGAACGGCTGGTGCTGGCGGAGTTGTTAAGTTCTTGGTTGTGTTTTGTTCTGGGGGTGAGTCAGGGGGAGGGATGAGGTAGTTACAAGCAGGGGCAATAATATGCTGTTGGTCCGGTGTCTCATAATAGCAGGAGGCTATTATCCATGCTGGTACTGCAACCAAGAGCACCGAGGAGAGGAGGAAGAGATACACCAGGCAGGGAGAACCCTAAATAGTGATCATGGTGTTGTGGATATGTGCTGTGGATATAGATGTTACAGAAGGGACTATGCGACCAACTTCACCCCTCTTTGGATTGGCAGTTGAGGATGATATAGGTGTTACAGAAGGGACTTTGTGAACACTTCACCCCTCTTTAGGCACAACTGTTGTCCTGGATCATTCTGGACGGGCGGTATAGATGTTTCAGAAGGGACTAGACAGCCAGCTTCACCCCTCTTTGGACAGAGCTTTACCCTAGATGCATGAATCCAGATGGGCTCCTGGGCTGTGAGGACGGCAGTACTGGTGATGGCCACAACTTCGGTGGGTGGGCCGTATGGAAATCCTCCTTTCTTTGCTTTATTCAGCTGTCTGATGCACACTGTGTCTCCGACCTTGAAGCTGTGGGTTGGTTCCTGTGAGGGAAGAGGAAAACGAGAAGCCACATCACCATAGTTGCCATTCAAAACAGAGATCAGTTCATGTACATATCGTTCTCTAATTAAGTCTAAATCACCAGTGACTATGTGTGGGGTCTTGGCCCAGGGGGTGGGGAACGGTCGACCCATTAAAATCTCAAAAGGGGACAGCTGAGTGGATTTGCTTGGGGACTTCCGTACCTCAGCTAATACTGCAGGTAAATGATCCTGCCATTTGACCCAGTTCCCTCCCATGGCCTTAAGGAGTTTTTCCTTAATGGTCCGGTTCATTCTTTCTACCACCCCTGAGCTCTGGGGGTGGTATGGTATGTGAAACTTCCATTTTATCTGTAGGTGAGATACAAATTCCTGCAATACCTTACTAACAAAGGCAGGGCCATTGTCTGAGTTAATCTGCAGGGGGCAGCCAAATCGGGGAATGACGTCAGTGCAAAGGTGTTTCACTACTGTTTTTGCGTTTTTCCTAGTAGTAGGGAAGGCCTCAGGCCAGCGAGAAAATTGGTCAACTATGACCAATAGGTAAAACTGTTTGGTTCCTGTTTTAGGGATGTGTGTGAAGTCTATCTGCAGGTGAGTGAAGGGTGCGGCTGGTGGTGTTAGGTGGTCATGTTTTGCGGGTTTGTTGTTGTGTTTAGTTTGGAGGCAAGTGATACAACGGTCAATGTAAGATTGTACATGTAACTGTAGGTTTTGTATGCAGAAGTAAGGTTTGATTAACGCTAGAGTGTTGTGGATGCTCAGGTGACTGACACCATGGGCTTGGGAAATAAAAATGGGTGCACTGGCTTCAGGAATACCAATGATCGTCCCACCTTTCCCCTCTTTCGAATAAAACCCTTGGGGGTTTAATTCGAGTTTCTGGGATCCCCAATATTTGATATCGGAGGTGGTGGCAAATTGTTGGAGAGAGGAAGTGAGCACATCGTCGACCAGAGAAGGTGCGATGAGGATGGGGTAAACAGGGTCTTGCAATGGGGATACCTTGGCTGCTTGTTTGGCTACTGTGTCAGCTAGTGCATTACCTCTAGCAACAGGATTGTTAAGGTTAGTGTGCGCACTGCAGTGTATGACAGCTATTTCTTTTGGGAGTAGGATGGCTTGTAAGAGCTCTGTGATGAGAGTGGTGTGACTAATACCTTTACCGTCGGCGGACTTGAAACCTCTTTGTTTCCAAATCATGCCGAAATCATGTACCACCCCAAAGGCATATCTGGAGTCGATATAGATATTTACGGAAGCATCAGCAAAAAGTTCACAGGCCCGAGTGAGAGCTATTAATTCAGCTGCTTGAGCGGAATTATGCATGACAGAACCGGACTCAAGGATAATGTCGGGGAGTCGGACCACTGCATATCCTGCAAGGTACGTGTGGTCGTCTGGGCGGCTACATGACCCGTCTACAAAGCCGTCAGGGACCCCCGGAAGAGGGGTGTCCCGGAGGTCAGGACGGGGGGTTGTGCTGGAGTGGATGAGTGCAATACAGTCATGAAGGGGGAGGTCAGATTGTGGCATGTCAGAGGATAACAGGGCCTTAAGGATAGACGCAGGGCCTGAGTTAGTTGCACAGTACTTAATGGTTAGCTCAGAAGTACTGGTAAGCAGTATCTCGTAACCACTAAGTCTTTGGGCAGTCATGTGTTGTGTCTGGAGGTTGTTAAGGAGGTGCAGAACCTGATGGGAGGTATGGAGGATGAGGGAGTCCCAGCGTGATAGGTTCACACATCTCAACGGCCATGGCACATGCTGCAAGAGATCGCAGGCATGAAGGCATACCCTGCACAGGGATGGGGAGTTTTTTAGATAGAAAGGCTACGGGACGGAAAGAATTACTACCATGCTCTTGGGCACAGACAGCCGCCATGGTTTTACAATTTTCCCTTGCGTACAAATGAAAAGGTTTTGTGTAGTCAGGGAGGCCGAGGGCAGGGGATGTGGTGATGGACCTGGCAAGTTCATTGTATGCATGGGTCAGAGTCTCTGTCCAGTGAATTGTGGGTGAAGAGTCACTGTGTCAAACGGTGTGGAGGATTGAGTCATAGTGGGAGCAGTCTGGTATCCACTGTCGACAATAGTTTATCATCCCAAGAAAGGTCAGCATTTCTTTGGGAGTGGCAGGCTTGGGCAGACTTGAGAGGGCTTTTACTCTTTTAGCACTGAGTTCTCATTTGCCTTTGGACAGGACAAAGCCTAAGTACTCAACTTGTGGCTGGCAGATTTGCAGTTTCTGCTTAGACACCTTGAGCCCTTCTCGGCTGAGGAACAACAAAAGGTCCACTAGGTTCTGTTCCCCTGCCTCGTATGAAGTGCTACACAATAACAGGTCATCAACATATTGCAAAAGGACGGAACCACAGGGGCTGGTCCAGCTCTTGAGCATGGTATTGAGCACTAGGCCGAATGCGGCGGGGCTATCGGTGAAGCCTTGGGGCAACTTTGACCACATCATCTGAACCCCTTTATACACGAAAGCAAACAACTGTTCTGTGTCCGCGTCAACGGGTATAGAGAAGAAAGCATTAGCCAAATCAATGGTAGAAAAAAATTCTGCATTGTGTGGAATGGCCGTGAGCATTGCGGTCACGTCTTGGACTAGGGGAGGGAGAGGGATGATTAGTTTATTCACAGCCCTTAGGTCTTGAATAAAACGGTAACCACCGGCCGGCTTAGGCAGGGGGTTAATGGGGGTGTTGTAAGGAGAGACGGTATACTTGAGAATACCTTTCTCTAGAAATGTCTTAATCATGGGGTCTATGCCGTCTAGTTTGTCGTCACTAATAGGGTATTGTTTGATGAAAACTGGGGAGCAGTCTTCACGCAAAGATGCCCTATATGGGGTGCAGTCGATGGTCCCCATATCATAAGGTCCTGTGGACCATAGGGTAAGGGGAACGCCTACAAAAATTTGTGGTTAAGGGTAGGTTATAGTCGATAATGTGGTTTATTTTATCAATCGACTGGGCCGTCTCCGACGACAGCGAATCCCGGGGCGATTCGCCAGATTCACTGAGGTCAAAGTCGACAGTCATGCCACCGTTCCGGGAGATAGTCATCATTATTCCCAGCTTACCCATCAAATCTCGATCCAGGAGATTTAAGGGGCAACCCGGATGATGTGGAACGAGTGGGACAGGGTGTTGGGAGAGTCGGGTATTTGGACTGTGAGGAGTGGGGTGCGGAAGGTAGGAATTGGCACACCAGTGATTCCCACAGAGGGATTAGACTCTCGCAAGGGTCCATCGTATGATTCGCTCGTGATAGTGGAGCAGGTTGCTCCTGTATCCACGAGGAACCATAATTCGGAGCCTTCTATGTTAAGGGTAACATAGGGCTCACGACAATAATGTGATGTAACCTTGGGTAAGAGCAGGGTGCTTCCCTCCGGGCCTCGCTATGGCCATTGTATTCTGTGTTGTGGGGGTCGATTGTGACGTCTGGGGGGTGAATGTGGTTGGTTACTGTCTTTGGGGTGGGAGTTATCCCAGCCCCTATGGGGCGGGTGGGGACATTAATTTTTCCAATGTCCTGTTTCCCCGCAATTAAAACAAATGTTACATCTGTCCTGATTACCTCTGGCCCCTCTTTGTCTGTTACATTGTGGTGGAAGTGTATTGTCATTAAACTGGACATATGCACCCTTAACGCCCTTATCAAAACATCCTGCAGCATGACGGGATTCAATAGATGTTAATAATTGTTTTGGGGTCATTGTGGGCCAGTCAGGTATGAGTTGTTTTACCAAAAGGCTGTCAGAGGCTGTCATACATCCTAATATAGTCTGATTCTTTAATACAGCCATGTCGGCTCCAGAGGATAAGTCTCCTCCCTCTGCCCAACATTTAAAGAATCTTTTAACAAAGTCTAAAATGGCCTCCCCAGGCTTCTGTTTACATGCTAATACTGCACTCATGGATTGTCGGGTCTTACTACAACGTAGTATTTCACGTTCTAGTTCAAGCCACATAGTAGCCCTTGTATGTGGGTTTGCTAGGCCATATGTGGTAACTGAAGTACTGGCGTCATTTTGGTCAATCGTAGGAAAATTAGACCAAAGCCATTCATCATGTTCATGATAATTGTACAATTTATCAACTATCATTCTAATGTCAGTCTGGGTATACATGGCTCCCTGTAAATATTGCTTAAGGTGAAGGATACAGGCAGCAGGCTGTCTTAAAGGGTCGGGACAGTCTTTAGTAATATCACTTAATTCACCTGCTGTAAGGGGTTTAATAATCATTTGGTCCCCAGCAATTAAATATGGCACAGTACTTGAAGTACTGGTACCTGGACTAAAGCGGGGGTCTCCCCAGTTTGCGTTAGTGAACCTTTGTACAGGTTGTCGTTGTCGGGTTGGTCTATCGTGGACAGATACGTCCGGAGACTTGGGTGTG
Source organism: Bombina bombina (assembly GCF_027579735.1). Taxonomy (NCBI): domain Eukaryota; kingdom Metazoa; phylum Chordata; class Amphibia; order Anura; family Bombinatoridae; genus Bombina; species Bombina bombina. The sequence goes on along the minus strand of NC_069503.1, from coordinate 48,413,409 downwards.
CCAACCCCATGGACTAATACTTGGGGTTCAGGCTCTGGGTCATTTTTAGGAGGTTCCTGGACATTTACATCATCAGGTGCCTCGGCCCCTTGTAGGTTTTGATTAAGGGGAGGGGGTAAATTTTGATTAAGGGGACATGGTCTAGTTGTAGTATAAGCCACAATTATATCATCGTCCTTATGCTTAGTAATACTGGGATATAATCCCGTATATGGTGGTGGCGGGGCTAATGGGGGTGGGGCAGTGGGCATAGTATTTGGGACATGTTTCGGGTAAATTGTGGGGGGGGGGCGATAGATTGGGGGTTAAGATTTGTCTATTTTGTGTTTCTTATTGGTGGTGGATTTATATCCATCACAATATTTTAACCAGTATTGGGCTGCTGCGCTCATGTAACGCATGTCCCAATTGGGATCCCCTGTATACCAATTAAATGCTTTCTCATCCCCTAAACATAAACCCTTTAGCATGTCCTTATGAAATTTACAATTGTCACCATCCCTTGGAAATGCAGTGCTGGGGTCTATTGCCTCTGTCCAGCCAGCCACATTATCCAGGAACGGGTCCACCATTGCCCAACCTATATCTTCCTGCCTGGCCACATATTCTTTACATGTTTCTCCCGAAATTTGCTTACTTTGACCAGTCCCCATGATCCCTGGCCAATAATATTATTTGACACACACACAATCAAAAGGATTTAGCGTCTAATGGAGGCAAGTTCCAACTAATCTGTCACTAACAACAGCTGTTTCATACACAGTTACATGTAGTCTTCAAAACTGCTAGTTAGGACGAGTATCGGCACTTAAAGTTAGTTGTCTCCACTAGCTCATGCGATAGTAGACACAGGACTTAAATGCCACTGGCTATCATCCACGTATGTGAATGGGGCGTCTTGCATATAAGTACTTATGTCCTTATAATAGAGTAGCAGCAATAAAATATACAATACATATACAATAAGAAATGGTATGCGATAGTGAACATAGGACACAGGTTTTACCTAGTGTGTCTCTATGTCCTTATAATAGAATAGCAATAAAGAGTACAATATATACAGCACAAATAACACAGTAGTTACAATAGTAAGCGATAGTGAACATTACATACAGGTGTTACTTTGCTATCATCTATCCGTGTGTCTGTAATAACTGTATAACTGGAAATGCACATTTTGCTATAGTGAGGAAAGCTTATCCCTATTGAATAAACTAGTTTCCAAGAGATAATATCAAGTAACTTGACCCCAAGGCCTGTACAGAAGGATCAAAGGCTACCAATGTAGATAAGACAGGTGAGACCTGCGCTCCTTCCTGAGGATAGAAAATCAAATGTCATAAAGCTTCAAAAGGACACAGGACAGGACAATGGCATCATAAATCTTCAAAGGGACTCAGATAAGGTCAGTCCTGAGATGGGTCACCAAGATCAGATGGCATTAGGAAAACTCATTTCTTGGACCACAGCGACATCTACAGGCAGTTAACTCAACAGATGAATTGTTATAAACCAGAAGATGAATAGATTTGATTGGCTGGGACTGTCTTCATGGTGTGACTGTTTGGCTATAAATATGTTTTGAGAAGCAGCTTGAAAGAGAGGAAAAAGGAAGGACACATAACACCAACAGGTAATAGACAGACTGCAGCAATCTTCGCATGCACCCACCCACAGGTATTAGTTTATAGTGTAGATAGACTAGAAGAATAGAGCCTTGTACGTTAGACGCTTCTCTCACCACTCATGTATAGATTTGTCATTTAATAAATGTATCCCTTTTTATAAGACTGGTGTAAGTATCATTCTTTAAATAAGGTAAATGTATTATAAGGAAAAGCCTGACACTGATTTTAGTCACTGACCCAATATTAGAAAAGGGGCTTTTTCACATTGGCGAAGCCAGGCAGGTTAGCGTTCCAGTTTTTTTTTTTGAGAAGACAAACTATTGGGGAACCCAGTACAAGCAACAGTTGTGGCGGGACTCGGACGCGAGCACACTGGAAGGCTATATCAGAACAAGAATTCTGGACTGATCCTTGTGAGCAGGTGAGATGGAAGTTATTAACAAATGTGCAAATAATAGTACTATTGAATATGTGTGTAAAGATAATTTAAATGCATTAGAATTATTTAATGATTTGTTGCAACAATTTGAGGATGCTGTTTGTAAAATAAAGAAGTCTGTATTGAATAAGAAAGTTAAGTATAATGGTAATTTAGCTAAACTTATTGTACAGTACAAATGTGCATTGGAAAGGTTAGAATTGTCTCCTGTTTTATCAGAAAAAGATACATGTGTAAACAGTAATTATGCTAAGGAAGAAAAGCATGGTGTTTGTCAGAAAAGTGAATCTAGCCAGACAGAGAATGTAGTTGAACATTCACAGAAAGAAAGAAATGCTACAATAACAACAGATACATTAGGAGAAGGTAAATCCAAGCTACTGCCATTGTTTCCTGTAAATACTACAATAGAGCTGGACAATGCAAATTGTAAAAAAACTATTTCTACCATGTGCCAGGATAGATTAGAAAGTCCACAAACAACAGGGTCTCAGACTATTGGAGAAGAGAGTGTACAGACTCCCTCTGTGCTGACTAGTGCACCAGAAAATCCATATAAAAAGTATGCTAGGAAGATAAAAACTTTAATTCCACCATTTGACCCACAATTGCATATCCTGCATAGTATATTTAATTTTGAGCAACATGTAGCACAGTATAGCTTGGATGATCAGACTGCTTGTTATCTATTTAAGTTCTGGCTGCCAGCATACTACAGTAAAGCACTGCAGCTTTTACAGCAGAATGGGTTATGGGCTGACAAAGAGACACGTGCTAACATGTTGTTAGAACTAACTGCTGTGGATTTAACAGATACATCATTTTTAGACACAGTAGTTCCCCACCCAATGGAAGAGCCATTTGCTTTCTGTAGTAAATTTCATCAATTATACTGTAAACTAAAAGGCACACCAAATTTAGAGATTGGAGATCCCAGAATGTTAAGAATTCTAGCAGGAAAATATGAAGGCATGGATTTTGTTAATAGGAATTTACTGGGTAATGCAAGGAGTTTTAAACAGTTTCTCTGTATGTTGGACGATTGGAGAAAGGAATCAAAATGTAAAAATCTCATGACATCTTTCCATAAGAAGCAATATATGTATGCACCCAGAGCAAATACTTCCCAGGTTTGTTTTATTTGTGGGAAGGGGGGTCATAAAAGGAAATACTGTTGGTAATGGGCTATGTGAGAACTGGTCTGGAATATGCAGATATCAATTACATCAATAGTATTAAGAAATTATTTCCAAATAAATATGATGTTTCCCATCCAAGAAAGATATCAAATAGGTATCAAGCATGGAAAACTATGTTCTCACCACCTTTAAGAGTAATTTAGCACTTTGAATTAAATAATGATTATAAATAAGGTGGCACAATCAGTGTAACTGTTATTTGTTCTATGTCCTGACACTATTTTTCTTTTGTTTTTCAGGAAACATTAAAAGGAACAAACTCTGTTATTGCAGGCTGTTCTGAAATAAATAAAAAAAGTTTACCTGTGTATAGATAAGAAATGCTATCTGTGTTAGAGTCATGCCATATGTTGACCTTAACAATAAATTGTTTGCAAACAATTTGATTCATATTTAGGCCTAAATATGTATGGCAGCCAATTGAAAAATTTGATTAATCTAATATTTTATTTTTATTTTGTTTTTCTCTGCATGAGTGTGACATGTTTTATTTCTTGCAGGACATATTGGGCATCAGGTTTATTTTATTTCTTTCATGTAATTAGCAAGAGTCCATGAGCTAGTGATGTATGGGATATGCATTCCTACCAGGAGGGGCAAAGTTTCCCAAACCTTAAAATGCCTATAAATACACCCCTCACCACACCCACAAATCAGTTTTACAAACTTTGCCTCCTATGGAGGTGGTGAAGTAAGTTTGTGCTAGATTCTACGTTGATATGCGCTCCGCAGCAAGTTGGAGCCCGGTTTTCCTCTCAGTGTGCAGTGAATGTCAGAGGGATGTGAAGAGAGTATTGCCTATTTGAATGCAATGATCTCCTTCTACGGGGTCTATTTCATAGGTTCTCTGTTATCGGTCGTAGAGATTCATCTCTTACCTCCCTTTTCAGATCGACGATATACTCTTATATTTACCATTACCTCTGCTGATTCTCGTTTCAGTACTGGTTTGGCTTTCTACAAACATGTAGATGAGTGTCCTGGGGTAAGTAAATCTTATTTTCTGTGACACTCTAAGCTATGGTTGGGCGCTTTTTTTATAAAGTTCTAAATATATGTGTTCAAACATTTATTTGCCTTGACTCAGGATGTTCAACATTCCTTATTTTCAGACAGTCAGTTTCATATTTGGGATAATGCATTTGAATCAATAATTTTTTCTTACCTTAAAAAATTTGACTTTTTCCGTGTGGGCTGTTAGGCTCGCGGGGGCTGAAAATGCTTCATTTTATTGCGTCATTCTTGGCGCTGACTTTTTTGGCGCAAATTTTTTTTTTTCTGTTTCATACGTGTCGCCGGAAGTTGCGTCATTTTTGACGTTCTTTTACGTCAAAAGTGTCGGCGTTCCGGATGTGGCGTCATTTTTGGCGCCAAAAGCATTTAGGCGCCAAATAATGTGGGCGTCTTATTTGGCGCTAAAAAAATATGGGCGTCACTTTTGTCTCCACATTATTTAAGTCTCATTATTTATTGCTTCTGGTTGCTAGAAGCTTGTTCACTGGCATTTTTTTCCCATTCCTGAAACTGTCATTTAAGGAATTTGATCAATTTTGCTTTATATGTTGTTTTTTTCTATTACATATCGCAAGATGTTCCACGTTGCAACTGAGTCAGAAGATACTTCAGGAAAATCGCTGCCCCGTGCTGGAGCTACCAAAGCTAAGTGTATCACTTTTGGTATCTGTTCCTTCAGCTGTTGTTTGTATTAAATGTTATGACAAACTTGTTAATGCAGATAAAATTTCCTTTAGTACTGTTACATTACCTGTTGCTGTTCCGTCAACATCTAATACTCAGAGTGTTCCTGATAACATAAGAGATTTTTGTTTCTAAATCCATTAAGAAGGCTATGTCTGTTATTTCTCCTTCTAGTTTACATAAAAGTCTTTTAAAACTTCTCTTTTTTCAGATGAATTTTTAAATGAACATCATCATTCTGATACTGATAATGGTTCTTCTGGTTCAGAGGTTTCTGTCTCAGAGATTGATGCTGATAAATCTTTGTATTTGTTCAAGATGGAATTTATTTGTTCTTTATTTAAAGAAGTATTAATTGCATTAGAAATAGAGGATTCTGGTCCTCTTGATACTAAAACTAAACGTTTAAATAAGGTTTTTATATCTCCTGTAGTTATTCCAGAAGTGTTTCCTGTCCCTGATGCTATTTCTGAAGTAATTTCCAGGGAATGGAATAATTTGGGTAATTCATTTACTCCTTTTAAAACGTTTTAAGCAATTATATCCTGTGCCATCTGACAAATTAGAGTTTGGGACAAAATCCCTAAGGTTAATGGGGCTGTCTCTACTCCTGCTATATTTTTAGCGGATGTTGCTGTAGTTCAACTTTTTGGTTAGAAGCTTTAGCGCAACAAGTAACAGATCATAATTCTCATAGCATTATTATTCTATAACATGCTAATTATTTTATTTGTGATGCCATCTTTGATATCATTAGAATTGATGTCAGGTATATGTCTCTAACTATTTTAGCTAGAAGAGCTTTATGGCTTAAAACTTGGAATGCTGATATGTCTTCTAAGTCAACTTTGCTATCCCTTTCTTTCCAAGGTAATAAATTATTCGGTTCTCAGTTGGATTCTTTTATCTCAACTGTTACTGGAAGGAAGGGAACTTTTTTACCACAGGATAAAAAATCTGAGGTAAATTTAGGTCTAATAATCGTTTTCGTTCCTTTCCTCACAACAAGGAACAAAAGCCTGATCCTTCATCCTCAGGAGCGGTATCAGTTTGGAAACCTTCTTCACTTTGGAATATATCCAAGCCTTATAGAAACCCAAAGCCAGCTCCTAAGTCCCCATGAAGGTGCGGCCCTCATTCCAGCTCAGCTGGTATGGGGCAGTTTACGTTCTTTTCAAAGAAATTTGGATCAATTCCGTTCACAATCTCTGGTTTCAGAACATTGTTTCAGAAGGGTACAGAATTGGCTTCAAGTTAAGGCCTCCTGCAAAGAGATTTTTTTCTTTCCCGTGTCCCAGTAAACCCAGCAAAGGCTCAAGCATTTCTGAAATGTGTTTCAGATCTAGAGTTGGCTGGAGTAATTATGCCAGTTCCAGTTCTGGAACAGGGGCTGGGGTTTTATTCTATCTCTTCATTGTACCAAAGAAGGTCAATTCCTTCAGACCAGTTCCGGATCTATCAATATTGAATCGTTATGTAAGGATACCAACATTCAAGATGGTAGCTGTAAGGACTATCCTGCCTTTTGTTCAGCAAGGGCATTATATCTCTACAATAGATTTACAGGATGCATATCTGCATATTCCGATTCATCCAGATCACTTTTAGTTTCTGAGATTCTCTTTTTTAGACAAGCATTGCCAGTTTTGTGGCTCTACCGTTTGGCTTAGCATCAGCTCCAAGAATTTTTACAAAGGTTCTCGGTGCCCTTCTGTCTGTATTCATAGAACAGGGTATTGGTATTTCCTTATTTGGACGATATCTTGGTACTTGCTCAGTCTTCACATTTAACAGAATCTCATGCGAATCGACTTGTGTTGTTTCTTCAAGATCATGGTTGGAGGATCAATTTACCAAAAAGTTCATTGATTCCTCAGACAAGGGTAACCTTTTTAGGTTTCCAGGTAGATTCAGTGTCTATGACTCTGTCTTTGTCAGACAAGAGAAGTCTAACATTGATATCAGCTTGTCAAAACCTTCAGTCACAATCATTCCCTTTGGTAGCCTTATGCATGGAAATTTTAGGTCTTATGACTGCTGCATCGGACGCGATCTCCTTTGCTCATTTTCACATGCGACCTCTTCAGCTCTGTATGCTGAACCAATGGTGCAGGGATTACACAAAGATATCTCAATTAATATCTTTAAAACCGATTGTACGACACTCTCTGACGTGGTGGACAGATCACCATCGTTTAGTTCAGAGGGCTTCTTTTTGTTCTTCCGACCTGGACTGTAATTTCAACAGATGCAAGTCTTACAGGTTGGGGAGCTGTGTGGGGGTCTCTGACGGCACAAGGGGTTTGGGAATCTCAGGAGGTGAGATTACCGATCAATATTTTGGAACTCTGTGCAATTTTCAGAGCTCTTCAGTATTGGCCTCTTCTGAAGAGAGAGTCGTTCATTTGTTTTCAGACAGACAATGTCACAACTGTGGCATACATCAATCATCAAGGAGGGACTCACAGTCCTCTGGCTATGAAAGAAGTATCTCGAATTCTGGTTTGGGCGGAATCCAGCTCCTGTCTAATCTCTGCGGTTCATTTCCCAGGTATAGACAATTAGGAAGCGTCGTCAAACGTTGTATCCGGGCGAATGGTCTCTTCACCCAGAGGTATTTCTTCAGATTGTTCAAATGTGGGAACTTCCAGAAATAGATCTGATGGTTTCTCATCTAAACAAGAAACTTCCCAGGTATCTGTTCAGACCCCGGGATCCTCAGGCGGAGGCAGTGAATGCATTATCACTTCCTTGGAAGTATCATCCTGCCTATATCTCTCCGCCTCTAGTTCTTCTTCCAAGAGTAATCTCCAAGATTCTGAAGGAATGCTCGTTTGTTCTGCTGGTAACTCCAGCATGGACGGATTCTTTTTCGGATGGCCTCTTGCCAACCGTGGGCTCTTCTGTTAAGACCAGACCTTCTGTCGCAAGGTCCTTTTTTCCATCAGGATCTCAAATCTTTAAATTTAAGGGTATGGAGATTGAACGCTTGATTCTTGGTCAAAGAGGTTTCTCTGACTCTGTGATTAATACTATGTTACAGGCTCATAAATCTGTATCTAGAGAGATATATTATGGAGTCTGGAAGACTTATATTTCTTAGTGTCTTCTCATCATTTTTCCTGGCATTCTTTTAGAATTCCGAGAATTTTTTTTTTTTTTTACAGTTTCTTTAGGATGGTTTAGATAAAGCAGAGCTTTCCAAACTTGTTCTGTTAGTGACACACTTTTTAGACCTACATCATTTCGCGACACAGTAATTCAGTTGTACTAGCAAACAGGAGGTGAAACTAACTTGTTTTAATTGTTACAGACACATACATAAATGATATAATAATTAAATGTATTTACAAGTAACAGTATGTATGTGCAAGAATTAAAAAAAGTTTAATAACACCAATAGCTACTTGCTATTTTAATGGGATGTATGAGGTTAATGGGATGAACACAATTTCTGAATATTTGGTGGAATATTAGATAAAGATACTCGTATTTCATCATCAAGCATTTTTAAGCTTCCACTTCCTATCCATATATCAAGAGCAGGAGCAGCAATGCACTACTGGGAGCTAGTTGCCAAAAAAAACCCACTGACTTCAGCTCAGCATTTAAGCTGCTGCCCTCAGAGCTCGGTGAGTCCGATTGACTACTGCCCACACTGCAAACACACTGCTGTCCCACTCACTGACAACACATGCAGTCACGAGCCAATTAAGGAGACTACACGTGCAGTCAGGAGCCAATGGGAAAAGTTTCAGTTCCCACTGAGCTGCGCCAATAGGTTAAGATGATCTGTATCCCCCTAGGGATCAATCACATGTCAACCATGTGATATGCGTAGCAGGCAGGCGGAAGGTCAGAAACCCCAAAAACAAATTGTGAAGAAGCAGGGATACACCTACACACTGCTGCCGACACACTAGTGTGTCCCGACACACAGTTTGGAAAGCACTGAGATAAAGGTTTGTCCGCAAGTTCCTTGACAGGACAAATCTCTGCCCTTTCTGTTCTTTTTCACAGAAAGATTGCTAATCTTCCTGATATTCATTGTTTTGTACAAGACTTGGTTCGTATAAAACCTGTCATTCAGTCAGTTTCTCCTCCTTGGAGTTTGAATTTGGTTCTGGGGGCTCTTCTAGCTCCTCCTTTTGAACCCATGCATTCATTTGGACATTAAACTTCTTTCTTGGAAAGTTTTGTTTCTTTTGGCCATCTCTTCTGCCAGAAGAGTCTCTGAATTATCTGCTCTTTCTTGTGAGTCTCCTTTTCTGATTTTTCATCAGGATAAGGCGGTGTTGCGAACTTCTTTTGAATTTTTTCCTAAGGTTGTGTATTCTAACAACATTAGTAGAGAAATTGTGGTTCCTTCATTATGTCCTAATCCTAAGAATTCTAAGGAGAAATCATTGCATTCTTTGGATGTTGTTAGAGCTTTGTATTATTATGTTGAAGCTACTAAGTCTTTCCGAAAGACTTCTAGTCTATTTTTCATCTTTTCTGGTTCTAGAAAAAGCCAGAAAGCTTCTACCATTTCTTTGGCATCTTGGTTGAAATCTTTAATTCATCATGCCTATGTCGAGTCGGGTAAAACTCCGCCTCAAAGGATTACAGCTCATTCTACTAGGTCAGTTTCTACTTCCTGGGCGTTTAGGAATGAAGCTTCGGTTGATCAGATTTGCAAAGCAGCAACTTGGTCCTCTTTGCATACTTTTACTAAATTCTACCATTTTGATGTGTTTTCTTCTTCTGAAGCAGTTTTTGGTAGAAAAGTACTTCAGGCAGCGGTTTCAGTTTGAATCTTCTGCTTATGTTTTCATTAAACTTTATTTTGGGTGTGGATTATTTTCAGCAGGAATTGGCTGTCTTTATTTTATCCCTCCCTCTCTAGTGACTCTTGCGTGGAAAGATCCACATCTTGGGTAGTCATTATCCCATACGTCACTAGCTCATGGACTCTTGCTAATTACATGAAAGAAAACATAATTTATGTAAGAACTTACCTGATAAATTCATTTCTTTCATATTAGCAAGAGTCCATGAGGCCCACCCTTTTTGTGGTGGTTATGATTTTTTTGTATAAAGCACAATTATTCCAATTCCTTATTTTATATGCTTTCGCACTTTTTTTTTATCACCCCACTTCTTGGCTATTCGTTAAACTGATTTGTGGGTGTGGTGAGGGGTGTATTTATAGGCATTTTAAGGTTTGGGAAACTTTGCCCCTCCTGGTAGGAATGTATATCCCATACGTCACTAGCTCATGGACTCTTGCTAATATGAAAGAAATGAATTTATCAGGTAAGTTCTTACTTAAATTATGTTTTTTTATTTATTTTTCTCTTTTGTTTAGGTCTTTTAATTATAATTTTCTTTATTCACAGGTGAAGAGATTGGAACTGCACATGTATGTTACATTTGTCATTTTTATGTTATGTTTGTGTCATTTGTATGATGTTCAGTGTCTCCCTCTGTTTGTAATTTTGTTTTTTGTTTTGTTTGTTCTTTATACAAAGAGGGGTAAGGACAAGAGGTCTAATAAAGATAAGAGCAAAACAAATCATTGAGCATTAGTATGGTTTACTGGTGCTCTTTATTTTTAATATCCTTGCTTATTTTGTTCTCCAACTATTTAAAAAAAAAAAAAAAAAAAAATAACGTTCATTTTTTTTTAGATTTAGATTTTCTACATGCAATTGAATGTATGCATGGGTAGGGTTTCAGATTTATTTATTTAATTTGTTTTTAAACGAGAGACCACCATTTGTTTTTCTAGGTAGTTTGAAAACTTGTTTTACAACAAATAGATTAATACACATTACAAAGGATTCAGATACGTGTTTACAAGCAGGAAACTTAGGGGGAAAACTAAATTTTATATTGAATTGATTATTATTTTTGTTTGTCTTTAAAAGTTGATCAGTAGTGTTTTATTTTATGGGGGTAAAATGTTGTTTTTACCTCCATAAAAAGGGGGGGGGGTGTTCACATTTCACTTTACTTTGTCTTTGATATCATCCAGACAATCCCTTTCTCAGCCAGGGTGTGCACATAAGTGAGTTTTATAACACTGGATAAGGGATTTAACAAATGATAAGGTTGAATTTTTAAACAAATTGAGAAACATAGTTTAAGAGATATTGTGGTGAAAGATACACTTCTCTCCATTTGCAGACACTTTTCCATACAGCTCAAGCATATCTTTTTGAACTAAATATCTAATAGCATGGTTGACTACAGTGAAACAAGACAAAATGATCCCTTACATTCCTCAAAGTTAAAAACATCTTGTGTATGTGCTGGTTTAAGTCTCACTTGGGCAAAAATTAGTTTGAGCAAAAGTCCTTGGGTGGTACTGATATTCATCATGGTTTGTTTGTTTTATTATGATTTTTAAACATCTATCCCAAAACATATTATTCAATGCTGTCATAGAGGATACTAAATTTGGTTTAACATAAATAAATAAAATGTCATGTGATCAGGGGGTTGTCAGAAGATGCTTAGATACAAGGTAATTACAGAGGTAATGGGTAATAAAGGGATTATCTATCTTTTAAAACAACAAATATTCTGGTGTTGACTGTTGACAGAAAAGACCTAATGTTGTTTATCACAATGGGTGTGATTATTATGATGATTACATAACATAATTTATAAAAGGAGTGGGTGGTTTGGTATCTGTCTGTAAATAAGAAAAAATACACAGTTTGTGATGGGTTGTTATTTTGTATTTCCAAACTATATTGTGTTACATACAAACACACACAACAATCTGCAATTGCTCAGATGTCAGGAGATGCTAACATTATTTAAAGAGACACTAAAATCAAAATTAGTTCATTTTTGGAAGACTTTTCAATTTACCTCCATTTTCAGATTATATAGTCTTTTTATATGCACATTTTTGGGGGGACCATGAGCAGATGTGCATGGTCACAGTATATGTAAACTATTCTGTGATTGGCTGATAGCTGTTACATAATACAAGGGTAGTCAAATGAAAAAAATAACAATAATAATAATGATAATAAATTCTGCATGAAGTGATAGAATTCATTTAAGTTATGTGAATACATGATTTTCAAGGAAGTGTTGTGTTTTATTGAGATCATGATGCTGCTCCCACTGACTAATTTTTAACAATTTGAGTAGTGTTTCATTTTTTTTTTATCATGTCTGCTAGACAACTGGGTTACCTGTGTAGCAATAAAGCATTATGCTATGTAAATGGTGTAATGTAGGAATGAGAAAAGGAGTTCTAGGTTTGATCTGATTTATATTGCTGCTGAATTTGTATCTATATCCATCCAACATAAATTTAATTTAAATGTTGTGTTAATTATGAGACATGCATTGCACATTTTGTGATGCATCCATTTAATGAAACTCAGTATGTTTTATACTGCAATTAGAAAACAAATAACACTTTATTATTGATAGTAGACGTTGGTTCAGTAACAAAAATAAGCTCCTTGCATGGTCAATGAAATTTAGCATAATTCAAATAATTGTGTTCCATGTTTAAATCACAGGTACATTTAAACTGACATTTTAATTAATTTTGGTAATGTATGTTGTGTAACAACTTTACAGTGCATTTAAACAGTCAGAGGTCATGGTTGTGTTTTGTTGTCAACCTTTAAGATTACACAAAGAAATAAGCCCAACAACAAAATGGAAATCTATTGTGTGGTATATTAATGTAAATTATGAATTGCAAATAAACTGTGTGTGATAGGGTCCATTCTATTTTTGTAGACCCTTCATTGCCCCTTTTGTGAACTATGAGGTCCATATTGTTTCTATCATTTGTATTTGTATTCTATAGAGTGCTGAATTGTTTAATATCCAAGGCTAGACATAATTTAGATATACACTTTAGATATGTCAATACGTTTTTCCTCATAACTGAGCTCTATAACCAGATATTGCCATACACTACACCGATAAAGCCACAGATCTGAAGAGGACACAAGGACAAAGATCAATAATGGTTTTTCTATTGCAACACAAAGGATACATGTGTGTCATTCAGACACAAAGAGGGGATGTAATAACTGTATAACTGGAAATGCACATTTTGCTATAGTGAGGAAAGCTTAACCCTATTGAATAAACTAGTTTCCAAGAGATAATATCAAGTAACTTGACCCCAAGGCCTGTACAGAAGGATCAAAGGCTACCAATGTAGATAAGACAGGTGAGACCTGCGCTCCTTCCTGAGGATAGAAAATCAAATGTCATAAAGCTTCAAAAGGACACAGGACAGGACAATGGCATCATAAATCTTCAAAGGGACTCAGATAAGGTCAGTCCTGAGATGGGTCACCAAGGTCAGATGGCATTAGGAAAACTCATTTCTTGGACCACAGCGACATCTACAGGCAGTTAACTCAACAGATGAATTGTTATAAACCAGAAGATGAATGGATTTGATTGGCTGGGACTGTCTTCATGGTGTGGCTGTTTGGCTATAAATATGTTTTGAGAAGCAGCTTGAAAGAGAGGAAAAAGGAAGGACACATAACACCAACAGGTAATAGACAGACTGCAGCAATCTTCGCATGCACCCACCCACAGGTATTAGTTTATAGTGTAGATAGACTAGAAGAATAGAGCCTTGTACGTTAGACGCTTCTCTCACCACTCATGTATAGATTTGTCATTTAATAAATGTATCCCTTTTTATAAGACTGGTGTAAGTATCATTCTTTAAATAAGGTAAATGTATTATAAGGAAAAGCCTGACACTGATTTTAGTCACTGACCCAATATTAGAAAAGGGGCTTTTTCACAGTGTCATTAGGTTTCCCTTCAACACCGTAAATGGGGCGTTTTACACCTGCGTCTATGTACTTATAATAGAATATCAACAATGAGACAAGAAAAACATATAACATGAATAGCAAGCAACATATAACACAAATGGCAAGCAGCATATAACACAAATAGCAAGCAGTAAGATACTGGTTTTAACCAAGACTTCAGAGGGCCAAATTATACCTTAACTTTAACTCCAGAGGTCTCCCGTAGACAATTTACCCACCCCATGGTCTACCACAAGACTAATCCCCTATATAAGTAGGTGGGTTTTAATAGGCCACCAACATGGTAAAAATTAAGTCACAATATATAGACAAAATTACTCACCCCCTTGGGAGCACTTGAGCCACATCCCACTTCTGACGCCAGATTGTTGGGCACAACGAGGATTTCTTCCCAGGGAACAACAAGTTTGCAATGCTGAGTCTTGGAAAAACAATGATCTTCGGAATTCCGGGAACAATTACCAAAATAACACACCAGGCAGGTTGTCATTACCAAATGCTCGTTTATTCTGGGTCATAACCCTTGCTTAAATAGCCCTGGGTGCACGTATGCATCCTATACTTAACAAATTACCATTGGCTAAACAAATCACCTTATGGCTCCATGACCCTATTCATGACCCAATTTGGTATGTAGCATAATATAGCATAACATAGTACAAGATGACATGTATTGGAGGAGGGTAAAAAGGAAATGGACGTTTGTGGTTAGAGCAAAATATAGGTTAGCTCTGCATGAGACAAGGTGTGTTGGAGGAGGGTGAAAGGAAATGAACTTGTGGTTACAGAGAATAATGTATGCAATATGTATTTTTAGCAGAGCGTTGTAGAGAAAGGGGAAGTGTTAAAGGACATAGCTTGTAAGAAAAATAAAAAAGGCACAGAATATTATATTAGAGCAAAATTACAAATAGTGTGAAATAAGTACATAACATAGGTAATGTGTACTGAACGAATAGGTAATATTACCTGACAATTATATATATACACACAAAATTGATATGATAGAAAATGACACAATAAAATTCAATGGCTGATTAACAAGAGTTTAAGTCATGTGAAGTGGCACAAAGATATAGATGGATAGTTTGATCCCAGAAAGTTATAAAAGTACCTGGAGAGTCCTCTAACTCTACGTTTAGAGTGAGGTGATTGAAAAAAGCCTTTACTTAGTATTAATGGATCTGCTCTCATTTATGGGATTATCGTAATCCTGATGGTGGTCGTCAAACACAGGTGAGCTCTGGAGCTCAAATTTTGCGAGCCATTTGAGTGGGGGAGCTTGTACCAAGTGGATGAAGTCCGCTGTGAGTCTTGCTTCTCTCTGTGTCTCCTTTACTAAAGCGACGGGCTGTTGTGTTAATCTCTGATCTTTCGTGTGTACTTCCGGTTTGGTCTTTGGTGACGTCACTGAGGTTCCGTTATTCCGTAGTTTCGTATAGCTGAATAAGTGGTCTTGCTATATAGGGTATTTTTACTGCAGTGTATAGTCCCCTATAAGCAATCAGGGTGCACTGATGGTCTGATCCTTGTTCTTCAGAGTCTGCACAGAGTTGTGCAAATGAAGGGGCGATGTGTCCGGTGTTTCATACAAAGCCACAGTGTGGCTAGGGTGTCATAAAATTCACAGGATAAAGGTGGTTAACTCGTTCAACGTGTTTCACCCCACGCTTGGGGCTTTTTCAAGAATGAGTTAACACTTAAGATAGCCATCTACTTGAAGCCCTAGTCTGTTGCTGATAGGTTAATTAACCGTGGGTGTGTGATTTTAGATCCTATCACTGCCTCAAGTCTTAAGGTGGAATATGTCTGTTGTCGGTTCCCAAGTTTTTAAGGTAGAATTTCATAAGTCTGTAAATTACATATTAATGTGAATCCTCACCCGGAATCCTTGTTTTCACAGGCATTAATATGTCTTCAAAAATTCTTATTCTCTCACAGTAAACAATTACTTATTCTCTTACAGTGGACAATTATAGTACATAAGTCGGGAATAAACAGAATTGAGTTGAACATTGTGACAAAAAAAGTGAACAATATGGTTTATGGTTGAAAATCCTATATTACTAAATCATCCCAGGATAATGGGATGGGCCTCTAGGAGTAAAGGTATATATTAATGGCACTTAGAGGTCTGAAAAAAACATCTATTTACCTGGAAGATCTGTATTAGAAACAATAGCTTTAATAATGTTTTATTAATTTATGTATTAATAATTCGCACTACTTAGTGTAGGACCTTGGATATTAATCATACATAAAAGGTGTAATATCTAGTTCTGAGTTAAGTCCACGTGAGTGTAGGGTCTTCATTCTATAAATAAACTGTGCTTCTTTCTTAAGGAGTTTATTTTCGTAGTTCCCACCCCTCCAGTCTGCGTTTACCTTAACTATACCCCAGAATGTTAGGTCTTTTAATCTGTTGTTATGTGCTTCTTTAAAGTGTCTATATAGATGTGTGTCCTTATCACACTTTTCTATAATCCAGATATGTTCTCGTATTCTCTCTCTGAGAGTCCTAGTTGTCTCTCCTAAATATTGTTTTTTGCAACTGCATTGAATTAGGTAAATTACCCCTTTATCTGTACATTTGATAGTGTCTTTAATTATAAATTTCTCTTCAGTTTGAGTGGATGAAAATAAGAAGTTTTTCTTTATATTGTAATAAACTATCCCTATTCATTGTTCTAACTTGTTCCAAATCTTTCGTGATGGACCCTTCACTATATCCCCTATCTGAAAACTTCTTGCTAAGAATTTGTGCTTGTTCTTCATAGCTCATCAGTGTTGTGCAATTCTTACGTATCCTAAGAAATTGGGATTTCGGTATATTTTCTTTCCACCTAGTAAGGTGGCAGCTATCTGCATGAATGAAGTTGTTAGAATCTACTTCTTTGAAAAAGGAAACAAGGATTCCGGGTGAGGATTCACATTAATATGTAATTTACAGACTTATGAAATTCTACCTTAAAAACTTGGGAACCGACAACAGACATATTCCACCTTAAGACTTGCGGCAGTGATAGGATCTAAAATCACACACCCACGGTTAATTAACCTATCAGCAATAGACTAGGGCTTTAAGTAGATGGCTATCTTAAAGGGCCATAATACCCAAATGTTTAAACACTTGAAAGTGATGCAGCATAGCTGTAAAAAGCTGACTAGAAAATATCTCCTGAACATCTCTATGTAAAAAAGAAAGATATTTTACCTCAAAAGTTCCTCAGTAGCCACCTCCCATTGTAAAGGATTTCTAAGCAGCATTTTAGTGTGTCTGTCCTAGGACAGGTTAGGGGATGAGCCTTGTGAACTCTCATATTATTTCACCAATCAGGTAAAGGATGCTTACTATGAAATCTCATGAGAGTTAAGTCAAATCTCATGAGATCACAGTAAGAGTTCATGACCTCAGCACTGCTGATGCTGATTGGCTGCTGTTTATTTCTTCATTTTTTTTTTATTTTTACCTGCAGCTAGGAGCAGCTGAGTATAACTTTTTACACAGAACTTACTCTGCTGAGCTGAGGAGATTGTGAAGTAAAATATCTTCCTTTTTTACATAGAGATGCTCAGGTGATATTTTCCTGTCAGCTTTTTACAGTTATACTGTATCAGTTTCAAGTGATTTAGCATATGAGTATTATGTCCCTTTAAGTGTTAACGCATTCTTGAAAAAGCCCCAAGCGTGGGGTGAAACGCATTGCACGAGTTAACCACCTTTATCCTGTGAATTTTATGACACCCTAGCCACACTGTGGCTTTATATGAAACACCGGACACATCGCCCCTTCATTTGCACAACTCTGTATAGACTCTGAAGAACAAGGATCAGACCATCAGTGCACCCTGATTGCTTATAGGGGACTGTACACTGCAGTAAAAATACCCTATATAGCAAGACCACGTATTCAGCTATACGAAACTACGGAATAACGGAACCTCAGTGACGTCACCAAAGACCAAACTGGAAGTACACACGGAGGATCGGAGATTAACACAACAGCCCGTCGCTTGGGTAAAGGAGACACAGAGAGGAGCAAGACTCACAGCGGACTTTATCCACTTGGTACAAGCTCCTCCACTCAAACGGCTCGCAAAATTTGAGCTCCAGAGCTCACCTGTCTTTGACGACCACCGTCAGGATTACGATAATCCCATAAATGAGAGCGGATCCATTAATACTAAGTAAAGACTTTTTTTCAATCACCTCACTCTAAATGTAGAGTTAGATGACTCTCCAGGTACTTTTATAACTTTCTGGGATCAACGTATCCATCTATATCTTTGTTCCACTTCACATGACTTAAACTCTTGTTAATCAGCCATTGAATTGTATTGTGTCATTTTTTTATCATATCAGTTTTGTGTGTATATATATATTTATTCTTTATTTATTTTTTAAACTACTCATTTGTAAACACACTCGTTGTTTGAGATATATCACTGGACGTCCAGATTATTAGATTTTATTATATAGATTTTATTATATATATTGTTTTTGTGCTGCTAAAATAAACACATTTATTTTCTTTCAACCCATACTGAATCTTGCAATATTGTATTACATAGAGAGTTAACTCAGTCTCTCTTTTATATTAGTTGTTTATTGGCATTTGGTCAGATAGGCACCTATTTAGCTAGACACTATTGTAATCTGCTTTTTTCGAGCTAGTCCTTAGTGTCTCCTACATATATTTGCTTATTTTACTCTTATGCTAATTTTATGCCAATCACACACGATTAATACTTAATATTTGATACATAATTCTCTCTGGATACATATCCTCTTATAGACTTAAACCCTAGCTCCACAGCGCCAGTATATATCCTTTCTCTTTTACCTTGGTCTACTAGGGGTATCTTATTGGGGTACCCATTTATACTTGGCTTTTAGGGATCCTTAGTGCCTACTTATTCCCTTTGTATCAAGAGCACAAGTGTTAGGTATATTTATACCATGTAATACTGCTTTTTACTATATAATGATATACAATGTTTTTTCATGCAAATAAAAAGTGATTGGAATCCAGACCAGTATTTTGTGTGTTTTGTATAATTAAAAACCCAATATCACAGAATAATTAGGTAAACGTCATCAAATACAGAAGCCAAATCTGACAGTGAAAGTTAAACGCTGATAATTCAGATAGAGCAGCAATTTTACCTAACTTTCCAATTTACTTCTATTATCTAATTTGTTTTGTTCTTTTGGTATCCTTTGTTATCGTGTAAACCTAGGAGGCTAATATTATATGAGCTTACAGGCGTGCACGTGTATTTAGTAGCAGTGTTTGTAACTATGTATAACAATGCAATAAATGTTCTTGCAAACACTGCTGTCTGAAGATACGTGCACGCTCCTGAGTTAACCTTGGATTATTCTTTAATAAAGGATACTAAGAGAACTAAGCACAAATTATAATACAATAAGTAAATTAGAACATTGTTTGAAATGTCATGTTCTATCCAATCCATTTAAAGGGACAGTCAACACTTGCGGTAACATTATTTGATATTGAAAAATAAAACTGAAGATCCGCCTGCACTATACCCCTTCTGCCTTGCTTCTGTACTAATCACCGTCGCTAACTTCTTTAATACCAGGTAAATATGGCAGCCGAGCTCCCCCCACCGTTACGTAGCTGCCTTCTTCTTCAAATGATCAGCAAATCAGAATCCAATCCTTGGTTAGAAATTGCACGCGCTTGCAAGGCAGAAGGGGTATAGTGCAGGCGGATCTATGGTTTTTATTTTTCAATATCAAATAATGTTACCGCAAGTGTTGACTGTCCCTTTAAGTTTATTTTTGACTTTACTGTCCCTTTAAAAGTACATAAAACAATGTCAAATTAACCCCCGACCTTCACCAACCCAGATCATTATGCTACTTTCTAAGCCCTTGAAGGCTGCCTCTTATCTGAATGGATTTGACAGTTTTTCACAGCTAGAGGGTGTTAATTAATGCTCATGCACGTGGAGTTATTTAAGAATCAGCACTTATTGCCTTAAATGCAAGTTTGTCAAAAGAGCTGAGGGATCTGACAAAAAAACACATCACCATTTGTACTTATAAATACAAAATACAAAGCGTAATTGTTGTGGTGTTTTCTTGGAAAATAACCTGAACATGGGCGTTCCATGAGCGTGTATGACATTGTCTCTCAAATCCCAACGTATTTATCTAAACATTTCCGCCCTTCATCTCTCACTGTTTTTCTCACAAATAAAAAGGCGGCGAGGTTGTGACAAAATACTGATAATACTTAATACACAAATAGAAAGACACCTGAATATGAAAATATAGGTGACAGTAAGATGCGCATCTTTTTTTCTTTTAAATTGTTTATTTTCAATATTAACAAAAAAGATAGATAATAAACAGATATAAGTTGGATAATAAATGAAATAAATTAATTTGCCATGCAGGGCGGATAAATCAAACATCATTTTAACATGGTCTTCACCTGATGCAATCCAAGTTTCATTAAGAATTTATCTATGTAAAGAAAATGAAATAACTTCCAGCCAGATTACGAGTTTTGCGTTATGAGTGGCTCGGTAATAACTTGCAAGTTATTGTCACCGCTCACTTTTAAGAGCGCTGCTATTACAGGTTTGCAATAACCCGGCGTTTGCGGGCGATATGGCTTTGAGCTGCTGTTACGTGCTCATGCACGAATTCCCCATAGACATCAATGGGGAGAGCCGGCAAAAAAAAAAGCCTAACACCTGCAATCGCGGAACGTAAAGCTCGTAACGCAGCCCCATTGATGTCTAAGGGGAAAGAAAATGTATGTTTAAACCTAACACCCTAACATAAACCCCAAGTCTAAACACCCCTAATCTGCCACTCCCAACATCGCCGACACCTAAAAGAAAAATAGAGAAAAAAAGAGCGCCCAAAAACGCATCTAAGTGCAGACTGTCTGTCTGTGACATAAAACACACATAAGAATCACACTCACAATTTAAAAGATTAAAACATGCGGTGTATAATATCACCCAATGAGTTCTCTTTTCCTCCTGCTTTACTAGCGTGGCGTGCGGCGTCAGTGACCCAGCTGTCTGTAGGTGTGTTGGGATTTAACCAATCCGGTAGTCACTTCCGTAACTCAACCCTCCGCCGACACCTACATTACACTTATTAACCCCTAATCTGCCACCCCAATGTCGCTGACACCTACATAAATTTATTAACCCCTAATCTGCCGCCCCCAATGTCGCCGCCGTCACTATACTAAAGTTATTAACCCCTAAACATAACCCTAAGTCTAACCCTAACGTATCCCTAACACCCACTAACTTTAACCTAATTAAAATAATTCCAAATAAAAATTACAATTATTACATAAATGATTCCTATTTAAAACTAAATACTTACCTGTAAAATAATACCTAAGCTAGCTACAATATAACTAATAGCTATATTATATCTAGCTTATGTTTTATTTTTATTTCACAGGTAAGTTTGTATTTATTTTAACTAGGTTGATTAGTTAGTAAATAGTTATTAACTATTTACTAACTACCTAGTAAAAATAAATACAATTTTACCTGTGAAATAAAACCTAACATCACCTGTCTTACAGTTAAACCTAACATTGCACTAAAATTAAATAAATTACATTAATGAAATACAATTAACTAAATTACAAAAAAAACACTAAGTTACACAAAATAAAAAATAAATTATCAAATATTTAAACTAATTACACATAATCTAATAGCCCTATCAAAATAAAAAAGCTCCCCAAAATAATAAAACCCATAGCCTACACTAAACTGCTAATAGCCCTTAAAAGGGCCTTTTGCGGGGTATTGCCCCAAAGAAATCAGCTCTTTCTTCTACAAGATATGACAAGACACGGATTTCATCCTTACTTGTGGGATATTATCCTCCTGCTAACAGGAAGTGGCAAAGAGCACCAGAGCAGAGCTGTATATATAGCTCCTCCCTTCCCCTCCACCTCCAGTCATTCTCTTTACCTGTGTTATACTAGGAAGGCATGGTAAAGTGAGGTGTTAGTGTTCGTTTCTTCAATCAAGAAGTTTTTTATTTTTAAATGGTACCAGTGAGTACTGTTTCCCTCAGGGGGGTTTGGAAGAAGAATTCTGCCCTGAGGTTGATGATCTTAGCAGCTGTATCTAAGATACCATGTTGGTTACCACAGATCTGAAGGTAATACAGGAGACATCTTCAGTGTGGAGACCGTTTCATGCTGTCTGCAACATTTGAGGTATGTACAGCCTTTTTATTCTGAAGAGACTTGGAATGTCAGAAGATGGCTGAATATGTATTCCCTTTTAGGGAAGGGGTAAGCAGTAGACCTATTTTCATGGGGGGGTGTTACTGATACCTGTTCATTTTTATTTTTGCTGACATTATTGGGCAAGGTTATAATGAGGGCTATGTGCTGCATTTTCATTATGGACATTGGGGATTTATATGTTTACGGTGGTCACATTTTGATCGCTGCATGTTATTTGGGGTTAAGATTACCACATGGCTAGTTTGCTAAACCGCTCCTCCATGCAGTTGTTTGGACCTACTCGGTTATCGGTCCTTATGGGCGGGGCTTATTTTCTTGCGCTTAGATGCACTCTGTATTCTGGCTAGGAGGCAACAGGCTTTAGCTCCGGTGGAGCTTAAACAGAGTTCATTCCTCTCCGGATTGTTGCCGAGTCTTGTCAAAGTACCCTGGGGGCAGGTAATAATAATAATGTATTAGGTGTTACTTATGACAATTTTGAGAGGAGCCTGGAACCTATCTCCCTCACTTCCCATTGACTTACATTATAAACTGGGTTTCAATTTACAATGGTTTCAATTTACAACCATTCCTTCTGGAACCTAACCCCAGCGTAAACTGAGGGCTACAACATCCAAATCTAATTTCTCTGCAGCTGACTGAACGCTTGATTTTATCGAAGCGAGGATTCTCTGATTCGGTCATCAATACTTTGATACAGGCTAGAAAGCCTGTTACTAGAAAAATCTATCATAAGATATGGCGTAAATATCTTTATTGGTGTGAAACCAAGGGTTACTCATGGAGTAAAGTTAGGATTCCTAGGATTCTGTCTTTTCTCCAAGTAGGATTGGAGAAAGGGTTATCAGCAAGTTCCTTAAAGGGACAAATTTCTGCTTTGTCAATTCTGTTTCACAAACGGTAGGCAGATGTGCCAGATGTTCAGTCTTTTTGTCAGGCTCTATCTAGAATTAAGCCTGTATTTAGACCCAATACTCCTCCCTGGAGTTTGAATTTAGTTCTTCGTGTTCTTGAAGGGGTTCCATTTGAACCCATGCATTCCATAGATATCAAATTATTATCTTGGAAAGTTCTGTTGCTATTTCTTCTGCTCGAAGAGTTTCTTAGCTTTCAGCGTTACAGTGTGATTCGCCTTATCTCATTTTTGATAAGGTGGTGTTACGTACCAAACCTGGATTTCTTCCTAAGGTTGTTTCAAATAAGAATATTAATCAGGAAATTGTTGTTCTTTCCTTGTGTCCTAATTTTTCTTCTAAGAAGGAGCGTCTGTTACATAACCTGGACGTGGTCCGTGCCTTGAAGTTTTACTTGCAGGCAACTAAGGATTTCCGTCAATCATCTTTATTATTCATTGTTTATTCTGGAAAGTGTAGGGGTCAGAAAGCTATGGCTACCTCTCTTTCTTTTTGGCTGAGAAGTATCATCCGCCTGGCATATGAGACTGCTGGACAGCAGCCTCCTGAAAGAATTACAGCTCATTCTACTAGGGCTGTGGCTTCCACATGGGCCTTTAAAAACGATGCATCTGTTGAACAGATTTGTAAGGCTGCGATCGTCCCTTCACACTTTTTCCAAATTTTACAAATTTGATACTTTTGCTTCTTCTGAGGCTGTTTTCGGGAGGAAAGTTCTTCAAGCAGTGGTGCCTTCCGTTTAGGTCTCTGTCTTGTCCCTCCCTTTCATCCGTGTCCTGTTGCTTTGGTATTGTATCCCACAAGTATGGATGAAATCCGTGGACTCGTATCTTGTAGAAGAAAAGGAAATTTATGCTTACCTGATAAATTAATTTCTTCAACGATATGAGTCCACGGCCCTCCCTGTCAATTTAAGACAGATTATATTTTTTATTATTTACAACTTAAGTCACCTCTGCATCTTTTAGTTTCTCCTTTCTCTTCCTATAACCTTCGGTCGAATGACTGGAGGTGGAGGGGAAGGGAGGAGCTATATTTACAGCTCTGTTGTGGTGCTCTTTGTCACTTCCTGTTTGCAGGAGGATAATATCCCACAAGTAAGGATGAAATCCGTGGACTCGTCGTATCGTAGAAGAAATAAATTTTTCAGGTAAGCATAAATTTCCTTTTTACCTGTAAAAAAATAAATACAAACAACCCCCCAACAGTAAAACCCATCACCCACACAACCAAACCCACAAATAAAATTCTATCTAAATAAACCTAACCTGTCTTACAGTTAAACCTAACATTACACTAAAATTAAATAACCAGTCAAGGTGAGCTTGGGCACTGAATGGGGACTTGTACATTGCAGTGAGCTCCTGGCTAACATTTACACCAGGGTTACCAGGCTTAATCCAGTGTGTACAGATATACAGGGCAGTAGGATCCGGTGTAATTAATCCCTGTGTGGCCTTTTTCTCGCATGAGACAGTCGGTATAAATAGCTTTAATATAGATATGTTTTGTATAGTGCTACACTGTTCATGACGCCGTGCATTTACTAACTTATGTATTGCTGTGTTGTTACATTTTAAACATTATCTCCACAAACACTGCAGCACACGCTCTGCAAGAATCGCATGTGCTGCCGTTGTATGCATCACAGCAGTGAGCGTGTGCTGCAGATGTGATTCCTTCTAAGTAAGCAGAAAATACACAATAGAACACTATGCTGCGTGTCATGTGACTGGTGTACCTGTGTGTAACGCACGTCACAATATGGCGGCATGCATACACCCATAGAGCACAGGTATACCATTGTTATTGAAAACACTTTTTTTTTTAACAATTTGGGGTAAGATGACAAGTGGGCATAGACATTCATGCTAACTTGATTTTGATTGATTAGAAGGAGCAAGATTTAAGGATTTTAGCAGGCAGGTGTTAAGTGTCCCTTTAAGGGCAATGCCCATCCAAATGCCCTTTTCAGGGCAATGGGGAGCTTAGGTTTATTTAGATAGGATTTTATTTGGGGGGTTGGTTGTGTGGGTGGTGGGTTTTACTGTTGGGGGGTTGTTTATTTTTTTACAGGTAAAAGAGCTGATTTCTTTGGGGCAATGCCCCGCAAAAGGCCCTTTTAAGGGCTATTGGCAGTTTAGTGTAGGCTGCGCGTTTTATTATTTTGGGAGGGCTTTTTTATTTTGATAGGGCTATTAGATTAGGTGTAATTAGTTTAAATATTTGATAATTTCTTTTTTACTTAGTGTTTTTTTTGTAATTTAGTTAATTGTATTTCATTAATATAATTTATTTAATTTTAGTGTAATGTTAGGTTTAACTGTAAGACAGGTTAGATTTTATTTCACAGGTAAATTTGTATTTATTTTTACTAGGTAGTTAGTAAATAGTTAATAACTATTTACTAACTAATCAACCTAGTTAAAATAAATACAAACTTACCTGTGAAATAAAAATAAAACATAAGCTAGATATAATATAACTATTAGTTATATTGTAGTTAGCTTAGGTTTTATTTTACAGGTAAGTATTTATTTAGTTTTAAATAGAAATAATTTAGGTATTAATTGTAATTTTTATTTGGAGTTATTGTAATTAGGTTAAAGTTAGTGGGTGTTAGGGTTAGGGTTACGTTAGGGTTAGACTTAGGGTTAGATTTAGGGGTTAATAACTTTAGTATAGTGGCGGAGACATTGGGGGCAGCAGATTAGGGGTTAATAAGTGTAGTTAGGTGGCAGCAATTTTGGGGGCAGCAGATTAGGGGTTAATAACAGTAATGTAGGTTGTGGCGATGTTAGGGACAGCAGATTAGGGGTTAATAAGTGTATGTAGATGGCAACGAAATTGGGGGCAGCAGATTAGGGGTTAATAATATTTAACTAGTGTTTGCGATGCGGGAGTGCTGCGGTTTAGGGGTTAATATGTTTATTATAGTGGCGGCGATGTCCGGAGTGGCAGATTAGGGGTTAATAATTTTATTTTAGTGTTTGCGATGCGGGAGGGCCTCGGTTTAGGGGTTAATAGGTAGTTTATGGGTGTTAGTGTACTTTGTAGCAGTTTAGTTATGAGTTTTATGGTACAGCTCTGTAACGTAAAACTCATAAATACTGACTTTCAGGTGGCGGTAGAGATCTTGTAATTATAGGCTGTACCGCTCATTTTTTGGCCGGACAGGCAAACTCGTAATACCGGCGCTATGGAAGTCCCATTGAAAAAGGACTTTTTGAAAGGAGCGGTAGTTATGTTGCATGACGGACAAAAAGGTGTGTGGTACAGCTATACCTACAAGACTCGTAATAGCAGCAGTAGTGAAAAAGCAGCGTTATGAGCCATAACGCAAAACTCGTAATCTAGCTATTCATTTGCTACGCAGGGCAATAAATCAAATTAGCATCAGGTTAACATTTTCTACACATGAACAGTGCGAGTTACATTATAATATTCTACATTTAATTTATACCTAGAAGCTATGGGCCCGATCCGATATGCAGCGTCGCCCGCAAATGCCGGCGACGCTGAATTTTGCGCTGGTTTGGTATCCTATATACGGAATAACCTAGAAGTTATGCTCGTATATTTCTGCCGTCGCCCGTAGTTTTTTGGGCCATAGGCAGGTATACCAAACCAGCGCAGTTTGGTATCCAATATACAGCGTAAGGACTTACGTGGCGAAAATGGAGAAATCTTACTCCATTTTCACCTCGCCACAAAAAGCAGCCGTAAGAAGCCTTACGCTGTGTATTGGAGCCCCGTAACTCCCTAAACTAGCTACAAAATAAACCTAACACCTAACGCATGCGCAATGTCTATCTACCTGTCACCCGCGATCTGCTAAATAAAACCTAACACCTAACGCATGCGCAATGTCTATCTACCTGTCAACCGCGATCCCCCGCCGTAATCCCTAATAAAATATTTAACCCCTAAACCGCCGCTCCAGGACCCCGCCGCCACCTTCATTAACTACCCCCTAATATGATCCCCCTACACCGTCGCCAACTATATTAAACTACCCCCTAAAGTGAGCACCTTACACCGCCGCCATCTACCTTACCTACCCACTAAAGTGAGCCCCTTACACCGCCGCCATCTACCTTTAATTAATTTAACCTTTAAATTAATTAACCCCTAATTTAATCCCCCTACCCGGCCGCCACCTATATTAAATTAATTAACCCCTAATTTAATCCCCCTACCCCGCCGCCAGCTATATTAAATTATTTAACCCCTAAAATACTAAACTATCCCTACCACTAAACCTAAGTCTAACCCTACAAATAGCCCTGAAAAGGGCTTTTTGCGTGGCATTACCCCAAAGTAAACTGCTCTATTGCCAGCCCTTAAAAGGGCTTTTTGCGGGGCATGCCCCAAAGAAAACTGCTCTTTTACCAGCCCTTAAAAGGGCTTTTGGTGGGGCTTTGTCACAAAGTAAACTGCTCTTTTGCATCCAATCTAAATCCCCCTACACCGCCGCCACCTATAATAAATGTATTAACCCCTAATCTAATCCCACAACACTGCCGACAGCTATATTAACTACAGTTGCAAGAAAAAGTATGTGAACCCTTTGGAATGATATGGATTTCTGCACAAATTGGTCATAAAATGTGATCTGATCATCATCTAAGTCACAACAATAGACAATCACAGTCTGCTTAAACTAAGAACACACAAAGAATGAAATGTTGCCATGTTTTTATTGAACACACCATGTAAACATTCACAGTGCAGGTGGAAAAAGTATGTGAACCCTTGGATTTAATAACCGATTGAACCTCCTTTGGCAGCAATAACTTCAACCAAACTTTTCCTGTAGTTGCAGATCAGACGTGCACAATGGTCATGAGTAATTCTTGGCCATTCCTCTTTACAGAACTGTTTCAGTTCAGCAATATTCTTGGGATGTCTGGTGTGAATCGCTTTCTTGAGGTCATGCCACAGCATCTCAATCGGGTTGAGGGCCACTTCAGAAGGCGTATTTTCTTCTGTTTAAGCCATTCTGTTGTTGATTTACTTCTATGCTTTGGGTCATTGTCCTGTTGCAACACCCATCTTCTGTTGAGCTTCAGCTGGTAGACAGATGGCCTTAAGTTCTCCTGCAAAATGTCTTGATAAACTTGGGAATTCATTTTTTCTTCGATGATAGCAATCCGTCCAGGCCCTGACGCAGCAAAGTAGCCCCAAACCATGATGCCCCCACCACCATACTTCACAGTTGGGATGAGGTTTTGATGTTGGTGTGCTGTGCCTCTTTTTCGCCACAGATAGTGTTGTGTGTTTCTTCCAAACTCAACTTTGGTTTCATCTGTCCACAGAATATTTTGCCAGTACTGCTGTGGAACATCCAGGTGCTCTTGTGCAAACTTTAAATGTGCTGCAATGTTTTGTTTGGACAGCAGTGGCTTCCTCTGTGGTATCCTCCCATGAAATCCATTCTTGTTTAGTGTTTTACGTATTGTAGATTCACTAACAGGGATGTTAGCATTTGCCAGTGACTTTTGTAAGTCTTTAGCTGACACTCTAGGATTCTTCTTCATCTCATTGAGCAGTCTGCGCTGTGCTCTTGCAGTCATCTTTACAGGACGGCCACTTCTAGGGAGAGTAGCAGCAGTGCTGAACTTTCTCCATTTATAGACAATTTGTCTTACCGTGGACTGATGAACAGCAAGGCTTTTGGAGATACTTTTATAACCCTTTCTAGCTTTATGAAAGTCAACAATTCTTAATCGTAGGTCTTCTGAGAGCTCTTTTGTGCAAGGCATCATTCACATCAGGCAATGCTTCTTGTGAAAAGCAAACCCAGAACTGGTGTGTGTGTTTTATAGGGCAGGGCAGCTGTAACCAACACCTCCAATCTCATCTCATTGATTGGACTCCAGTTGGCTGACATCTCACTCCAATTAACTCTTGGAGATGTCATTAGTATAGGGGTTCACATACTTTTTCCACCTGCACTGTGAATGTTTACATGGTGTGTTCAATAAAAACATGGCAACATTTAATTCTTTGTGTGTTATTAGTTTAAGCAAACTGTGATTGTCTATTGTTGTGACTTAGATGATGATCAGATCATATTTTATGACCAATTTGTGCAGAAATCCATATCATTCCAAAGGGTTCACATACTTTTTCTTGCAATTGTATATTAACCCTAATTATATTAGGGTTAATATAGTTAATATAGTTATTATATTATATATATTAACCCTAATTATATTAGGGTTAATATAGTTAATATCGTTATTATATTATATATATTATATATATATATATATAATATAATAACTATATTAACTATATTAACCCTAATATAATTAGGGTTAATATAGTTAATATTAAGTATAATAACCCTATCTAACTCTAACATCCCTAACTAAACTCTTATTAAAAAAATCTAATAATATTATTAATTAAAATATTCCTATTTAAATCTAAATACTTACCTATAAAATAAACCCTAAGATAGCTACCAATCAGCCAATCGGATTGAACTTGAATCTGATTGGCTGATTCAATCAGCCAATCAGATTTTTCTACCTTAATTCCGATTGGCTGATAGAATCCTATCAGCCAATCGGAATTCGACGGACGCCATCTTGGATGACGTCATTTAAAGGAACCTCATTCATCGGGAAGTCGTCGTGCCGGATGGATGCTCCGCGGCGGAGGAGCGAAGAAAGAAGATTGAAGATGCCGCTTTGCTTGAAGACATCACTGGATGGAAGAAGACTCTCTGCCGCTTGCTTGAAGACATCGCCGGATGGAAGAAGACTCTCTGCAGCTTGATTGAAGACATCGCCCAGATCAGATGAAGAGTTCTGCTCGGCTGGGTGAATACAAGGTAGGGAGATCTTCAGGGGGGTAGTGTTAGGTTTATTTAAGAGGGGTTTGGGTTAGATTAGGGGTATGTGGGTGGTGGGTTGTAATGTTGGGGGGTGGTATTGTGTTTTTATTTTCAGGCAAAAGAGCAGTTTTCTTTGGGGCATGCCCCGCAAAAGGCCCTTTTAAGGGCTGGTAAGGTAAAAGAGCTAACTTTTTTAATTTAGAATAGGGTAGGGATTTTTTTTTTATTTTGGGGGGCTTTATTATTTTATTAGGGGGCTTAGAATAGGTGTAATTAGCTTAAAAATCTTGTAATCTTTTTTTATTTTTTGTAATTTAGTGTTTGTTTGTTTTTGTAATTTAGTTTAGTTTATTTAAGTGTATTTTAGTTTAGATATTTGTAGTTTATTTAATTTATTGATAGTGTAGGTGTATTTGTAACTTAGGTTAGGATTTATTTTACAGGTAAATTGGTAATTATTTTTTACTAGGTAGCTATTAAATAGTTATTAACTATTTAATAGCTATTGTACCTGGTTAAAATAAATACCAAGTTACCTGTAAAATAAATATAAACCCTAAAATAGCTACAATGTAATTATAAATTATATTGTAGCTATCTTAGGGTTTATTTTATAGGTAAGTATTTAGATTTAAATAGGAATAATTTAATTAATAATATTAATATTAGATTTATTTTAATAAGAGTTTAGTTAGGGATGTTAGAGTTAGATAGGGTTATTATACTTAATATATATATAATATAATAACGATATTAACTATATTAACCCTAATATAATTAGGGTTAATATAGTTAATATAGGTGGCGGCGGTGTAGGGGGATTAGATTAGGGGTTAATACATTTATTATAGGTGGCCGCGGTGTAGGGGGATTTAGATTGGATGCAAAACAGCAGTTTACTTTGTGACAAAGCCCCGCAAAAAGCCCTTTTAAGGGCTGGCAATAGAGCAGTTTACTTTGGGGCAATGCCACGCAAAAAACCCTTTTCAGGGCTATTTGTAGGGTTAGACTTATGTTTAGTGGTAGGGATAGTTTAGTATTTTAGGGGTTAAATAATTTAATATAGATAGCGGCGGGGTAGGGGGATTAGATTTAGGGGTTAATTAATTTAATATAGGTGGCGGCGGGGTAGGGGGATTAAATTAGGGGTTAATAATTTTAAAATAGATGGCGGCGGGGTAGGGGCTCACATTAGGGGGTTATAGATTTAATATAGCTGGCGGCGGGGTCCGGGAGTGGCGGTTTAGGGGTTAATAACTTTATTAGGTGGCGGCGGGGTCCGGGAGCGGCGGTTTAGGGATTAATAACTTTATTAGGTGGCGGCGGGGTCCAGGAGCGGCGGTTTAGGGGTTAATACATTTTTTATTATTAGGAGAGTGAGGGGGGATAGCGGATAGAGGGTTAGACGTGTCGGGCTATGTTTAGGAGGCGTGTTAGACAGTACGGGTGATTTCATACTTTAGTCAGGTTTTGTAGGCGCCGGCAGTTTCTAAAGTGATGTAAGTCACTGGCGACTCCAGAAATTTGTACTTACGCAGATTTCTGGACATCGCTGGTTTATCCGACTTACGGCACTTTAGCATCTGACGGTGCCGTATATAGGATAGCTCGAGTTGCGAGCTGAAACTGCGGGCGGCGGGGGTTCCTCGCTTGCGCCGCAAACTACGCTGCATATCGGATCGCGCCCTATAAGTCTTGTTATGAACTTCTCATTTTGTTGAAATTTTAGCTTAACCCCCCCCCAATCCTGATGGTGAGAAGAAAAAACAACAACAAAAACAACAACACTACATCATTCTCATTCCCATAACTCCATCTCACCCCTGCTGCATCTATTTAATCCTTATGTATTATGGTTTAATCTTAAAGGACCAGTACACTCAGTGAAATAAACTCCAGTATCTACAGTTGCGCAGTTGTCATGACTATACAAATGTATACTGAACTGATGAATACATTTTGTAAAATTCTGTATAAATTTTACCTTTTGTAACACTGCTTGTAGTTGCAGCTTGACAATTGTGGAACACCCAAGCAAAAGGGCTGTACTTCCATGCTACTTTACCACGCCCCACAGCCTATCCAAACCACTTATCTAATGATATGCAAATCATTTCCCTTAGAAATGCCCATTCTGTATTCAGCAACAAGCAGGGGGTATAGAAAACAATTGTATTTTCTGTGTAATTGTATGGGTGATTATTTATAAATAAAATAACCAAATTATCAGTACTAAAAAAAATATTACCATCAAAATTCATAATTGTTTTCTATAACCCCTGTTTGTTGCTTGGAGATTGTGGCTGAATACACAAACAGGGGTTATAGAAAACAATTAAGAATTTTGATGGTAATATATAGTGTGAAATAAAACTGAAATAAAACCAAAAACTTTAATAAAACCAAGATTAGAGCATTGTATATATTCTAACAGCTAGATGTGTTGGCATACATTTGCAATGTAAAAAAAAAAAATTGATGTTGCTATTCCAACTCCAAAAATAAATTTGATGTTGCCATTTCAATACCAAAACTAATTTTTAAATGCTATGTTGCTATTTCAACACCAACTCTAACAGCTAGATGCGTTGGCATACATTGGCAATGTAAAAGTTTAATAATTGGGGGAAAAAAAAAAATGATGTTGCTATTTCAACACCAACCAATTCTAACAGCTAGATGTGTTGGCATACATTTGCAATGTAAACACATTTTATGTTACTATTCCAACTCCAAATATAAATTTGAACACCAAAAATGAAATTTTAAATTGTATGTTGTGATTTCAACACCAACTCAAATGTATGCCAACACATCTAGCTGTTAGAGTTGGATTTGAAATAACAACATACAATTTAAAATTGTATTTTTGGTGTGTAAATAGCTACATAAAATTTATTTTTGAGCTGAAATAGCAACATAAAATATAAATAAAGGTGCAATCATTGTGTGACAGTAATTTTCAACGGACACAAAACAACATTATTGCTCTGCAAAGTGACTATCTGTGCTTTATGCTGCTCTAATATAGGTTACAATGCACAACCACTCTATGATAGATGACACAGACCTATATGATAGATGACACAGACCTATATGATAGATGACACAGACCTATATGATAGATGACACAGACCTATATGATAGATGACACAGACCTATATGATAGATGACACAGACCTATATGATAGATGACACAGACCTATATGATAGATGACACAGAACTATATGATAGATGACACAGACCTATGTGATATATGACACAGACCTATATGATAGATGACACAGACCTATATGATAGATGACACAGACCTATATGATAGATGACACAGACCTATATGATAGATGACACAGACCTATATGATAGATGACACAGACCTATGTGATAGATGACACAGACCTATATGATAGATGACACAGACCTATATGATAGATGACACAGACCTATATGATAGATGACACAGACCTATATGATAGATGACACAGACCTATATGATAGATGACACAGACCTATATGATAGATGACACAGACCTATGTGATATATGACACAGACCTATATGATAGATGACACAGACCTATGTGATAGATGACACAGACCTATATGATAGATGACACAGACCTATATGATAGATGACACAGACCTATATGATAGATGACACAGACCTATATGATAGATGACACAGACCTATGTGATAGATGACACAGACCTATATGATAGATGACACAGACCTATGTGATAGATGACACAGACCTATATGATAGATGACACAGACCTATGTGATAGATTACACAGACCTATGTGATAGATGACACAGACCTATATGATAGATGACACAGACCTATATGATAGATGACACAGACCTATATGATAGATGACACAGACCTATGTGATAGATGACACAGACCTATATGATAGATGACACAGACCTATGTGATAGATGACACAGAACTATATGATAGATGACACAGACCTATATGATAGATGACACAGACCTATATGATAGATGACACAGACCTATATGATAGATGACACAGACCTATATGATAGATGACACAGACCTATGTGATAGATGACACAGACCTATGTGATAGATGACACAGACCTATATGATAGATGACACAGACCTATGTGATAGATGACACAGACCTATGTGATAGATGACACAGACCTATGTGATAGATGACACAGACCTATATGATAGATGACACAGACCTATGTGATAGATGACACAGACCTATGTGATAGATGACACAGACCTATATGATAGATGACACAGACCTATATGATAGATGAAACAGACCTATGTGATAGATGACACAGACCTATATGATAGATGACACAGACCTATATGATAGATGACACAGACCTATGTGATAGATGACACAGACCTATGTGATAGATGACACAGACGTATGTGATAGATGACACAGACCTATATGATAGATGACACAGACCTATGTGATATATGACACAGACCTATATGATAGATGACACAGACCTATATGATAGATGACACAGACCTATATGATAGATGACACAGACCTATGTGATATATGACACAGACCTATATGATAGATGACACAGACCTATATGATAGATGACACAGACCTATATGATAGATGACACAGACCTATATGATAGATGACACAGACCTATGTGATAGATGACACAGACCTATGTGATAGATGACACAGACCTATAAGATATATGACACAGACCTATATGATAGATGACACAGACCTATGTGATAGATGACACAGACCTATGTGATAGATGACACAGACCTATATGATAGATGACACAGACCTATGTGATAGATGACACAGACCTATGTGATAGATGACACAGACCTATATGATATATGACACAGACCTATGTGATAGATGACACAGACCTATGTGATAGATGACACAGACCTATGTGATAGATGACACAGACCTATATGATAGATGACACAGACCTATATGATAGATGACACAGACCTATGTGATAGATGACACAGACCTATGTGATAGATGACACAGACCTATAAGATATATGACACAGACCTATATGATAGATGACACAGACCTATGTGATAGATGACACAGACCTATGTGATAGATGACACAGACCTATATGATAGATGACACAGACCTATGTGATAGATGACACAGACCTATGTGATAGATGACACAGACCTATATGATATATGACACAGACCTATGTGATAGATGACACAGACCTATGTGATAGATGACACAGACCTATGTGATAGATGACACAGACCTATATGATAGATGACACAGACCTATATGATAGATGACACAGACCTATATGATAGATGACACAGACCTATATGATAGATGACACAGACCTATATGATAGATGACACAGACCTATATGATAGATGACACAGACCTATATGATAGATGACACAGACCTATATGATAGATGACACAGACCTATATGATAGATGACACAGACCTATATGATATATGACACAGACCTATATGATAGATGACACAGACCTATATGATAGATGACACAGACCTATATGATAGATGACACAGACCTATATGATAGATGACACAGACCTATATGATAGATGAAACAGACCTATATGATAGATGACACAGACCTATATGATAGATGACACAGACCTATATGATAGATGACACAGACCTATATGATAGATGACACAGACCTATGTGATAGATGACACAGACCTATATGATAGATGACACAGACCTATGTGATAGATGACACAGACCTATGTGATAGATGACACAGACCTATGTGATAGATGACACAGACCTATATGATAGATGACACAGACCTATGTGATAGATGACACAGACCTATGTGATAGATGACACAGACCTATATGATAGATGACACAGACCTATATGATAGATGACACAGACCTATATGATAGATGACACAGACCTATGTGATAGATGACACAGACCTATATGATAGATGACACAGACCTATATGATAGATGACACAGACCTATATGATAGATGACACAGACCTATGTGATAGATGACACAGACCTATGTGATAGATGACACAGACGTATGTGATAGATGACACAGACCTATATGATAGATGACACAGACCTATGTGATATATGACACAGACCTATATGATAGATGACACAGACCTATATGATAGATGACACAGACCTATATGATAGATGACACAGACCTATGTGATATATGACACAGACCTATATGATAGATGACACAGACCTATGTGATAGATGACACAGACCTATATGATAGATGACACAGACCTATGTGATAGATGACACAGACCTATGTGATAGATGACACAGACCTATGTGATAGATGACACAGACCTATATGATAGATGACACAGACCTATATGATAGATGACACAGACCTATATGATAGATGACACAGACCTATATGATAGATGACCACAGACCTATATGATAGATGGACACAGGGTCCTATAGTGATAGATGACACATACCTATAGTGATAGATGGACACAGACCTATGTGATAGATGACACAGACCTATGTGATAGATGACACAGACCTATATGATAGATGACACATGACCTATTATGATAGTTGACACACGACCTATGTTGATTGATGACACAGACCTATATGCATAGATGACACAGACTATATGATAGATGACACAGACCGATATGTTAGGATGTCAACAGACCTATGATGATAGATGACTCAGACCT
Source organism: Bombina bombina (assembly GCF_027579735.1). Lineage (NCBI taxonomy): Eukaryota > Metazoa > Chordata > Amphibia > Anura > Bombinatoridae > Bombina > Bombina bombina. The sequence continues at coordinate 48,376,867 of NC_069503.1, read as the reverse complement.
AGGATGATAGAGTGACACAGACCCTATATGATAGATGGACACAGACCTATATGATAGGATGACACATACCTATATGATAGATGACACAGACCTATGTGATAGATGACACAGACCCTATATGATAGATGACACAGACCTATGTGATAGATGACACAGACCTATATGATAGATGACACAGACCTATATGATAGATGACACAGACCTATATGATAGATGACACAGACCTATATGATAGATGACACAGACCTATATGATAGATGACACAGACCTATGTGATAGATGACACAGACCTATAGTGATAGATGACACAGACCTATATGATAGATGACACAGACCTATGTGATAGATGACACAGACCTATATGATAGATGACACAGACCTATATGATAGATGACACAGACCTATATGATAGATGACACAGACCTATGTGATAGATGACACAGACCTATATGATAGATGACACAGACCTATATGATAGATGACACAGACCTATATGATAGATGACACAGACCTATGTGATAGATGACACAGACCTATATGATAGATGACACAGACCTATATGATAGATGACACAGACCTATTGATAGATGACACAGACCTATATGATAGATGACACAGACCTATATGATAGATGACACAGACCTATATGATAGATGACACAGACCTATATGATAGATGACACAGACCTATATGATAGATGACACAGACCTATATGATAGATGACACAGACCTATATGATAGATGACACAGACCTATATGATAGATGACACAGACCTATATGATAGATGACACAGACCTATATGATAGATGACACAGACCTATGTGATAGATGACACAGACCTATATGATAGATGACACAGACCTATATGATAGATGACACAGACCTATTTGATAGATGACACAGACCTATATGATAGATGACACAGACCTATGTGATAGATGACACAGACCTATATGATAGATGACACAGACCTATATGATAGATGACACAGACCTATATGATAGATGACACAGACCTATGTGATAGATGACACAGACCTATATGATATGATGACACAGACCTATATGATAGATGACCACAGACCTATGGGATAGATGACACAGACCTATGTGATAGATGACACAGACCTATGTGATAGATGACACAGACCCTTATATGATAGATGACACAGACCTATATGATAGATGACACAGACCTATATGATAGATGAACAGACCTATATGATTAGATGGACACAGACCTATATGATAGATGGACAACAGACCTATATGTATAGATGACACAGCCTATATGATAGTTGACACAGACCTATATGATAGATGACACACGGACCTATTGATCGATAGACACAGACCTATATGATAGATGGACACCGACCTATATGAAGATACACGAGACCTATGTGAATAAGATGACCAGACCTATATGATAGATGACACAGACCTTATGTGATAGATGACACAGTCCCTATATGATAGATGACACAGACCTATATGATAGATGACACAGACCTATATGATAGATGACACAGACCTATATGATAGATGACACAGACCTATATGATAGATGACACAGACCTATGTGATAGATGACACAGACCTATATGATAGATGACACAGACCTATGTGATAGATTGACACAGACCTATATGATAGATGACACAGACCTATGTGATAGATGACACAGACCTATATGATAGATGACACAGACCTATATGATAGATGACACAGACCTATATGATAGATGACACAGACCTATATGATAGATGACACAGACCTATATGATAGATGACACAGACCTATGTGATAGATGACACAGACCTATGTGATAGATGACACAGACCTATGTGATAGATGACACAGACCTATATGATAGATGACACAGACCTATATGATAGATGACACAGACCTATATGATAGATGACACAGACCTATGTGATAGATGACACAGACCTATATGATAGATGACACAGACCTATATGATAGATGACACAGACCTATATGATAGATGACACAGACCTATGTGATAGATGACACAGACCTATGTGATAGATGACACAGACCTATATGATAGATGACACATAGGTCTGTGTCATCTATCATATAGGTCTGTGTCATCTATCACATAGGTCTGTGTCATCTATCACATAGGTCTGTGTCATCTATCATATAGGTCTGTGTCATCTATCATATAGGTCTGTGTCATCTATCATATAGGTCTGTGTCATCTATCACATAGGTCTGTGTCATCTATCATATAGGTCTGTGTCATCTATCATATAGGTCTGTGTCATCTATCATATAGGTCTGTGTCATCTATCACATAGGTCTGTGTCATCTATCACATAGGTCCTGTGTCATCTATCACATAGGTCTGTGTCATCTATCATATAGGTCTGTGTCATCTATCATATAGGTCTGTGTCATCTATCATATAGGTCTGTGTCATCTATCATATAGGTCTGTGTCATCTATCATATAGGTCTGTGTCATCTATGTGATAGATGACACAGACCTATATGATATATGACACAGACCTATGTGATAGATGACACAGACCTATGTGATAGATGACACAGACCTATATGATAGATGACACAGACCTATATGATAGATGACACAGACCTATATGATAGATGACACAGACCTATATGATAGATGACACAGACCTATATGATAGATGAAACAGACCTATATGATAGATGACACAGACCTATATGATAGATGACACAGACCTATATGATAGATGACACAGACCTATATGATAGATGACACAGACCTATATGATAGATGACACAGACCTATGTGATAGATGACACAGACCTATATGATAGATGACACAGACCTATGTGATAGATGACACAGACCTATATGATAGATGACACAGACCTATATGATAGATGACACAGACCTATATGATAGATGACACAGACCTATATGATAGATGACACAGACCTATGTGATAGATGAAACAGACCTATGTGATAGATGACACAGACCTATATGATAGATGACACAGACCTATATGATAGATGACACAGACCTATGTGATAGATGAAACAGACCTATGTGATAGATGACACAGACATTTCTCAGGGTAAAACTGTACACACAAACACATAGATAAACACATACACACACACACAAACACCCACGCATACATACAAACACACTCAAATATATACACAAATACACACACACAAACACCTGTGCATACAAACACACACACTCATAGACACAAATACACAATATATAAATATACCCTCATATTACACACAGTACCCCTCATACACAATATATAAATATACCCTCATATTACACACAGTACCCCTCATACACAATATATAAATATACCCTCATATTACACACAGTACCCCTCATACACAATATATAAATATACCCTCATATTACACACACAGTACCCCTCATACACAATATATAAATATACCCTCATATTACACACAGTACCCCTCATACACAATATATAAATATACCCTCATATTACACACAGTACCCCTCATACACAATATATAAATATACCCTCATATTACACGCACTGTACCCCTCATATACAATAACATAATTTATGTAAGAACTTACCTGATAAATTCATTTCTTTCATATTAACAAGAGTCCATGAGCTAGTGACGTATGGGATATACATTCCTACCAGGAGGGGCAAAGTTTCCCAAACCTTAAAATGCCTATAAATACACCCCTCACCACACCCACAAATCAGTTTAACGAATAGCCAAGAAGTGGGGTGATAAGAAAAAAAGTGCGAAGCATAAAAAATAAGGAATTGGAATAATTGTGCTTTATACAAAAAAATCATAACCACCACAAAAAAGGGTGGGCCTCATGGACTCTTGTTAATATGAAAGAAATGAATTTATCAGGTAAGTTCTTACATAAATTATGTTTTCTTTCATGTAATTAACAAGAGTCCATGAGCTAGTGACGTATGGGATAATGACTACCCAAGATGTGGATCTTTCCACACAAGAGTCACTAGAGAGGGAGGGATAAAATAAAGACAGCCAATTCCTGCTGAAAATAATCCACACCCAAAATAAAGTTTAACAAAAAACACAA